>NC_071512.1:89842644-90150144 GCF_027887155.1 Malaclemys terrapin pileata
GCAGGTCCCTAACTCCTGAATTTCAATGTGGGAATTTCTGGAAAAATTGGTTTTGGATTTTGGTTCACCTTCATTTCAGACAGTGATGGACAGAAGTTGGGACAATTTTGAAAATGCAAAAGAGAAATGGTTCAAATTTGCATTTCATTCTACCCAAACACCTAAAATTTGTGCATGCTCAGGTAAAAGATTCTAGTTTTGGCCAGTTTCTTTTTATACAGAAACTAGAAGAGTTTGAATAATTAGTTATGTATCAACAGTTCAACATAATCCATATTTAAAATTACTTATGATTTGCACATCTAGAAATTCCAATCAGTTTAGGGGCCCATTGTGCAAGATGCCATACAAACATATAGTAAGAGAGAAGCCCTGCCCCAAAAAACTTGCAATACGAGGGAAAAAAATCAACCTTTTTCAGAAAGGGTGCTTAAATACATTTTTAACTGTAAGATAAGCATGTGCTGAATTGCTTTCCTGAAACTGGGCCTAAATTAAAACTTGGATGCAGTTTGATTTGTACCTTAAGTTATCCTTCAGTTTAAAGAGATTCTGTATGAATTAAGAATAAAATATGTTGTATTCCTTGACCGCACACTAAAACATGGTTTAGTATTCTATACAAATGAACAGAATCTGTATCCATAACAAAACACAGAAAACAATTTACCTGTCAAGGTATTAATAGTTGAATAAATTGATATTTAAACATACTGTAATTTTCAGAGTGCAGATTTCTTCCTATCACAGGAAAGACGCCTTGGAGACTATCCAAATATTTTAGTGATTTACACCACAGTTTTTCTACATTATCCTTACTAAAGAAAAACTATACCCATATTGCTGAGTTCCTTTTAGTCTGAAAGTTTCAGAGATCATAGGAAGCAATGAAAACTTTTTGGAAATTAAGTTTTTAATTACAACCAACAACAATGAATTACCCAAGACAGATACTTTGCTTAAAAAAACACTTATTTGTAACAAGGACAGCATGGGAGACCAATGTAAGCAAACAAACTTATTTCTATAGTGAATAACTAACATGTTGTCTAGGCAATCCATTATATACATACATTTCATTTGCCAGGAATAGATGCTTCATAGATGTCTAAATAAATAAACATTAAGGCATGTTAGAAATAAGTTTGTTTGCTTACATTGGTCTCCCATGCTGTCCTTGTCACAAATAATTGTTTATTAAGCAAAGTATCCCCACATCAAAGCAAAGTAACCCCACATCCAGACATCATATAGTCCTCAGCCCACCCCTTTCCCAAACGGGTTTATCTATCATTACAAAAATGTTGTCCTGACTTGTAACAAGATGGCCTGCCCTGTTAGGGGCCTGCGGATCCATGGCTGTCCATCTATTTAATTAATCCTGCTCTGCTAAACCAATGCTGGGTGTAGGACTTAAAAAGGGAGGAAACCTGGAAGTTTGGAACTGGCTGAGGAGGAGAGCAGTTGAGCTGTATTGTGGCTGGAGAACTAAGCCGCTGTAAACATTTACAAAGCTACTTCATTATCCTCCTTTAAATCCCTCCTTAAAACTTTTCTTTGCTGTGATGCCTAAAACTTTTTTTGACAATTGCTAGACTGCAAATGTGCTGAGGCCACTACCTACCATGCTGACTAATATTTTCTGACTGTTTCCCTGTACTCCCCTGTCTATCTATATCCATGTGTTATCTTTTGTCCTATACGGTAGAACTTCAGAGTGACAAACACCTCGGGAATGGAGATTGTTCATAACTCCAAAATGTTTGTAACTCTGAACAAAACCTTATAGTTGTTCTTTTAAAAGTTTACAACTGAACATTGATTTAATATAGCTTTGAAACTTTACTATGCAGAGGAAAAATGCTGCTTTTAACTATCTTAATTTAAAATGCAATAAGCACAGAAACAGTTTCCCTACCTTGTCAAATCTTTTTTTTTATACTCTCCTTTTATTTTAGTCGTTTATGTTTAACACAGTACTGTACAGTATTAATTTTTTTTGTCTGGTCTCTGCTGCCTGATTGCATACTTTGGGTTCCAAATGAGCTATATGCCTGACCAATCAGTTCATAATTCTCATGTTCATAACTCTGAGGTTCTATTGTACTTGGATTGTAATTCCTTTGGAGCAGGATCTGTCCTTTACTCTGTGTTTGAACAGCAACTAGTACAAACGTAGTTCTGGTCCCTGACTAGGTCTCCTAGGTTCTATGGTAATAAAAATAATAATACTAAAATAAAATAAATAATAAATAATAATAATATAAAAACATTTAAGTGATCTTAAACACTACATACTTGATCCTATCATCTAATATTCTGGTATTTGTGTCAGACAAATTATCAAAGATAAACATGTCAGGGTACAAAAATGATGCACAAGTGCAAACCTAATTTATGTGTACAATTCTCACAACTGTGCATGCAAACTGGGTATTCATATATTCAAATGCACAGTTAGGCATCTAAATAGGCATTTTTGTCTTCAAATACCTGCAAACACATGGATTATAATGTCTTATAAAATCATCTGTGTTGTGTTTTTTCTGGATTTCACAGAGCATGCAATGGTTCTCTCCTATATATTGCTGGGCAGGATTAAGCCACAAGATGTTAACAATCCCCTTTACTCGCAAATAATTAGAGAATTGCTCCTGGAGTTTTAAAATAGAGATGTTCCACACCGAGCCCCCCGATTTGAAAGTCCCCAAAACTTTGGGTAATTTCACATCTGATCTTCAGAACTTGAAATATCTTTACACTAGAGAAAAGTTCCTCTCATGACAGGAAAAATCATTCTAAAAACTACATTTTCTTGAGGGAGAATTGAGGCTATGTCTATAATTGTAGATGGGGATGTGATTTCCAGCTTGAGTAGACATACTCATGCTAACTCTCACTGAGGTAGTGCGCTAAAAATAGTAGTGTAGCTGCAGTGGCGCATATCCCATGGGTATGTACTCAGAGATGGTAGCTCCTGCCACTGCTGCTCATGCTATTGCCACTACACTACTATTTTTAGCACACTAGCTCAATGAGAATTAGCTCAAGTATGTCTGTTTAAGCTGGGAATCTCACCCCAACTCCAAGTATATATATAGCCTGAGAGATGTGAATCTCTCATGTGGATTTGTAGAGGCATCTCAACAGATTATTTTCCTTTTCTCTACATATATTGTACTATATTAACTACATCTGCTTAAAATCAAGCAAGATTCAAATTCTAAGAAAAAGGAATATCTTAGGCTAATCACCTTCGGAAGAGCCAGCTAATGAAATATCACAAGTCCTATGGCAGGAAAAAGAGTTGACATCACTATTGGCCTATAAAATAAACATATACATCTTTGTCTAAGAAGAATCATAATGTCCTTTGCAAACCAAAATTATTGTCTTCAGGAAATCACAATAGAAGATTATACCTCAAAACTTGAAAAAACCCACTAACATAGCCATCTTTATTGAATATGTACCTTAGCTTTTTAAACATACAAGCTCCATTTTCAATTAAGTTAATGAGACAAAGAGGACCCAAAAAGTCACCCCCCAAAAAAGATGAATCCATTGTTGGAGACCTTCCACATATAGTTACACCAAGAAATTCACAAGGATCATAGCAATGAGTTTAAATTTTATTACTACACAGTCACGCCACATAGTACTGAGGAATGACTTGTTTTGATTCACTTTTGCTTCACTCAGTAAATCTACAGACAGCATATTCCAGTTGTCTTGCTTTTTACAGCCCTGTTTTCCATGAACGTATGTTTCACCATTTTGCATTTTTCCTCTTTCACTATTTAAGCTGTTCTTGCCACCCTCAATTTCCCTAGCAATTTTGGGATAAACTGAGAAGAGCATCACTGGCCAAAAAACCATCATCTTTTTTCCTTTATAGAGATTGCTATGTTCTTTATTTGCATACATCATCAATCATCAACCTGTTGTGGAAGCTGCTGGGAGCTACCCTTTCCTATTATGCTGGTCAGTATGAGTTTAGTATGAGAACTGTAAAATTTCCAGGATACATTAGCTTTCCATTTTACTGCCTGCAAAATGCCTGGAAGGTCTCAAAGTAATAACAACCACTATAAAAGAGAATAGGGAATTAGAAACCGAACCACCACCTTTGGTTGCCTGAGATGCATCTATATTGCCACTATAGGGCTCTATGGGATCACTATTAAAGTAGGGCAATTGTCTATGTTATTAAGGCAGAAAAATGTCCCTTCAGTTGTTTATGAAATTGAACTCTGCATTAAGAAAAATACATGGGCATTATCATCAGCTTAGATTAGTTCTGCTTAAAATGCCATCCCTGTGTTCTGCACCCTGGAACACTCATCAAAAATAGGTCTACTGATTTCCTTTGCTATGCAACAAGGAGAGCAGGAAATGTGCCGGGGGACACCTCAGAGAGGCTATGTAGGATGCTCCCTCTTCATGAATAACTTCCAGCAGCATCTCCAGACCAACAATGCATGGTTTAACAGGCACATGTTCAGCCAGTGGTGGTGCGGAGAGAAAAAGACAGGGAGGCAGGTGGTATAATAAAGTGTGTGCATGCACACTGAGGGAGAGGAGAAGTGGTTTAACTTACAACCTCCTGTTGGTTGCTTTTCCAGCAATGTGCCTCTTCCAAACACACTCCACTCCATCATGTAAGCTGTCCTTATATTACCTCTCTGAATACCAAATTAATCAAGTTACACTACCACTTATTTCTGACCAATTTAGATATATACCTTTCATCACCATTTACACCACTGCTGAATTTGACCAGTGACATACATCTGTTTACCCTAAGTTTGCAATTTGGCTGAATGGGCCAAATTCAACTCAGGTGAAACACTCCAGTGAAACACTCCAGTGGTGTTATATCAGTCATGAATTTACCCCGCTCTGATGGAAAGAATGAATTCTCACCAAGTCTTATTATTATCATCTTTGCAGCTATGGAAAGAGCACAGAATAAATACATATAGTCACATAAAATCAACAGAGTTAATTAGGCTAGACAAAATTCAATTTTTGTATAATTTTGACCGATTATATGTTTATTTTTAAACATTTTTAAAGATTTATTTATTTAAATGTTCATAATTGTGCAAATTATGGAGTACAGGCTTTTTCATTTTGATCAATTTAAATGTTCACTGTTGTGGGAAATTATGAGGGTCAGACAATAGGGGGATCAGACAATAATTAATAATGATAGACATTGCAATTCAAAAACTTAAGCTTCATAACCATTAAAACACAAATTGTCAACATCACATGTCAAAATATACAAAGTAAATATCCATATATCAACTAATTTATCAAGCAGCATGGGGGCTGCGGGCCAAGAGATGTGCTGGCCGCTGTTTCCCGCAGCTCCCATTGGCCTGGAACGGCAAACTGCAGCCAGTGGAAGCTGCGATCGGCCGAACCTGCAGACGCTGCAGGTAAACAAACCGTCCCGGCCCACAGGCAGATTTTCCTGACGGGCCGCATGCCAAAGGTTGCCAATCCCTGGGTTAAACAAACACCTGTCAAGGATGGTCTAGATAATACTTAGTCCTGCCTCATTACAGAGGAATGGACACTAGAGGAATTATCAAGGTCCCTCCAGTCCTACATTTCTATGATTCTATGACAACTCAAGGAGGGTGAGAATGGAGTACTGGTTCTGAGCTTCAGCTAGGAAAAGATCATGAGAGACTTTGGTGACAGTGGCTTCAGTGGTATGAAAGGGGTAGAAATCACATAGGAGAGGGTCTAGAATGGAACTGGAGGAGAGGAACTCCAGATAGTGACGGTAAACAAGGCATTCAAGGAGCTTAGTGATAAAAACGAAAAGGGAGATGGGGAGTATGGACAAAGATCATTTTTTAAAGATGAGAGATATTAAATATGCTTGTATCATGAGGTGAAAAGCCAAACAAACAGTGGGAGATTAAGGAGAAGAGTAAGGGAGGGAATGACCGTGGGTTGCAAGGGAGATCAGCAGATGGGATGGGGTCCTTGGGGCGAGTGGAGGGATCAGATGAGGAGAGCAGACAAAATGTTTGCATTTGTGACAGGAAAGAGGAGAAGAGATTTGTAGTGGGGGAAGAAGGAAGGAGAAAAAGAAGGCAAGCAGACAGGAGGGAGAAATTCATGTAATATTTTGTCAATTTTCTCTTGGAAGAAATCAGTGAGAGAAGTGGAGGCAGGAGATGGGGAGGATTTCAGGAGTGAAGCAAAGGTGAGAGCTTCACCTTGAAGATGTTGCACAGGGGGACTGGCCCCAACTGGTCAGTTGTCCCCAGTTAGGTTTAAAGGAGAGCACACTGAACCTAGAGCAGAGTGAGACCTGGTGAATGAAGCAGGAGCAGCCGATAGACTGCCAGAGTCACGTGGAGCAGGGAAGCTGTGGGAACCTACTGGGGGAAAAAAGCCAAAGAGCTCCAAAGAGAAAGCCTGGCATGAGGGTGCTCAGTGAACAGAACATGGAAGATTTCTGCAAGAAGCCCTGAAGCAGGAAGGACAGAGTTAAAGGGGAAAGTGCCACAGGAGCTGTAACCCAGAGTGGGCTGAGGAATTGATTTTGTTAGTTTTGCTTATGTTGGGAAAATAAAACTGACTGGAAAGACAATGGGTTTGGCTGTGGGTCCTTTTGTGTGCTGGGGAGAAGGCCAGCTGGTTACAATGTCATTTTACTTCAGTTGCAATTAGGGCTCTCAAGCAATTAAAAAAATTAATAGTGATTAATCACACTGATAAACAGTAACAGAATACCACTTATTTAAAATATTTTGAATGCTTTTTACATTTTCAAATATACTGATTTAAATTACAACACAGAATACAAAGTATACAGTGCTCACTTTATATTATTATTAGGGCTGTCAATTAATTGCAGTTAACCCACGCAATTAACTCAAAAAAATTAATCGCACTTAGAACAATAGAATACCAATTGAAATTTATTAAATATTTTTGGATGTTTTTCTACATTTTCAATATTGACTTCAATTACAATACAGAATACAGAGTGCACAGTGCTCACTTTATGTTATTATTTTTTATTACAAATATATGCACTGTAAAAAAGATAAACAAAAGAAATAGTATTTTTCAATTCACCTCATACAAGTACCAAAGTGAATTCTCCTTATCGTGAAAGTGTAATTTACAAATGCAGATTTTTTTTGGTTACATAATTGCACTCAAAAACAAAACAGTGTAAAACTTTAGAGCCTACAAGTCACTCAATCCTACTTCTTATTCTGCCAATCACTAAAACAAACAAGTTTGTTTACATTGATGGGAGATACTGCTACCCGCTTCTTATTTATGTCACCTGAAAGTGAGAACAGGCATGCATATGGCACTTTTGTAGCCAAAGTTGCAAGGTATTTACATGCCAGATATGCTAAAAATTCGTATGCCTCTTCATGCTTTGGCCACCATTCCAGAGGACATGTTTCCATGCTGACGATGCTCATTAAAAAAATAATGTGTCAATTACATTTGTGACTGTACTCCTTGGGGGAGAATTGTATGTCTCCTGCTCTGTTTTACCCGCATTCTGCATATATTTCATGTTATAGCAGTCTTGGATGATGACCCAGCACATGTTCGTTTTAAGAACACTTTCGCAGCAGATTTGACAAAATGCAAAGAAGGTACTGATGTGAGATTTCTAAAAATAGCTACAGGACTGGACCTAAGGTTTAAGAATCTAAAGTGTCATCCAAAATCTGAGAGGGATGAGATGTGGAGCATGCTTTTAGAAGTCTTAAAAGTCCAACACTCTGATGAAGAAACTACAGAACCCAAACCACCAAAAAGGAAAATCAACCTTCTGCTGGTGGCATCTGACTCAGATGATGGAAATGAACATGCATCACTCCGCACTGCTTTGGATCGTTATCAAGCAGAACTCATCATCAACATGGAAGATGTCCTCTGGAATGGTGGTTGAAGCATGAAGGGACATATGAATCTTAGCTCATCTGGCACGTAAATATCTTGCAATGCCAGCTACACCAGTGCCATGTGAACTCCTGTTCTCACTTTCAAGTGACATTGTAAACAAGAAGCAGGCAGCATTATCTTCTGCAAATTGTAAGGAACCTTGTTTGTCTGAGTGATTGGCTGACCAAGAAGGAGGACTGAGTGGACTTGTAGGCTCTAAAGTTTTACATTGTTTTATTTCTGAATGCAGGTTTTTTGTACATAATTCTACATTTGTACATTCAGCTTTCATGATGAAGAGATTAGTGGGCCATTTTCTCCCTCCCTTAACTGCAGAGGTGGATGAGGAATGTACAGGGAGGGACAGGGAATGGACGGAGCCTTAACTGTACACCCCTACTCACTGACTACTCCAGCTAAGCCAACATGGGGGTTTGGAAATTTGTTCTGTGTATAGGTCACCTTCCTCTTAGTAAGGCAGGGTTCTGAACTGCAGGGGCTGCAGTCAACTCCAAGTTTTGGGTGTTGTTTTGTAATTATGTAATGTACAAATAAAAATAACGTAAGTGTTAAATACAATTGCTCCATACCCTACTAAGAATAGCACCACATGGTATAGATATTTAGATATATTTAAGAGCAATCAAAGAATTTTCACAGCGATTCCAGATACCTGAACTACACATATAAACCCACTAAGGATGGATAGCTGGAAACCTCCACCAGGAGTAAGGTTTCGGGGAAATGTGGAGGAACCATGGAAGTTTTTGAAACAGAAATCCTTGTTGCATATGATTGAAGTGGATGCAGATAAAATGAATAGTACCAGCCAGTGAAGTGGCCTTCTTATTGACGGTAGTTGGTGCAGAGGCCCTAGATATATTTAATACTTTTGTAAAGAAATGTATATTGAACTGTTAATACATTTATATTAAATAATCGTATAGAAGTAGATGTTATAAGAAAATGTAAAAGGGAACTTTTCTGCTTTCTGTGTTTCTTGTTGACAAAGATTTCAAAGACTGTAAAAAATCAGAAAGCTGGTTTGTGTCTTATCTACAGTGGATCCTCAGTCTGTGTAGATAACAGGGCGAAGCAACCAGACAAAAGTGTGATTACTAGCTAGATGTAGAGCTCCCTAGTAAAACAGACTAGGGAGGACTAGCCAGCAACTCCAAGGACACAAAAAGCAGATAACTGAGATAAGTAACAATAATAGAAGAGTTGTAAGAAATAATGAATATATGAAAGCAGTGGTTTAAAAAGATAGATAAGGAATACCAATTACAGCTTTAACAGGATAAGTAAAAGTGTATTAGAAATATATTTAGAATTAAATGTTTGTAGATGGGGTAGTTTTAATAATTTGTATTTGTGTGATGTTATGAAGCAAGGTATGAAAGGATATGTTTAACAAACTGGGGGAGGGTGGGAAGCAAGGCAGAACTTACACCAGATCAAACCAGCACGGATCTGACAAAGATAGAAACAGCCTTCATGCACCCCTGGACTGAGTAATTGATTGCTCTATCCTGTTCAATCTGCTTTACTTATGCTTTATGCTTGATTAAGATGGTAATATATTGTCCTAAAGTTTCCTTATCAAAGCTTTAAATTAGTTAAGCTTAGTAACTGGTGTGGACAGTGCTTTTCACCCAAGAGTTTCCTGCTCTCATCTGTGGATAGAGTCTGCATAGTTTGTGAGCTTGGAAAGAATGGAAACTTCGAGAAACTCCTTTTCCACATAAGAGTGCAACTCCCACAGAGATGGGTAGGTGAAAACAGCAGTGCCAGCTAAGCAGAGTATGGATATTGGCTGCTCAGAATTCAATGAACTCATTGCCACTGAATCCACATCAGGGAACAAATGTGAAATTCTCAATTTCAGCCTGAATGAGAAAAAATAAAATTTGGACACCGTTTGGCATGAAGCCCATTTCTCCTTCCCATCAAGGAAAGCAGATGGTATAACAATACCCTGAAAGCTATTTTGCTGCTTCTAAAGGAGGGACTAGAGATCACCTACCAGACAGTTGGGAATAGACATAACTTCAGGAGGAGCAATAAGGAGCATTAAAGAATATTCCAAAGCAGTCAAAGCTAGAACCAGATTTGCAGCATTGTTTCTGTACACATGATTCAGTTTACAGTAAAATGTCAGTTCAAGAATTAGGTGCAGTACTACTACTTTGGAGAGACCAAGACTGGGGCTTTGAAGTATACATATATGCAGCTTCACAGTCTTATTCTTTTTATTATTATTATTAAAAAAGAAGGATGTGTGGAACAGCTGCTGTTATGTAAGGTTGGGTTTAGCTGCAAAGAGCAACCGTCATCCTCCATTTTGGAAGACAGGGCTCTGGACTGTGGGCTGCAATCAGCACCAGGACCTAGTTGCTGTTGTGTTAGTTATGTAAACATTTAATTAAAGTTATTTTGTTGTTTAATTGAAGACTTCTAGGGCCTACTGAAAAAGACTACCACCAATTATCTTCCTAGAAAATTTTAAATTGTAGCTGGTACATGTTTCCATAATGCCCATTTTCAGAGTGGATAGACATTTTAAAAAAATCTTTAAGACAGACTATAATGCCAGCAGAACTCACTTTATGGTTTAAATCTGGATGATAATAATAATAATAATAATACTTTTCAATCAAAACGTCAGATGGATGACCTTATTAAGAAAGAAACACTCAGGTATATTTAAAAAGGCTCTTAACTTGATTGATAAAAGATCTGAAAAATCCATTGTTCTCTCTCCTTAATCAAATTAAGCTTTTATCTTTTCTCAAATTCACCATTAAGGTAGCTTGTTTTTATCTTATCTTTTCAATATTATGTTAATCTGTTCATAACTTTTCAGAGTTTAGAAATAAGGTACTGAACATGTTCATTAGTGATTTTAAAAAGTTACATGCCATATTGCAATTTATTATACTAATAGCATATTACATAATATATTATGTAAACATATTTTGCTTCTTTATATTAAGTTTCCTCACATTGAAAATAGGGTCAAACTCCCAGTGTGAATTCTTTTAAAGTTATACCATTACTACTACTGGTGAAAACATCTAGTTGCATCTTCCATGAATGTCCCTTTTAGTTATGTAGGGAAGGTGGCTTTGTGAAAGAGGTGAAAAGTGAGTTCTACCATGTCAGTATACCTAGGGGATACATGAGAAAGCCTGCACTCAATTATGAGAATCAACAAAGCTGTGCAGAATACACATCTTTTCACCAGAGTTCTCTTCCCCTTTGACATCATGGCTAGCTCTGCCATGCTTGCATTTGCTTCCTCTCTCTGCTTCTTAAACTGAAGGTTTTACATGTACACCATTGCCTCCTTTTTGTCAGTCATCATATTTAACTCTTCTTTCTAATCACAGAAAAAGTGCAAGGGCAAGTTTACAGGTTATCGATTTTTATTTATTTAATAATCATTGGAAATTTGGGATGATAATTTGGAAAACAAAAATAAATTTCAGCAGATGAGAATCAGGAGCAGCTGCTATATCCCAGGTAATTGTTTATAATCACATAATAGTAATTTACAAACTTTTAAAATAAAGAGCTAGGCAGAATTTCCTTACTTAAAAGGAATGTAAAAAGTTCTACACTCCTGTCAATTCCAGGCAGCAAAGGGCTTTCAAATACTTCCCCACCTCTGTCAGAATGAGAAATCTGCAAATTAACAAGAGATGGCTTGAGAGGCAAAAGTGAAATGTTAGCTCCTCCTCCCTCTGCTGGGGTGGGGGGACGGGGACAGGACCCTAAGGTGATAGTGTCATTACGGTGACTCCCTTTGTTATCATGCTATGAGCTCCTGTTGCAGGGCACAGGCCTAGAGCACAGATGGAGTGCCCTAGACACTAGCTATCCCGAGCTGTTGGATCAGCCATGGGGAGCCGTTTGCAGCTGATGTAATTTAGAGCATTAGGTTACAGTTTAAAGAGGCTAAGGCTACTCTAAACTATGCCAGGGACTGGGACTATACAGAACTGGCCTCAGGTTTGCGGAGGCCCAAACAGCTCCTTTGTATTCCCTCCTCTCTTCAGCTGTAACAAGGAAAATCGGACCCTTAGATCTGAAACACAGGTAAATTCCTGGGCCTCAATTCTCCTTCCACTTATACTGATGTAACTTCATTGACTAGTGGAGTTACTCCAGATTTACACCCAAGTTAGAAAATAATATGGCCTCTCGTTTCATTTAAAAAAATATGTTTGTAGCTCACATATGAAACTCTGCAGGCAGTCAGGTAGAGAAACAAGTAGTCAGAAAAGGAATCTTAAAACATTAAAAAATTTAGTTTAGGGTTTTTTTTCAATCCACACTGGATGCAATTACCTCAAAATGCAAATATTTTATAGGCAAGTAGAAAAATACCTCCTCTGATATTTCTTTCTTGAAAATTCTGCACTTTGTACACTTTGCATATGGCTAATTAAAAGACACACACAAGTATCTCTAAGTTGGTGATTGGTCCAAATGCCAACTGGCAAGAGTTAACATGGCCAGTGCTATTCATGTTCTAAGGATGTACATACATACTTCATTCATTACTTGTGTTTTAGGGAACAATACAATAATAAATAACAACATATTAATGAAAAGTTAGTGTGTTTGACATACCAGAAAAAAGGACAGCTGTTTTAATATTACAAAGCTGTACAGTTGCCTGTCTTATACTCCGAGTACCTATGGCAGACTCACTTTTTTTAGTCTATTCATTGTCCTAACTACTCCATGCTATTTCCTATGCTCAACATTACTCAGGGAGTAAAAATAAAAAAGGGTACCATTATTCCTTTTAAATTTGAATCCTGTATTCCTGCGTGAATACACAGACACAATCTACAGACAAGCAGTCCAATTCCACTGAAATTAACAGAGCTACTCCAGATTTACACTGGTGTAAATGAAAGCATCTGATTCTTCCAATATTTTAAAAACTGTTACCCTGAATTTTAGAAGGGAGATGTTTCTGCTTAGGAGCATTGGCTGATTTCTTTTTCATTTATAATAAAGTAAAGGATTTCATGCTTAGCCTACATGTACAGTCATCCTCTCAGTGGGAGCTGTCTAAATTTTTTTTGAAGGAACCAGAGAATGTAAGTGAATCAACAGACGCGTTGGCAGCTGAGACATCAGTTTCAGATGAGTGAAGACAAGTTATTTTCTTCCCTTAACTTTTCATCCTACTGTTAAAAAAAAAACAGTGAAAACAACAGTGCCCTATAAAATCTGGTATAATTATGACGACTTATTTGTACTGCGTCAGCAAACTCATTGCAGCAGGCAATATAATTTAAAATAAGATGCATCAGGTAGGCATAACAGCAATGGAGGGAGTGGGAAACTGAAAATAAGGGCAAAAGTAACCAGCAAAAGTTCTTGATAGTAAGAGAAACATATGCAGTGTACTTGTAGCTGTGTCGGTCCCAGGATATTAGAGCAACAAGGTGCGTGAGGTAATATCTTTTACTGAACCAATGTCTGTTGGCGAGAGAGAGAGAGAGAGAAGCTGGTCCAATAAAAAAATATTACCTCACCCACCTTGTCTTTAACCAAAGAAAAATTTGTTTTGGTTAAAAAAAAGATATTAACGTTATTAGTAATCCTTAGTGGTCACATGCCTGGTCTTTATCCATTAACAATTTACTGTGAGCATCATAGTAGAAATGGGTCTTGAGGGAGGATTTGAAAAGTGACAGAATAGAATGCAGAAGACATTTCATGTGTAAGAATTACATGCCAGAAAGTGTGAAGGTGCTTGTGGGAAAGGTGGGCGAATAAGGCAACAGAAGATGGCATCTCATCTGAGATCTCAGTCCAGCCTATTATAATTTTAAAGAATGTTTCTCCCTGTTCACATCCTAGCCAGAAGGTAAAACACCTATTGGGCCTGATTCATCATGGCATTTCTCCAGTGTTACCAATGTCATGCCAGTATAAAAACTACAGTAAACAGTGGTGAATCAGACCTATTGTTCTGTATTTAGGGTTTTTTGTTTATTTTTAGTTCAGATTAGTTAGGCGTCAAAGCACAGATATATGTACACATACCCTCTAAAAATAAAGAAGCGTATTAAGTTTGAAAATTCCCATAGACCAAGATCACCATGGGATTTACTGAACTAGAATTGTGAGATTCATGATCATCTATAATAGACAGAATTATAATAAAAGCATTTAATTGTCACACACTTATCTTTTATGATATAGACAAGATGGAACACATCAAACAAAGTAACTGTCTTCTGGATTTAAATTCAGCTACTATAAATGCCATTCTGATCTACAAAGTAGAAATCCCTACTGACTTATGGAACAAATGGTTCCCTCAAACTTGCTTTAATTATTTCTTTCCTTTTTAAAGGGACAGTTTTGAAACAATCAGTTTAACAAATCAATGTATGAAATTTTTTCAGATTGTTGGGAGATCCCTTGAAGTGTGCTACAGCTAACCTCCTATGGCACCATTTCAGCAATTTTTTAAAAATTACACAAAATAGGCCTACACATTGTTATATGCACATAAGTAGCCTTTAAATGTATACCCATAATTCTGAAGTACAATCCCTCCCCCAAGCTTGTGTGTTTACACACATCCACTCATATGGCATGTGCAAATATTTGGAGTGCAAATTTGGGGGTTTGAATAGATAAAAATATTGTGTGTATACAATTGAGTGCAAACTTATAAGTGTGGTTGAGGTTACTATAAAAGTTTGACTCTATCTCTGATAAACTAACGATATGTCATCAGAATCCAAGACTGGCATAATACATTGGCTCATTCATGTATAATTAATACTACACACCAATCCACATCAAAATGTAGGGGGTTGTTCAAAATCTGAAATTGGATCAGCTCTAATTTTGCAAGTAACCATACACTTTAAAATGTATATATAGTTTTAATAGAGTGTAATAAAAATTCTAAATAAAAAGCACATCCTCATGTGTTGTGTTTTACTTGCTTGATGTAAGTGGTGATATTTGTCTGCTAAAAACACTATAGACAAGATGTGAATACGCAATATTAAAATATGCAGATTTTTGAGGGGGGGGAGGAAGTGGAAAACAAACAGTCAGTCCTTCTTTTATCAAGCAACAAAAAAGGGACTAAATCAAAGTTTGATTTCCCTTCAAGTCACCTTTATGGTGAAAAGCAGTTGATCTCATAATAGAGTAGAACCTCAAAAATACGAACACCAGAATTAAGGACTGACCTGTCAACTGGACACCATGTGAAAAGTAACCAATCAGACAGCAGCAGAGACACCAAAAAAAGCAAATACTGTATGGTGCCTATACCGCATCTTACAGGTAGGCACATCTGGGCTACCCCAGGGCACCCACTTATAGCTAGGAATTGAAGATGCTGAGATTTCCAGGCAAAGCTGAGTCCCTGCTGCCAGTCCAAGGCAGCCGGAGCAGGAGCAGCATTAGATCCTGGCTGCTTTCCTGTAATCCATGAGTGCTGTTTTCATCTCCTCTCGGCAGGCCTGGGTACTGTTCTCCTGCCCACGCCTGGGGATGCACTGTTTTCAACACCATCCCCCCTTCCACCCTGCAAGGAAGCTGCCTAGCTGCCTCCGGAACCTGGCCTGGAGTGTTAACTGCTGGAACCGGAGCTGCGTTGTGTTCAGAGTCTCGAACATTTCAGAGTTACGGACAACTTCCATTCCTGAGGTGTCCGTAACTCTGAGGTTTTACTGTACTGAGTGCTTGTCTACATTCACAACATGGGAGAGCTTCTCCCGTGAAAGTAGGTACTCCATCTCCCTGATAGGCAGTAGCTAGAAGCCCTCCCATCAATACAGTGCTCTCTACTCTGGGAGTCCAGTCAGTTTAACTGTGTCGCTCATGGGTATTTTACCCTATACTATACAGATTTCACTGGGGAGACCAGCATTTCTCAAATTGGGGATCCTGACCCAAAAGGGAGTTGCAAGGGGATCACAAGGTTATTTTGGGGGGGTCGCAGTATTGCCACCCTTACTGCTGCGCTGCCTTGTGAGCTGGGCGGCAGGAGAGTGGTGGCTGTTGGCTGGGTCCCTAGTTCTGAAAGCAGCACTCTGCCAGCAGCAGCGCAGAAGTAAGGGTGGCAATACCGTACAATGCCACTCTTACTTCTGTGCTGCTGCCTTCGGAACTGGGTGGCTGGAGAGTGGAGGCTGCTGACTGAGGGCCCAGCGCTGCAGGCACCAGTGCAGAAATAATGGTGGTAATACCATACCATGCCATCCTTACTTCTGTGCAGCTGCTGGTGGCTCTACTTCAGAGCTGGGCTCCTGGCCAGCAATCACTGCTCTCCAGCTGTCCAGATCTGAAGGCAGAGCAGTCACCAGCAGCAGCGCAGAAGTAAGGGTAACAGTACCACAACCGCCCCCATAATAACCTTGCAACCTCAGGTCCATAAGGTGCAAAACAGTGTAAAGTGTGGCCATACCATCTAAGTGTTGATAGGCCAGCCTAAAAATGCAATTCCATTCTCAATTGCAAAAGCACCTGTCAAAGTTCGGCTAAGAGCAATACAGGGTCAGATACTGCCTAACTTACACTGAAATACGAGTGGAGTTAACTATATCCAAGAGGCTGTTCACTCCCTCTTCTGAATTAAGTGGAGTTACCCAATGCCACTGACTTCAGTGGGGCCAGAATTTCACCCTGATGTCAGGTTCACTGGGCAGGGCCTAACTATGAAGTGTGATGATGGTGGCAGCAGTTCCCTCAATACAGGACATCTGACTTGTTGATGGAGCCTAACTAAAATGTCCAGGTGTGGCAGGAGGAGAACTTAATGTTTTATTTTAAAAAAAGGAAGTACCTCACTGGGAGTAGATTATACAGTTTCAGTTACATTTCATAGGCATGAAACTGGTTCCACAAACTACTGTAAATCAGCAGAACTTCATTAACTGCAATAGGCTAGGCCGATTTACAACAGTTGAGAATCTGGCCCAGTCTCTTTATATAGCTGTCATTAAAATTGCTGTATAAATAAGCCAAGACACATTTCCAAAGTTAATCTGATTTTTCAAGCCTATATAGAAGTTTACCACTAGAGGAATTCCCTTTGCGAAACAAGGTGTGTTGAACAACTTTAATACTAAAAATGCAGTATGTATATTTTGTCATCTGACACAAAAGTTTCCACTGTATCTAGAGTTTATGTTTGAGTACAAAACTTTAACATATTTTCTTAGATCACCCATTTTTCACAGTTTGGATTACAGGGCATTTGAACTATAGCTATTTGGCCAAGTTCATCCTTGGGCTAATTCTGCAAATTCTTCAAGTTTTTGAAAATTAGAAACTCTGAGATGAGGTAAAGACATACCAGTGCAGCCACTTAGATAATTATCACAGCACATAGATCACATTTCATAAAGAAAAAAAATAATTGCATGAAAAATAAGTCTAAACATATTACCAGGATCCAATAAAGATAATTGAAAAGGTTTTTCTGACAAACTGTCACATATTCTTGCTTATTGTTCAATGCGGTAGTTTCCTAATTCACTTATTCCAACTCATCTAAATGTCATGTTCTCTAATAATCCCTCATATTTCACTCCTTGAAAATGTCATGAAGTAGTGATAAAAATAAAGCAAACCCTTTTAGTATGTTGGTATTGTTTGTCTGCACTGAGATTCATTAAAACTTAACCTTTCAAAATATATTTAATGTTTACTAGCTGAGTGAAAAAAAGCACATCATTGCAAAATGTGCATTTGTGTGCATTTCAGAAGTGATCCTATTGGTATTTATGTACTTGAAGATATTTCTTACTCTCCTCCACAAAATGTGTCTTCTCAGATCTGATCTGAGAAATAGTAATCGATACAGAGAAAAATCTCAGTTATACAGATATAAACCTGGGAATAGCTCCAATGACTTGAATGGATTTAACTGGGTTTAAATAGTAAGAGTAAAATTAAGATTAAAATGAGCAGGGATGTCTTGAAAGAAGTTGAAACTTAACATCCTGCAGGACAGAAAGAGACACTCCATATATTATATAGCACTAAAATGATGTTATCAATTCATTTATTAAAATTAATCATTAATGTTTCCTCCCCTCTGTTTAAATATTAAAATGATAATGTTTATCAAGCACTGCCAACCACCATTTCAGAATTAAACAGATTTGATTGCAAAAATATTGTTATTTTTAAAATAAATATTTATGAAGAGCAAAATAATGCAGTATCTACTTGCTAATAGTTCCTGTAGCTGCAGACGTCTAGGTAGCGATCATTTTGACTCAAGGTTTTTTCACGTAGTGCGTTCCTTTAAAAAAAAAAAAAAGTAAATTTTAATTAGTTGTGTTTAAAAAGGCCCCATGTGAGTATAACTAGGTCAGAATTTGTGCTGAAAAGAATACCGTGAAAGAAATCCTTATAACAAATGTCTGATGCTGGGAACCTGCCCGCCTGTTAGGTTACATGCACCACTGTTTCACTGAGGCTACTCAATCTAAACCAGCAAACTTGGGGGGAAGGGCAGGAATGTGGGTTGGGAGGAAGATATTTTCTAAAAAAATGGGAACACTGATGGCCAAATCTCAAATCCAGTGCAAAATCATTCAATTAGCAATCTTTTCCTCACCCTTCTGTAAGGCCCATGATCTAGTGTGTTACACCCTTGTTTCGCCCATCCACTTCAAACTCCTATGCCATGACAACTGAAAATAAACAAGATGGAATATTTAAAGTGCTGGACATGTATAAGGAGGGGGTTGGAAAAGTGGCAGGAACAGTATTGCCAACCTCCAGAATCCAAAAAAATCATAAGCCTGGCTTAAAATATTATGAGAAAGGAAGGGGGAGAAAAAAAGGGGGGGTGTTAAAAAAAGTTTTCAGTTTTGAAAAAAAGCTTTTTTTCTTGTTTTTGTTTTCTTTTTTCCCACTGGAAAAAATATTAGGAAAATTTAAAAAATTTAACTTTCCACAAAAATACACTGTTTCGTAATAATAATAATAATAATAATAATAATAATTCCTAAGAAAAAAGTTCTGAAAGAAAAAATTCAACCCTCTTTAGTTAGCATTTTGGTAGCTTCTTTGGTTTGGTAACATGCAACTACCTGAATTTCTGGCCATGCAAATTCCACATGTGGACAGAGAATTCCAGGAATTCTGACTTCTAAGTTTTACAAATAGAGCTGGTTTTAATTTTTCCAATGTAACATTTTGTGAGAAAATGCCATTTCATTGAAATCAACTTTCCAAGTTGATTTTAATTAAATTTCATTTAGAAAAAAACCGAACAAGGCATTCTGATAAGGTTGAAATATTCTGTTTCAACCTTAGAGAGGCAAGGTGGGTGAGGTAATATCTTTTATTGGTCACCCACCATGTCTCTCTAATATCCTGGGACCAACACGGCTACAACTGTACTGCATACAACTATTTCAACCTTATCAGAAGGCAATGTTTTCATTTTTTCTTTTGAAACAACTTTTCATTAAGAAATTTATTTTATATTACATTACAATAAAGAAACAAAGTCAAAATCAAAATGAAACCTTTCAAAATGGAGCATTCCGCCCAACCCAAAATGCATAATTTATGTACATTTTGTTTCACAGGAAATGAGAAATTTAGACTTTTTTTGGTTTTGGTCTGACTCAGTTGAAAACAAATGCTGAAATGTCAGTATCTCCTGTGAAGCGGAAATTCCAATTTCGACCAGTTCCGGTCTCAAGGCACTAAAGTAATTCCTGCTACAAACAAGAAGAAGGGCCACTGTCTGTTTAGGCTTCAAAAATATACCTTCCTTAGATACAAGTGAATCACATACAACATCCTCAGAGAACCCTATACCTAATATGAACTTTACTGATGCATTTAACCCACAATGCATTCGGGGAGGGGAGAGAGGCACATGGGTATGAGAAGGGACTGCCCAGCTATAGGAAACCCTAGAGACAGTCAACAACTCAGCCACTGGAATACTGAAAGGGCTAAAAAATACAGAACCAGCCAGTTGAAACTAAACCAGTAATGAAACTAAACCAGAAACTAAATCCAGGATGCTGTTAATTTATTCTTCAGGATTCTTTAAACTAACATTTGACAAGAGCACAATACATATGTAGCCAGTTACAATCACCCACATCTCAAGTCAAATACACACCCTGAAAATAAAATACAACTCAAGCAAATAAAATAAAATAAGTATAAGGATTAGGGTTTTTTGTTTTTGTTTTTGTCTTTTTGCTAGTATTTCAAGAATAAAGTGGGTAAGAAAAACAGCAACATTTAAAAGTCTTCGACAGATGCCGTCCCCTTTCTGCTATAGTACATTGTTGCTCACTAAAGCACCTCCAGGGGAAAATTACTCTTCAAAAGGCTTTTAAAGAATGCCTATACATATAGTAACATTATTTGAAAGCCTTTTGAAAAGCCAGCGTTGTTGCTCTCGGCTATCAGTCTTTGTGTTCTATGCCCCAGCCTGAATGACAAAATGGCAGCATGTGATAATACTTTTATCAGCTTCCATTAAAAGAAAAAAAAAACTGTTAAAAGAATGTTGCAAAGTCAAGCACTTAAAAGTTAAAAAATGCCAAGGAAAGCTGCCTTGCACAACTTTAATTCTACCCCCTTGTGGGTCTACATTATGCTACAGTTTTTAATTACGTGATCACATCAGTGGGGCCTGGGAGTACTCTGAGTGCAGTTGGAATACTCAGAAAATTAATTCTATGGAGCATGTACAAATGGTGATTTTCCTGCTGCATATAACTCACTCTAATCTGAACAAAATTTCACCAGGATAGCAAAAGGTACTACTTTGATGTTATAACTAGATCCTTGACAAATATAAACTTTACACAACCCCCCTCCTCCAAAATCCTCCGAGGTGCTAGAATGGTTCAAAACTATGGTAGGAAATGTGTTTAAACACAAGCATAATGATCTATTTTTCACCAGTCCCAGACACGGTTGCAACAGATCTGCTCAAAACTTAAAACAACAATTTGAGGCAGAGACCAAGCACTGAATAATTTCAGTGAAAGTTACACAACTGAAAATAGGTTAAAATGGAAAATGTTAGACTCCCCTTAACTATAGGTGTCACACTACTGCTCCTCCTATAAATTAGCCTAAATAGATGCTGGCAAGGAGATTCAGCAGCATACCTGTAAAGTTTAGAATGCCAGTTCCAATTTGTGTGCTACAGTGAAGTAGTTATCTTTTGTTTACAACTTTTAATTAATTTAAATTGTAATAAGGGAAAAGAGAGAAACATGAAATAAAGAAAATAGTGAGCATTGACAGATTTGGAGCTGTATCCATTACAAGTACTGTGGTACAGTGTAACAAAATGTTAGTAGTATTTGTAGCACTGTGTGTATTCATATAAACATATAAGTCAAAGATCCCCCGCCCTCAAAAAAGGCTCAAATAGAGTCCATAACAGCATCCACCAATGTTCAGTAATTCTCCCCCCCGACCCCAATTCAGCAAATGCCTAACCAGGAGTACTGGAAGCTCCCTAGAAGTGAGGGGGCCACCGGCACCAGAACCATTGCCTTTCCCCACTCTGCCCTCCCCCAAACCGTTCCTTCCTCCCTGCCCACTCCTCTCTGCCCCTGCTCACCCTTAAGGCAAGTAAAAAGTGATGGAGACATGGTCCCCTGGCTCTCCAATTCCAGCACCCATGTGCCTAATTTTAAACACGTGAGTAGTCCCACCGACTTCTGTAATGCATGCTGAACCTGGGCCTCTATTATTTTAGGAAGTTCCAAGCTTATGGAAAAATTAATTTTAGCAAACCAATACTGGCTCTGCAAAACACATGGAATATATTTCAAGAAAACAGTCTCATCAGTGTTTCAATTAAATATTTTTATTTCGCTGGGAAGATTCAATACCTGGGAGGCCTTTAAGCACAGAAACATAACTGTGGTTCTTTGCACAATAAGTTTCCTACCAAAAAAAAAATAAAAACTGGGCCTGATTCTTCTCCTGCAGGTTTAACTCCAGCATAAATTGCCTGACTCCAGTGCAAGTGACAGGAGAATCAGGGCCGACGCCTGATATCGGTGATTTTATTTTTAGGATGTCATAGGCCACAATCCCACTGCTCTCACTGAAGTGAGTGGAAGTAAAAGCAGGCCCTGTGTTTGTATATTAATAGGAATCCAGAAATTAAATCTAATACATTCTTATAGCATTTCATAATCCATGAGACACTTCGCATCCAGTAAGTGCTAAAAGCAGATGAGGATCAGTGGATCACATCATAATTGGAGCATATATTGATATTGATATGGTTCTCCCCTTCGGCCATCAAGAGACCGAAGGGGAGAACCATAAATTAATAGTTGACCACGAAGCAGAGAAATTGCCTGTGGGGTGGGACTGTAGACACATGAAAGTACACTCCTTCAAGCTGAAGGCAGCGTACCAGTCCCCCAGATTCAGGGAGGGGATAATGGAAGCCAGGGAGACAATGCGGAACTTCATCTTCTTTATAAATCTATTGAGGTTTCGCAGGTCTAAAATAGGCCTGAACCCACCTTTGGGATGAGTAAATACTGGGAGTGGAACCCATTGCCCCTGAATGTCAAAGGGATCTCCTCTACCACCCGAGTTATAGGAGCGTATGCACCTCCTGCATGAAGAGTTGCTCGTGAGAAGGGTCCCTGAAGAGGGACAGGGAACAGGGGTGGGAAGGCAGGAGGGAACAGAATATCCCAATTCTACCGTGTTCAAGACCCATTGGTCTGAGTAATTAGCAACTAGACATGGTAGAACTGGGATAGACTATCCACGAAAGGGGGGGGATGATCCGAGATCTGGTCTGGTGCATCACTCCGGGGCGCACCCTCAAAAGTTTTGCTTAGGGGCTAAGGACTGCCTCGCTGAGCCCTCACCCTGATTAGAGGAGGACTGAGGAGGTCTATGTCTATTATTTCTGCCCCTTCCTGCTGTAATCCTGCCTCGGATGAGCAGGGTAGAACCGAGGGGTAGGCTGCGGCTTAAATTGTTTCCTTTGAGGCACTGGTATATGAAGCCCCTGAGACGTCAATGTTTCCTGCAAGTCTTTGAGGCTGTGAAGCTCAGAGGATATTTGCTCCAAGAAAAGCTCTGAGCAGTCAAAGGGCAAGTCCTTAATTGTCCGCTGAACCTCGTATGGGAGGCCTGAAGCTACGAGCTCCTTCCCATGACTATGGCTGTTGACACAGTCTGGGTTGCCAAGTCAGCAGAATTCAGAGAAGCCTTCAAGGAGGTTCTCTCAATGACCTTGCCCTCTTTGAGAATGGCCACAAACTCTGATCCTGAGTCAGATGGAAGCAGCTCCTTGAACTTGGACAGCACATTCCAGTAGTTAAAGCTGTAACGGCCGAGGACTGCTGCTAGTTGGCAATGCAAAGCTGGAGCCCCCTGGTAGAATACACCTTCCTGCCAAAGAGATCCAGTTTCTTTGCCTCTTTGGACTTGGGAGTCAGTCCCGGTTGCCCTTGCCTGTCCTCCTCGTTCGCAGCCACTACAACCAATGTATCCAGCTGAGCATGTATGAAAAGATATTCATACCCTTTTGAAGGCACAAAGTAGTTCCTCTCCACCCCTTTGGCAGTAGGAGGAAGAGGTGGGAGTTCGCCACAATGTTTTGAACAGGCTTAATGAGGGGAAAAGCTATCCTTGAGAGACCTTCAGGCACCAGAGTGACAACAATAAGGTGGGTCTTCTCCAACACCTCCTCCTCCTGCATGCCCAAATTCTGAGCCACCCTTCTGGGCAACTCCTGATGGGCTCTGTTGTCCATGGTCAGCAGTGTGGTAGAAGTGCCCACCACTGCCTCATGAAGGGAGGATGAGGAGGATGCCCGCAGGAGCACCAAGTCCTCCTGTCCCTCCATCTCATGAAGATCACCCTGCACCAATGCATCTTGTGTGTCACTGGGAGTGGCCTCTGTGCTGACCTGGGTACCAATCTCATGGCCTCCTGGAGGTTCCTGGGTTACAGATGATGGAGGGGCCCGTGCCTCCAATACAACTGATAGCGATCTAGACCCCAACCCCAGGGCTTGGTGGTAGGCCCCCGGGGTCCAGAAGGGCCATTGCGGAGGCCATGGCATCAGAGGCAATGGCTGACCCATCTCCTGTCTCAATCAGTGCTGAGAGCAGTGCCAGCTCCACCTAGATGTGTATGACTCCACCTCTGAGTACCTCGGTGATCAAGGTGGTGCAGAGCAAGACAGCGGCAGGGAGTGGTGCCAAGGCGAGGGTGAATGGTGCCACATCATAGCTGGCTTGCCCTTCACTGTTTCTTCATGGTGCTGGGGCTGGTGCAGGGGACTGTGCTGTCATACCTATAAAGTCCCTGGCCACCTCGAAAGTGTCCAGGGTGGAGGGAAGGTCCAACTCCTCCACCTGACTCCCCTGCACTGGGGATTCCACAAGAACCAGGCTCAACGGACGTCCCTGCAAGGCCAGAGTCAACGGTGCCAGCTTAATCATAGCCGGAGAAGGGTGTCCCAGTGTGGGATGCACCCAGCTAGTGCCTCCTCACTCCATTGCTGTCTTCTTCTTCTTCTTGTGAGGCACCAGAGAATGGGAGCAGTGCCAGGCCCTTGCACTGGAGGTCTTCAGCACTAGGGACTGGGGGGCAGGTCTCTGGAGCCTGAGTCCTTTCTTGGAGCCGCAGTCTCTCTTACAGAGGCCAGTGCGCTCCACACTAGAGCAGAGCCTTGAGGCCATGGGCAGTAGAGCAACTAATCTGGCAGCTGAAGCATCCCAGCTTCAGGAACTGTGAAAGCGGCTAAAAGCACAGAAAATCTGTCCCTATATCTGTTCCAAGGTGACAACATATATTTGTATGGAAATTAAACTCCTCCATTGCCCAATATTACCAGTGTGTTTCTGAGTGATAATGTTTGAATGGGGACCTTCCCATTAATAGGTAGCTACACATACATCTATCTGACGTGCTACTGATCATTTATTCCACCACCACCAAGGATGGACTAGCTTCCTCCCCTCCCAAACTAGCCTTCCCTTCAGTCAGTGTCAGGATAGTAGAATTCTAAACAGAACTCTGTTGATAAGCCATCACTGCCCCTTTTGAACTAAATCATGACACCTTTCAGAGATCCATTTGCCCCAATCTGAAAGATGAGCCGGTTGCACAAATCGCTTTTGGAAGCATGTGTACATATAGCTCCAGTTGATTAATATTACCATGAAGTTGGCAAGACAATCCTACATTTGAGCTGTTCATTAGTTCAAGATTTAATGCTAATTTGGCTGGAACATGGAACCATTCCCAATTTCCCACCCACCCTCAACTCTGTGGGTGTCTTTCAAGAAAAAGGCTAGAAGGTAGAGAGTTCAAACTAACGTGTTTTCCATCTGCAGAAGTGTTTTAATCATAATTTAAGAGAGCAAAGCCTGGACATAATTTCATGAGACTCAAAAATGGATTAGCTGGCTCCAGGCCTATGGAATGCCAGACAAGTTTTGAAGGCTGGTTGATAAAACAAGGTAATCTCTTCTTTTGTTTCATGTTTTTCCTCTAGCTAGGGTCCTTCTTGTACTTGGCAAAACCTTTT
Organism: Malaclemys terrapin pileata; assembly: GCF_027887155.1. Lineage (NCBI taxonomy): Eukaryota > Metazoa > Chordata > Testudines > Emydidae > Malaclemys > Malaclemys terrapin. Next base: position 89,868,170 of record NC_071512.1, read on the forward strand.
TTCAAAGGATTTACTAGGCTGTTAACTGTAAGGCAATGAGTCCCCTCAGACATTATGCTAAGTTTGCTAACAGGCCTCTAGAACTGAGTCTGCAAAACGTTGCACATGTATCTGTTACCCTGCAGAAAACATTACTTCTCACATGCAAACTGGGTAATTAAATTTCTGAATACCCAACTAGCATATGAAAATGCATGTCAATAGGAATAAATGTGATTTTTACAGACACTGTGTTAGAGCCCCTGTTTAAAAATGTGTCCCTTGGTGTCTGTTTGGTAGCTATCAAGCTAATAGCGTGGGAAAGTACACATGCCCACTTAAACAATGTGATACTGCAGCTATGAGGAGACAATGTGATCCACAATAAAATCAGAGAACTGGGTTATTACTAGGAAATTAGTGATAAAGATATGTATAACTATAGAAGTTTTGAACAATCTCAACTTCGTTCAGTAAGATCATTATGCTGAAGACCTCTACTTGCTTTGAAACACATGCTGGTTGCACTCCGAATTTTAGTAAACATGCTTCCTTGTTTTTCTGAAAATGTCAATATAATTCACTGCTCCAATACTTATTGTTAAAAGGGTGCTTGCTGGGATTAGCAATGAATGTTTTTGATACATTTAATCGGCTCAATAACTAACTTTGATGCACTGGCAAATGTATGAACTAGTAGCATTAAATACATTAGGGAAACAAGATACATGGCTAACAATAAAACGTAAAGTTTTAGCAATAATATCTTTCACAATAAGAACTTATACAAGTCACAAAACTCTGACAATACCATTTATAATTCAGAGATCTGTAAATATTTTTCAGTATCGCCAATTTCAGGATTAAAAAAAAATCATTAATCCAGATTAAAATCATGAGATGGCCACATGTTGTATCCTCTGTTCTAGTTCTGTACAGCTAAGGAATTAGACAGATTTATTTTCTCTCCCATAAGTAGGTGTTACTTTTAAATAGAACTATTAATGCACCACCTCTTCCTCTGCCATTAATGATTTATTGGAAGAGGAACTAGATGTTACACATCACACACAAAATCCACTGCCATCAAATGGCATGTTCGACATGTCTAGCAGAAAAAAAGTTTTGATGACAGGATACATACGAGGAAGTTCTTCTCTTTTAAGACTGGAGGTAGACATTTGTGACTACAGAACAAAATCATATATGTATATAAATAGTGGAAGAAGATAAAAAAAACAATATTTTCACTATTCATGCTTTTCATAGAGCTGAAGGTAAGTACAAAGTTAGGCATTGATCCTACAGTCCAAGCCCCATTGAAATCAGTAAGTTGGAGTTGCCCTATCGATTTGGGCATGGGGTAACAAACAGTAGTAAGCATTAGCCCCATGTTTGCAGGATTGGATTGCTGAACAAAGACCATGCCTGAATAAAAAGAAATTAGAACAAGACTAGAATACTACATTTTAACAGGGTTTCAAGAGAATAATGGTATTACTCAAAAGTGACAATATACTGATAAGCAGAGACATACAGGGGAAATCAGATGTTATAAAAAATGTGTTCCAAATTCAGGATATGAGTGATCCGTTCAGAAGTGTATAAAACAAGTAGGTGTAGACAAATATGGGTTGTTAAGTAAGTTTTGAATGCAGCCAGAGAAGAAAAGCAAAGGCTTTCCAAATGTTTAAGAATACAAGTTGAACTTATTATGAAGAAAAGCTGAAATCCATGTGAAAGACAGAAGGGAAGCCTAAGAACAAAAAGACAACTGCCAGAATGTAAATGAAAATAATAAAAGGGGAAGCAGAGATGTTGAGTGTGGCAGCTATAACACTACGGCAGGAGTAGGGAACCTTTCTATCTATCAGGGGCCACTGACCCACAATAAAAATCAGTCATGGGCCACACACAGCCCCACAGGGCGGAGGCTCGGGGCTTCCTCTAGGCTCCAGGGGTGGGGTCAGAAATGAAGGGCTCAGGGTGCAGGAGGGGGCTCAGGATCAGGGTCAAGGGGTTTGGAATGCGGGACCAGGTTTAGGGCTGGTGCAGGGGCTTGGGGTGCGGGTGGGGATGCAGGCGCTGGGAGGGAGTTAGGGTGCAGGGGAGGTCAGGTAGGGGATTGGGGTGCAGGAGGGAGTGCGGGCTCTGGGAGGGAGTTAGGGTACAGGAGGGTGTTCCGAGTTGGGGCAAGGGAATTGGGGTGTGGACTCCGTCTGTGCAGCACTTACCTCAGGTGGCTCCCAGTCGGCAGCACAGTGGGGCTAAGGCAGGCTCCCTGCCTGCCCTGGCTCCGTGCTGCTTCCAGAAACAGCCGCCATGTCTGGCTCCTAGGCGGTTCCTGGCCAATGGGAGCAGCGGAGCTGGGGGTGGGGGCTGCGCACAGAGCTTCCCTGATTGCCTCTGCTCCAAGGGGCTGCAGGGACATCGCTTCCGGGTGCTATGCGGAGGTAACCAGATATTTAACGGCCTGGCAGTCCTCCCCCAGCAGCGGGCCGGAGGTTCCGCACCCCAATTCTAGGGGATACTTAATCACAACAAGCTAGATCGACAGTTAACAATTTGCCCTGAGCAAGCAGGTTGCATGATGTTGCGTTGTCTCTAGAGCAACAGACGAAACAGATTGTGACCCACTGAGCCACAGCCTCTCTCCCACCCTCCCCACTCCTCAGAGAAGTAAACTACATCAGGTCTATACTTAGTGCACCATATGCCTGCTTATGCCTGCTGGGGACATAGGGGGACAGCATCAAGGCTCCACCTATTCCCCACCACTTAGGGATGTAGGAGCTCTACAAAGCCTGCTATAACTCCAGCAACTTTAAGCAAGGGTATGGGTAGCCAGGGCAAGCTAGTAAAAGAACCTCTTACTGCCCTGTGCGACCACACAAGCCACACCACAATCTGGCACACCAGAACAAAACAGAGTATTTTCCTTCAATATTCACAAAGGAAATCAGACTTGCAATGCCAAAAATGGAAACGAGGTTCCCTTGGGGAGATAATTCTATCCATTATCACTAACAGTCACTCCAGAACAAGCCTTATCTGAGAAAAAAAAAATCACAGTCGAATCCTGAAAGAGATGGAAGACATTACATATCAAATTAAAGATTCTCCACAGATTCAAAAAGGAGAAGATGGAGGGATGAAAACCTAATCCCAATCTTCTGAAAAGGAGGGGGGGGGAAGGGAGATGAGATTACTGATTTCAGATTTACCCATCTGTAATGGACAGAATCCTAGATACAGCCAAGCACCAGAGAAACATGGGTTGATAGAAAAAATAGCATGGTTTTTCAAATGGTAGGTCATGTCTAATAATTATGACATTTTTCAAAGGAATAACAGAAAAGCATGAGGGAAAGGAAAATTTACTGTGATTACGTGACTGATTGGTGACTAGCTATATAAAAATTGAGAAAAATGGCACGCATCACAATAAAAGGGAGATTCGGACAATCACTTAGAACTATTTGATAAAATTATTGTTTAAACAATCCATTGAAGAAGCTTTGCATGATGCTGAAATAATCAGCAGTAAATATTAACCTGAAATGATCATGAACAAGTAGGAATATCTCTAAAAGGGAAATGATACAGGGCATAATTCTCCTTTGCATGATCGGGGCTTATTTTGTGTACAGTATGATTAGAACAGCTAAAGAATCTGCACGTGTGTAGGTATGTGTACACTGCAAATTAAGGTGTAATTCTAGCGCTGGTAGGAATTTAATTTAGCCATTAATGAGTAACAACAGTACATATTCAAGTTACTAGCACATAATGAAGCAAATGCTGCCTCGTCTTCACTACTATTGTTACTTATACCAACTAGAGTAAAACTAGCATGGTATGGCAAACTACATTACACCTTCAATTGCAATGCAGCGGTACTGAGCATGTATGTATAGGGAGAGAGATGATAGATCCCCCCCCCAAAATAAAATAAAATAAAATAAATGATAAAAAGTACACTCTATTCAGAGACCCACAGGAAGAATTCTAGCTGAACTCTGGCTGCAGCATGACTTCTTCATGCCAACCTGAGCATGCTAAGGGTACTCTGTAGCCCTTAACTTGGAAGGTAGGCTTAATAAAAATTATAATTCTCCTCAAATTGTTATATAACCTGTAGAATGTACCAACTGTAATCCCAGATTGGTTATTTGGAAAAGGAAATGTTATGTTAAATAAATATGGAATTGGCAAGGACCCCAGAGTTAATCTAGAAACTCTAATGTTCCTATAATAATATGACACTCTGCTAACCCTGAATTTTCCAGCTTTCTACTAAGCAAATCAGATCCACCAGGATCCAGCAGTGTGACAACAGAAAAGTTTTCCCCGTTGCTCCATTCACCTTCTGAAAAAGCAACAAGCCACAAAACTGAAACAATCATTTTAGTGTAGGAGGATAAAGCAAGGTTAAAATACCTACCATAAGTACTAAATAAAACATGAACCACATGGCTCAAAGAAAAGAAATAACTAGACTCCTTATTAAAACTGGAGCTACACATGTGGAAGAACTTCAAACTATCCATATGTTGGATGCATGAAGAATTTTTAACATGGAAGATCAAGGGAAAACCAACTATGAGATCTGTACATAGATAACTCAGAATGTCTAGCCAATGACAAGGAAAATTAATAACATTTTTACAGATCTCTTCTGATAAGTAGTACACTGATCACAGTTACTGTTTTTCCATTTTGAAAGATTCTACTGGTTTGAAAATTATTCTCTGCATTAAAATTGGGAATATTGGGGGGGGGGGGAATACTAGTTAAACCAACAGAAATGTCAATATCACACCCATTATATCTTAGTCAGATTTTTAGAAGCTGGCTTCCATTTTTGCTCCACAAATTATGGGTAGAAGTCATTGTTGGTACAATTTTTAACCTGCAGTTATTGACAGGCTCAATTTAGGACATCCAGAGGTCTAAGACCCTACCTGTGGGTCTAATCATAAATCTAGGCACCTAAATCAACTAAATAGTTGGCACAAATAATTACATCTACAATTATTTACCCCTGAAAACATGACAACCGAGCCAAGGCCATCAGTGAGGAGTTCCCAATTAGAAAAAATAGACATGGTAAATGGAGGAAATGACTGCAAATATAATCAAAAGTTTTTCTCTTGTGACTCAGGATGACAAAGGGACCAGTCAACTGGAACTAGTAAAAGAGATTCCATCATAAGAATTAAAAACCATGTATGGAGTAAACCATGGGAGTTATCCAAAGAGATTTTTATTAATATCATACCCCAGATAATGCACCAAATTCTGCTTTCTGTAATACTCATGCAACATCAGTAATGGGCTTGAAAAACAAACCAAATGTAAATTGTATGGGACTTCACAAGCTCTTCTACACCTTTTTGAATCTGACACATTTGCCAAATGATCGTCAAACAAAGGACCTTAAGCACGGGATGCATTCCAAGCTTCCACTGTAACTACAGACCAGTCTTTGCCTTCAATTGTGTTTCAGAATGGAAGATACACTATTGTACAATTTAGGAATTATGTTAATGTTTATTTAATTTGATATATTAGCACTAGTCAGGTTTCCAGAAGTTTTGTAAGTCTCTGTCAAGATGTAATAGGTTACAGACTTGAAATATGTACAGAGTTAATATAAAATATAGAACGATATTATTTAATAAAGGTGAACTACAAAAAGGTGATTTTTGACTATGAGCATATCAAAGTGGCTCTACATCAGAGGTGGGCAAACTTTTTAGCCTGAGGGCATCTGGGTATGGAAATTGTATGGCAGGCCATGAATACTGATGAAATTGGGGGTTGGGGTAAGGGCTCCAGGGTGGGGCTGGGGTGCAGAAGGATGCTCCAGGCTGGGACCCAGCAGCAGCAGCAGCAGCATGTCCCCCCCCTCGGGGCTCCTATACGGAGGTGCAAGCAGACAGCTCTGTGCATTGCCCTGTCCACAGGCACTGCCCCTGTAGCTCCCATTGCCTGCGGTTCTCGGCCAATGGGAGCTGCGGGGGTGGGGCTTAGGGCAAGGGCAGCGTGCGGAGCCCCCTGGCAGCCCCTACGCGTAGGAGCTGGAGGGGGAACATGCCGCTGCTTCCAGGAGCTGTGCAGAGCGGGGCAAGCCCCCAACCCCACTCCCTGCCTGGAGCGCCGGAGCAGGGTAAGCCCCAGACCCCGCTCCCCGGCAGGAGCTCAAGGGCCGAATTAAAATGTCTGGAGGGCCAGACGTGGCCCCTGGACCGTAGTTTGCCCACCCCTGCTCTACATTCTCAAAAGCTCTTGGGACTATTACCCTATACAAATGCAAACCCCTCCCCCAAGCTGGCTAGCGTTCCCCGGAATTGGGAAAGATCCTTATGGATTGTTATGTTTTCCAATCTATAAAGAGAGCATACAGAAAAGAATAATCACCTTTAATGTTGAAGTACCTTAAATGACTGGAGTATATGTATTGCAACTATCAAATGTGTTAATATGCCATATTTGTTCCCTATTTTTTGCCTAAGCAAACCCCTGAAGTGTGGGGAGTATCTTGTCAAGAAACTTGAACACTCTTCAAAGAACTCTTTCACAGAAAACGTTGTACATAGCAAATTAGAACTTACCTAAATATTGAGGAAGGGAAGAATGGATGCCACAGACCAGTCATCTCTGATCATTATCACTTATGTTGGGGACTTTGGCTACCCCTTTTCTCTCCTCTTTTCTCCTGTGCTAGGAACTGGGAAAGAGCATTAAATGAGGCCAATACTAGGAACTGGTGACTCTGCTGAAATTGTTTTGCATTCTTCCATTTTGCAAGTGGTGTTTCAATGGCAATACTTCAGTAGCCCATGTAATCAGTTATATGTCCAACAATGATGAGCAACAGTTAACATGCTTCCCATCTTCCACATTTTCTATTTGAAGCTCAACAGCCAAATGTTAATCATTCAATGTATGGTTGTGGCTCTTACTCAAATGAAGTTGAGCTGCTCACCTGCTTCACCCCAATAATTTAATTTCATAAGCTGTATACTTCCAAAGGGAATACAATTTTTTTCACCATACGGATACTCATATCGATAAAACCAATGTGTCACTAGAAGATTAACAGTGGTGGATTGGTTACATATGTCAAATGGTGTCTGCTGTCAAGCCCTCTCATGGAGTGTTAATGATCCTTTATGGAACCATTTATGTGAGGAATAATGGAGTTATCTATATTATTTTTATGAGTATCATAAGTGCCTCAGGTACATTTTGTACTGCTACGTACTTGGACTTAAAGGGTTAAATTAGAATTGAGCTGTGGTCTGACCATATGTGGGAATTGAAGACAATGACTTTAGGTAAGTACGATCACCATTTTCCAAAAAAATACATGTGTGAATTCCTTTTAAGCTTCGTGTCCTATCAAAGTTTGGCTGCCAACCTGAGATGGTCAAATATTGTCAGATATTCCAGCAAGAAGACCCTCATGTGGGTGGCAGCCTACCTTTTTGATTGCATCATGGTGCCATCTGTTAGCAACCCTATTTAAACGTCTTGATCATTCACTTTATTACATGCTAATGCCACCTGTTGGGAAAAAGGTGAACTGAAAGTTGAGCATTTTGATTGGCTGCAATCTTCTAGTATAAAAGTCTTTATTTGTATACCAGGACACCAGCATACATTGTGGTTTACAAAGCACATTAAAATGAGATAAAAGATGCAGTCCTTGCCTTGAAGAGCTCACAAACTAAAATGTGAACACAAGCAGAAATTTGTGTTATTGTTCTAATAAATTAGTGCTTTAAATATTTGACCATTTTTGACATTATCTGAAAATATATGATCAACATTTAACTGACCAAATTGCTTATTTTTTGACCAGTGGAACAGCCAACCCTATGCCTGGCCATTGTCATCAAGTAGCCTCCTGCTTCAGATTACAAACAGCTCAGGTTTAACCTGTCCATATGGGACTTCAAGCAGGAGGCAATTGTCAAATAATGTTCAGTATCATAGACACTACTGGAGGATGTGGACACTTGTATAACAGCAGCTGCTGCCATGTTTTGAGCCCCAAGCTCACCATTGTTATACCAACTCTATTGTATGACAGTGAAACAAGGGCACTGAGGAAGGCTGACGAGGAGTGCATTGATGCCAGCCCCGGAGCTGCAGCTGCTTCGGAGGCTGGGGGGAGAGCAGCATGGCCAGAAGAGGAGAGACTCTGGCCCCGCCTCTTCCCTTCTGGCTCTGCTGCTTCTCCTTGCCCCCTCTGTTGGGGCAGGGGCTGTGTCCTACCTCTTCCCCTCTCTATACCCGTTCATAAGCAGACCCCCTTCTCTGATGCTTCCCTTTTTTACTAAAAAAATTCAGCTTATGAACGAGTATATACAGTAATTAGAATGGAAGACCAATGAATTAGGAAGTGTGTTTATCAAGGAATGCTGCTATGTGGCCAGTGAATCACAGTTGCCAAAAGCTTCAGTGATAGACATAACCCAAATAGACAGACAGACCACATTAAGGATCTAGCTAGAAATCAATCTGGATGGCACTATATCTGCACGGAGGCTACGTCCCTTTAGGATTTGCCATGATAAAGAAGAATTTAGAGCAAAAATTCAAACATGCAATTAGACACGTTATGTCATTCTCACATTTAAAATTACACTACTGGGTATTGGTGCTGGAAGCCAACTAAGGGCAAAATTATTCTCTCAGATCTCATCATTAGATTTTGATTCCAATATTCTGCTCTATGTACAAAGAACTTTCACTCAGATCCCCTTGGACATTTGTAGGGGAGACCTAGGGGTGAGCACCCCTTCTGTGGATTCCAAGACTAAAAGAACTACTGGCCTCTGGACAGTCCCCCAGTGAGAGCTGAGTTTACATCTGATTTATTTAATTAAAACTTAATCAAAATTGACTTGTAATTAAATGCACACCACTCATCAGCAGATATCAGTAACTAAACCAAACCATTATATACAAATGTTCTGAATAAAACTGTTATTCAGTTTGACAAGCTAATTTTTTTTTTATTTTACAAGTCATAATTGCAGCAAGATAAGGAACGCAATCTACCCATGAGAAAAGTTGCACAAAACTAGATCTTCTTTTAGCATTCTTTTGCACTTCAGTATACAACCATATAACCATGCAATGTTTAATCATCTGAAAGAAGGAGTGCACACTTGAAATCCAAGTTGGATAATTTTGAGCCTGAGACTACTTTCCTCTCATGTCAAACCCTCCCACCATTACCAAAAGAAGTTTCTTGTGATCAAGGAATGTGCAGAATCAGGTTACTTCGGTTACATTTTAATCAATTCCAAAAACTGAACCAGAGGCTAGATGATGAGCCAGTGACTACACCAAAGCTTGTGCCTTGACATCAGCCCATCTAGCTAGAAAACTGCCAAGTCAGCAATGTTACAGATATGTCTACAGTGCATCCGAAGAAGTGGGCTGTAGTCCACGAAAGCTTATGCTCTAATAAATTTGTTAGTCTCTAAGGTGCCACAAGTACTCCTGTTCTTTTTGCGGATACAGACTAACACGGCTGCTACTCTGAAGCCTTACAGTGCAACTGTAAGCCCAGAGTTAGTAGAACTTGAGTTAGCAGACTCTCAATTTGTTAGTCTATGGCTTGAGCATCTATATTCATTTGTAACCCAAGTTAGGAACTGTTGACCCCTGGGTCCCAACCTGCATCTATGCTGCATTATGTGGCCTGAGTTCAGGGTCCTCGCATCCTCCCGAAAGGTGGCAACTCTAGCCTTTTGTCCATGGTGGAATGTGGGAATACTTGTCTGTCCACCAAACATACACTGTCCAGAGGACAAAGGAAATCAGCCCATGGGATTGTGGGATACTTTTGGAGGACTCCCAGAGCATGAGTCCAGTGGGACTGCATCTACATTGCAAAGCGGTAGGGCTTAAATCCTGGGTCCTGGCATGACTCAGGCTTGGACCCTCCACTCTGTGGGTTTCTGGGACCTAGGGTCTGAGCCCTGAGTTAGCACGATTTGGGTGTAGGCAGAAAGGAGTTTAGGCTTGAGGAGCGTGAGTTCAAAATCTGGGCTTACACTGCAGTGTAGACATACCCACAGAGACATCAGCCCTGGAAGAGAGTGGTGCTGAACCAGAGATCCCACACGGACCCGTAACCTCAGCAAAACTTGCAGTGTTGCTGACCAGAAGTTTTTAAAAATCAAGAGGCAGATCTCCTCCCCCTCCCAAAAATAAAATAAAGGGGGAAAACATCAAGATTAAAAATAATCCCGAAGTAAATAGATTGTGTGTTGTTTTTATTTGACTTCCAGTGTGAGTATTTAGGGGTCCCCTTTTCAAACTGCCTGAAACCATGAGGACTAGGAATTTATTCGGAAAACGAAAGTGGAAATTCTTGCATAACCTCATGACTGCAGCAGCTGGGGCTTTAACTAAACACTGTATAATGCAAAACTCAAGTTCGCAACAGTGGATTTGTACCTTAACACGAGCCTAGCAAGATATAAGTACTGAGCCAAGAACTTCAATACCAGGTTTTATTACTACCAGAACAAGTCAGTTGTACTTAGTGTAAACCTCGCAATAATCTGTGATTTGACATCAGCGTAGCAATCTAGTTATTGAGCAAGTCTTAAATTCAAGGGGAGTGCATGTGACAGTGCAGCTTCCCTTCTTCAGTTAATGTTGGAGAGAGACAGCGCGTGTCTCCGAGGGCTGAGGCAATACAGCTTACCCACTTCCTGCCTCTTCACTGGCTGATCTGAGAGCAGCAGGGGTCATGCCCTTGCTGGGGAGTGTATGGAGCTCCATGATTTATTACTAGTAGGTGGAGCAACACCCACACCTGATGGGAGCAGAACAATTGTCCAAGCTGGAAGTCTATCAGCCTTCTTCTTCAAAACGAAGATCTGCCTCCTATGCTTGTTCCCTCAGAGGGACAGAGTGGGTAGGAGGCATCATCTGCCACCTCCACTCTTCCTCCTCTCCAAGAGGAAACGCAGACCTAGTCACCTGAACTGGTGAGCTCTCTTCCTACTGAACCACTTAACCACTGAAAACACTGCTGATGTAATCCCCTGGTACCCAAGCAGTATCCCAGGGAATGGGACAAACAGTTTGTTCTTATGAAAGAAGCCAGGCAGGAGTGTTCTGGTCTGCAAGTAACCAGGATCCAGCAGTTGGAGAAAAAAAGATTGTACTTTCTAAAGATGTGATACATAGAAGATTGTATCCCAGACAGATCCCTGACAAATATCCTTAGGAATATTTAAAGGTTGGTGTTATTTGGATGTAATAAGAAACAACTGAGGCTCTATTCCATCAGCAAAACCAGTTGTCGATTCATAATATTTTATCATAAATTATTAAACAGCAATTATCTTTGATTAAACAAGTGTGAAGATTAACTTTGATGGTTACCCTTTATTTATCTTAGATAAGAAAAATGAAATACCCATCTTGAATGGGTTATTTTTAACTCTTTTATACCTATAAACAAGGTGTCTAATTTTGTAAACAAACAGAGATGCCATTGAAATGAATAGGAGTTCTGATCACAAAGCTTTACAGAATCAGGCTTCTAGTTAACTTCAGCAAAAATAAGTATTCTTAATTGAGGAGGTAGACACCCAAGTGTGCATAATGAAGGCTAATGAGACTAACTTGGCATTACCAAAACTCTGATTTTATTGTAAAAGCATCAAAGATCTAGACTCTCATGGAATAGCAAAAGGCTAAATTCTGCCCAAGGATTTAATAATAATAATCACTGAACCTGTAATTTACTATAAATCTGTACAGCACCAACCTGGCTGACCTCTAGGCAGTACCACAAATATTAAATCATTATTACCACCACCACCACCAATGCTTGTACCTACTACATCATTTAAGTACTCAAAAATGTATTCAATGCCACTGATATACGTAATGCTTTACAAAATGTATGTCAGCTTTTCTTTTCTTTTTTTTAAATATGGCTCCCCTGACTAATATGGGATTGTGCACACACATCTGAGGGGAGAATTGGGTCCTAAATCCTTTCTTACACAAGCGCTAGCATGCACCAACAATCTTATTCATTCAATATAAACTTGCCTGTCTGCAGGTTTATCAGCAACAGCGGGCAAATTTTATAAATGGGGAAGTAATTCTCTGCAGCTTTACACAAGTGACACAACTTTTGAATTTTCCCTGACATATGTGATCTCTACCTACACTATGCCCTAGATCTATAAAATAGGAGGTCTTTTCAGTTCCAATATCAAGCTATTGCTGCCACAACATGGGGTGAAGGAAACTGAGTTGAAGTTAACCCCTTCTTACCCTACATAATGCCACTGCATGCTGTCACATACCACTAAAAGGCGTGCTGGGTAACAATCTCTTTTTCTCCTTTGTTTTTATTAGGCCCAATTGTTAAAATTGTTCAAGTCACAGACAATCCACTGTGTTTGTAGAAAGCTAATTTTGCTCCTAGAATTTAACTCGACATGTTTGCAACACATTTAAACTGTATCCATCTTAAAATGCTATTGGTAGAATGGCACGCACCTATGTATACTAAACTCAGCCCAAACGGAGGAGGCAGTAACTTTTATAGACACCATCACTTGCCATGGTAATGCTGTCATGTGTTATTATTATAGGCTTTCTACAGCAACTTGCAAAAATACTGCAACCCTGCCATGGCAGGAGCCTTTTCAAACTTTAACAATAATCATTTGAGCCAGATTCTTCCTGTCTCTTACTCACTCCCCCTCCTACAGTGCACCTTGGAAGGAGCTTCTCACCTTGCTTGTCTAGCCCATGGTAAAGGCTAGGCAGCATTCCAATCCCTGAGCCCAAGCATGGACTGATCCCTTCCAGCTTCCTGTACGAGCAACTAATACCCCAGATGGGGCTGTGCCACCACACAACTCCAGCCTGCAGAGCTGGCTGGCATTCAGGATATGTTACACCCCTTGAAAGGGGAGCACTAGTGCAGAATGCCCTGGGTATCTTGCTACAGAAACTAAAATGTGATAAGTGATGAGTCATAAGAAGGCATAAATTTAGACCGTCAGGAGAAACTCCTTCCTGGCTTTGTATAACCGATTCTCATGGACACACAACTCATTGCAGTTATCCATGCTTTTGTCCAGGCTACACAACTATAATATACTCCTTAGCCCTCTTTTCTGAAATTGATCTGTAGTCTATAACAGCTGCACAATTGTTACTTTGCTCTTTAGGATAAGCATGCAGGATGTGGCTGCATAGTGGTCACTAGTTTTCATTATGCTAAAAGATAAGAGTTCGTCTATTTAACAAGTAATTAAGCAAGCACTTAAAAAGGAAAATATAATACCAAATACAAGCACAAACTTTGAGAGTACACAAAGACTAATATATCGTAACGGTGTTTGCACTCAAAGATTATATCCTCCATATGTGGTATGCCCAACATTTTAAAATGGTGTGATGTCTAAAAGTTATATGTGATATCTTTTAAAAAATCCTTTTAGAATATATTATACTCATTACAAAGATGAATTGACAAAATAATCCTACTCCTGTGCTATCAGAAATGAAGGCTACATTGAGAAGTTCAGGGAACAGATGGGCAGGATCCCCTGGGAGACTAATATGAGGGGAAAAGGAGTCCAGGAGAGCTGGCTGTATTTTAAAGAAGCCTTATTGAGCGCACAGGAACAAACCATCCCGATGTGCAGAAAGAATAGCAAATATGGCAGGCTACCAGCTTGGCTTAATAGAGAAATCTTTGGTGAGCTTAAACACAAAAAGGAAGCTTACAAGAAGTGGAAACTTGGACAGATGACTAGGGAGGAGTATAAAAATACTGATTGAGCATGCAGCGTTGTAATCAGGAAGGCAAAAGCACAATTGGAGTTGCACCTAGCAAGGGATGTGAAAGGTAACAAGAAGGGTTTCTACAGGTATGCTAACAACAAGAAGATGGGTCAGGGAAAGTGTAGGACCCTTACTGAATGGGGGAGACAACCTAGTGACAGATGATATGGAAAAAGCTGAAGTACTCAATGCTTTTTTTGTCTTGGTCTTCACAGACAAGGTCAGCTCCCAGATTGCTGCACTGGGCAGCATAGTATGGGGAGAAGGTGAGCAGGCCTCAGTGGTGAAAGAACGGATTAAGGACTATTTAGAAAAGCTGGACATGCACAAGTCCATGGGTCCGGATTTAATGCATCCGAGGCTGCTGAGGGAGTTGGCTGATGAGATTTCAGAGCCATTGGCCATTATCTTTGAAAACTCGTGGCGATCAGGGGAGGTCCCAGATGACTGGAAAAAGGCAAATATAGTGCCCATATTTAAGAAAGGGAATAAGGAAAATCTAGAGAACTACAGACCGGTCAGCCTCCCCTTAGTCCCTAGAAAAATTATGGAGCAGGTCCTCAAGGAATCCATTTTAAAGCACTTGGAGGAGAGGAAGGTGATCAGGAACAGTCAACATGGATTCACCAAGGGAAAATCATGCCTGATCAACCTGATTGCCTTCTTTGACGAGATAACTGGCTCTGTGGATATGGGGAAAGTGGTGGAAGTGATATAACTTGACTTTAGCAAAGCTTTTGATACAGTCTCCCACAGTATTCTTGTCAGCAAGTTAAAAAAGTATGGATTGGATGAACAGACTATAGGGTGGATAGAAAGCTGGCTAGATCGTCGTGCTCAACAGGAAGTGATCAATGGCTCAATGTCTAGTTGGCAGCCGGTATCAAGCAAAGTGCCCCACGGGTCAGTCTTGGGGTCAGTTTTGTTCAACATCTTCATTAATGATCTGGATGATGGGATGGATTGCACCCTCCGCAAGTTTGTGGATGACACTAAGCTGGGGGGAGAGGTAGATATGCTGAACGGTAGGGATAGGGTTCAGGGTGACCTAAACAAATTGGAGGATTGTGCCAAAAGAAATCTGATGAGGTTAAACAAGTGAAGAGCCTTGCACTTAGGACAGAAGAATTACATGCACTGCTACAGGCTGTAGACCGACTGGCTAAGCGGCAGTTCTGCAGAAAAAGACCTGGGGATTACAGTGGACGAGAAGCTGGATATGAGTCAACAATGTGCCCTTGTTGCCAAGAAAGCTAACAGCATATTGGGCTACATTAATAGGAACATTGCCAGCAGAGTGAGGGAAGTGATTATTCCCCTCTATTCGGCACTGGTGAGTCCACATCTGGAGTACTGAATCCAGTTTTGGGCCCCCCACTACAGAAAGGATGTGGACAAATTGGAGAGAGTCCTGCAGGGAGCAACAAAAATGATTAGGGGGCTGGGGCACATGACTTACGAGGAGAGGCTGAGGAAACTGGGCGTATTTAGTCTGCAGAAGAGAAGAGTGAGGGGGGATTTGATAGCAGCCTTCAACTACCTGAAGGGGGGTTCCAAAGAGAATGGAGCTAGGCTGTTCTCAGTGGTGGCAGATGACAGAACAAGGAGTAATGGTCTCAAGTTGCAGTGCGGGAGGTTTAGGTTGGATATTAGGAAAAACTATTTCACTAGGCGGGTGGTGAAGCACTGGAATGGGTTACTTAGGGAGGTGGTGGAATCTCCATCCTTAGAGATTTTTAAGGCCTGGCTTGACAAAGTCCTGGCTAGGATGATTCAGTTGGTGTTGGTCCTGCTTTGAGCAGAGGGTTGGACTAGATGACCGCCTGAGGTCTCTTCCAACCCTCATCTTCTATGATTCTATGATATTACAGCTAAACATTCGGGAAAACACAATATTTTTATTACTGATGCCAAGGTGCTTGGTTTGTCATTATTCTATGATCCCAAGAATACAAAATAACTTCATTTTGATATAAAATATTAGTTTTTTTCTGGGTCAGCTATCATCTCCATTTACCTTCTGTACTACTAATGACAGTATTGAGAGTTACATGAGCATTTTATACAAAGAATAGAATGGACCTTTTAGTTAGTTTACTCAATACATTTTAGCCCCTGGTGATACCAGGGGATAATTTTTCCATTATCACAGTAAAAAGGAATTCTGAACTTTACAAAGATGTGGATAAATAAAAGATCACGCTATAGGAGGCAGAATTTTTCCATACTGAAAGTCAAACAAAAACATTCTAGTTTTCAGGCCAGACCCTCAGCCAGTAGAAGTCAGGGTAGCTCCACTGATTTTGTTAGCACTACACTTATTTACATCATCCAAGGATTTGGCCATTTCTCTCAAGTTTCATCACTGCACTCTCAGCTTTCAAGCTTCACAACAGATTTTTGGTGTGCCAATTTCGTTCAAGTCATAAGGAATAAGGCAGCTGTAGCTGTTTGGCAAGGTATCACACATAAAGTAACAGAACATTATTGAAATATAGGAAGGTTATTTGTATTTTTAAATAGAAAAATTATAAAATGTATAATGATATAAAGAGGCAGGACGTTGGCATAGAGAGAACACTTATAACGTTTGTGGATGATACCAAGCTGAGAGGGGTTGCAAGTACTTTGGAGGATAGGATTAAAATTCAAAATGATCTACACAAGCTGGAGAAATGGTCTGAAGAAAAAAGGATAAAATTCAATAAAGACAAATGCAAAGTACTCCACTTAGGAAGGAACAATAAGCTACACCCATACAAAATGGGAAATGATGCCGAGGAAGGAGTACTGCAGAAAGGGATCTGGGCATCACAGTGGATCACAAACTAAACATGAGTCAACAGCGTAACACTGTTGCAAAACAAAACAATCAAACAAACAAACAAAAAAACACAATCTCATTCTGGGATGCATTAGCAGGAGTGTTGTAAGCAAGACAAGAAGTAATTCTTCCACTCTACTTCATGCTGATTAGGCCTCAATTGGAATATTGTGTCCAGTTCTAGGTGCCACATTTCAGGAAAGATGAGAACAAATTGGAGAAAGTCCAGAGAAGCGCAACAAAAATGATTCAAGATCTAGAAAACGACCTATAAGGGAAGATTAAAAAAAAGGGTTTGTTTTCTCTGAGGAAGAGAAGACAGAGAGAGGACAGGATAACAGTTTTCAAGTACATAAAAGGTTTTTACAAGGAGGAGAGAGAAAATTTGTTCTCCTTAACTTCTGAGCATAGAACAAGCAACAATGGGCTTTAATAACAGCAAGGGTGCAAAGGGTGGTTTAGGTTGGATATTAAGAAAAGTGTACTAATCATCAGGGGGGTTAAGCACTGGAATAAACTGCCTAAGGAGGGTGTGGAATCTCCATCATTGGAGATTTTTAAGAGCAGTGTAATGGGTGTTACTCACCCCTGCTGGTCATCCAGGGAATTAGCATTTCCAGCCTCTGGAGCGCTCTCTGCAGGCCGGTGTCCCGTTTGCCACTGGGCCTGAGTCCCTCCTGGACTGGGGTGCCACTTTCAGGCTGGGGTGGTTCCCTCTAGTAGTACCCCCACAGATCTGGGTCTCCTCTCCCCAGGGAACCCCCACCCTCTATCCCCACCTCGCTTCAGTCAATGGCCACTGCCAGTCGACTATCAACTAGCCCCCGTTCCCTGGGGCAGACCGCACTGTAAGTGCCACTCATCACCAGCAAGGGGGGGAGTTGGACCTGCTGCCTCTGCCTGCCCTTGGGCTGCCCTCTGCACCGCAGTACCTTCTTTGGCCTTTAACAAGGTCTGCAGCCTGGGGGGTTTCTAGGCCGGAGCTCCCCAGCTCCTCGGGCCTTTCCCCAGCCCTGCTCCAATTTTGGTACCCTCTCAGCTTCCAGGCAGCCAGGCCCTTCCCTCTCTACCACTAGAGAGAGACTCTGTGTGCTCCTGGCCCACTGCCCTCTTGGAAGGGCTAGCTGGGCCCTGATTGGGGCGTGGCCGCATCTGTGGATGGTTCCCCAATCAGCCGAGGCTTTCTTCACAGCCACAGCCAGCTCCAGGGCTGCTTTTAACCCCTGTTCCTGAGGAGTGGGGCAGCCGCCCCACTACAAGCAGATTAGACAAACAGCTGTTAGGGATGGTCAGATAATACTTAGTCCTGCCAGGAGTGCAGGGGACTGGACTCTCGTGGTCCCTTCCAGTCCTACAATTCTAATTTAGCTATTCACTAATGTATTGGCATATAGGCAAAATAATCCAACAGCAGACAATATGCAAGATGAAAAATAGCATAAAGCCTAAACATCAGTTCTATTATTTCTTTGTCCTTTATTTAAAAATATCAGTTAATGTCCCCAAAACATTCTCTCAGGGCAAACTGTATATTTAAAAATTAGATTCAAATGTTAAAAATTAAAAGGGAATTACTGAATATTAGAAAATCTGGGTTGTCCTCAGTTGTCTATAGAAGCAAAATAAAGTTAAATTTGTACAGTAACATTGCTTAAGTTTATGGAGATATCACTGGTTCTATTATAAATTGAATTCACTCAGACCTCTGTTGTCTGATGTGAAATGGTGAATTTTGACAAATTCATGTTATGATTACTCATGTTTGGCTCTTCTTTGTTCCCTCCACCTCAGTAAAGCTTGCAAAACTGAACTAATAAATGCAAATATTTGTTTTAATTAAAAAAGTTTACAGGAATGAACTAACATTCTCTAGTTGGCTGTGAAAAATTTATTGAATATAACAGAATATAACAAAGTATGAATATGTCTAATAAATGAGAAAAATATGACAATAATTAGTCTATTTTGTTGCTATTGTATGGTAACGAACAGGCAGCAATGCAAGACTCTTTATTAGGATTTCTCTAGACTAAAAACATACTAAGGCTGTAGACGTGCCTGAATATCTGTCAAAGGATTTTGTTTCAACTTATTGACTTTCTCCATTTGCACATCAGAAGGCACCAACTAGAAATTATGGGTTTGATCCAAAGCAAGAATTACTTTTATATTTGGACTTCAATGCTTTTTCAGTTATACATGTTTTCTAAAAAGTTATGTAACATTTACTCTTGGGGGAATTCTGCATCACTGCATTCGCAGAATTCATGTCCCCCGCAGATTTCTTTGTTTCCATGCAGAAAAATAAATTCTGATGGGGAAGCGAAGCAAAGCCACAAGAGTGGTCACGCGCTCCACCCCGGCAGTGAAGGCAGGTCAGTTTGAGTACCTGGAGCAGCTGGTAGAGAAGTAAATCACTGTTTGGGGGAGGAGGGGACAGTCGTGCACACACACACACACACACACACACACACACACACTGTCCCTCTGGCTTGCTATTGCAGCATGCTCAGCATGGAGGGGCAGGGCATGGGGTGTTTCTGAGGAGGTAGATGTGGGGCAGGCTCCATCCCCTCAGACAGAGCAGAATGTAGCAGCCTGCTTGCTTAGTGAATTGTTCCCATTGTCTTTGTGAATTCCCGCAGGAGTATAAAACAGGTGTAAAAGTTTTAAGGCTTTACAGTGCCAGAGTGGTGTAAAGGACAGTATGGCCTTATAAATGTTTATGGTGCTTTAGTGATGAGAACTAAACTAAAATTTTGAAATGAAAAAATTTCCTATGAAAATGTGCTCCATGAACTGTTTGCTACTGACCTTTCTGGAGATGGTCAATAGCCAATAAAATTGTGAGTTTGCTTCGCCAGCTCTCACTTGCTCTTCAATTGCCTATGATGTAATACTGAGCATATGGTTGTATATATTCGTTGACTAATAACTAGAAATAAAGGATCAAACCTAGCTACATTACTATTAAGCAAAGGGGTTTGGGGATTTTCTCCAGTGCTCCCCACTCCCATTCTCCATCCATTGTATTGTAGTTTAAATAAATTACCGTACCAAAATAATTGAAACCAGCATGATTATATTGCATTATTTTGACAAATAAAATATTCAGAATTTTAAAATATTGTCTGCAGAATTTTTAATGACAGGTTTCAGAGTAGCAGCCGTGTTAGTCTGTATCCGCAAAAAGAAGAACAGGAGTACTTGTGGCACCTTATGCATCCGAAGAAGTGGGCTGTAGTCCACGAAAGCTTATGCTCTAATACATTTGTTAGTCTCTAAGGTGCCACAAGAATTTTTAATGTTTTGGGACAGAATTCCCCCAGGAGTAAACATTCATGGTTGCTAACAGTAATTAACCACTTGTTGCTCCCGTAAAGGATGTTTCTGGGATCAATTCAATTGGTGCCAATTCAATTGCCAAAAGATCGAGATAGTGCATGCGAGATGGGGGCAGAGGGAGAGAAGCTGGCTGGCCATTCTAAGTCATTCACAAGAAACAAATTTTCTTGATTAGATTAAGTCTCTTGCCCCGGGTCTAGAACAAGTTCACAAGGGAGATTTAGGTTAGACACTAGGAAAAACTTTCTAAAGGTAAGGATAATACCCTAATAGGTCACTAAGGGAAGTTTTGGAATCTGTGTCACTAGCAGTTTTTTCAAGAACAGGTTAGACAAACCCAAGTCAGGGATGGTCTAGGTATATTTGTGGTCCTGCCTTAGCACAAGGGGATCAGCTACGTGACTTCTAGAGGTCCCTTCCAGCCCTACATTTCTAGGAGTCAGTGTTATCCTGTAGCCTCAGCAGGAGCACTGGCACTGGCCCACATCCTACCAGCTCCTGCCTGGCTTTCTTAAGACCATGGAGCATGGCTTCACTTGTTGATCCCTTATCTGAAGCAAAGAACAATCTCTTGTAAGACAACTCCACCTGTTCATGCTCTCTGTATGTGTGTATATGTATCTCCTCAATATATGTTTCACTCTATTTGCATCCGAAGAAGTGGGCTGTAGTCCACGAAAGCTTATGCTCTAATAAATTTGTTAGTCTCTAAGGTGCCACAAGTACTCCTGTTCTTTTCATAAAAACACGATGAAACTCAAATAAGACTTTTAGAGGCAAGCATCTACAAGAAAAATATAAACCTTTAATGCCAGGAAGTTCATCTATTTTCACAAACTGCCCAATTTGAATGATGACCAATTCAAAAGGGGCACATATATGATTTAGTGCAGTGTTTCTCAAACTGGGGTCTGCGGTCAACAAGCGTACTCCAGGGGGTCTGCTGGCCCCACTGATCAACTCTCCCCCCTCCCTCCCAGAGCTTCCTGCATGCCGCGGAACAGCTGTTCCCCAATAAATAAGGGAATAAAGTGTATTGAAAAACTGATCTATTTTCTCAAATTTTAAGCTTAATTTTCTTATAAATAAATTTTGGTTTCACACTATTTTTTATTTTCTTTTGAACAAAAGGAAAGGGAAAAGTAGGGTAATTTTTAGGGCTGTCACACAATTAAAAAAATTAATCACTTGATTAATTGCACTGTTAATAATAGAATACCATTTATTTAAAAAAATTTGGATGTTTTCTACATTTTCAAATCTATTGATTTCAATTACAACACAGAAGACAAAGTGTACAGTGACAAGTATTTGCACAGTAAAAAAACCAAAAGAAATAGTATTTTTCAATTCACTTAATACAAGTACTGTAGTGCAACCTCTTTATCATGAAAGTTGAACTTACAAATGTAAAATTATGTACAAAAAAACCTGCATTCAACAATAAAACAATGTAAAACTTTAGAGCCTGCAAGTCCACTCAGTCCTACTTCTTGTTTGTTTGAGATTGGCTAACCAGGTTTGTTTACATTTGCAGGAGATAATGCTGCCGGCTTCTTGTTTACAATGTCACCTGAAAGTGAGAACAGGCATTCTCATGGCACTGTTGTAGCTGGCATCGCAAGATAATTACGTGCCAGATGTGCTAAATATTCATATGTGGCTTCAACCACCATTCCAGGGGACATGCATCCATGCTGATGATGGGTTCTGCTCGATAACAATCCAAAGCAGTGTGGACTGACGCATGTTCACTTTCATTATCTGAATCAGATGCCACCAGCACAAGGTTAATTTTCTTTTGGTGGTTCGGGTTCTGTAGTTTCCGCATCAGAGTATTGCTCTTCTAAGACTTCTGAAACCATGCTCCCCACCTCGTCCCTCTCAGATTTTGAAAGGCACTTCAGATTCTTAAACCGTAGTTTGAGTGCTGTAGCTATCTTTAGAAATCTCACATGGGTACCTTTGCGTTTTGTTAAATCTGCAATGAAAGTGTTCTTAAAATGAACATGTGCTGGGTCATCATCCAAGACTGCTATAATATGAAATATATGGCAAAATGCAGGTAAAACAGCAGGGGACATACAATTCTTCCCCAAGGAGTTCAGTCACAAATTTAATTAATGCATTTTTTTTAACAAGTGTCATCAGCATGGAAGCATGTCCTCTGGATTGGTGGCCGAAGCATGAAGGGGCATATGAATGTTTAGCATATCTGGCATATAAATACCTTGCAATGCTGGCTACAAAAGTGCCATGCGAATGTCTGTTCTCACTTTCTGGTGACATTGTAAATAAGAATAGGGCAGCATTATCTCCTGTAAATGTAAATGTAAACAAACTTGTTTGTCTTAGCGATTGGCTGAACAAGAAGTAGGACTGAGTAGACTTGTAGGCTCTGAAGTTTTACATTGTTTTTTTATTTGAGTGCAGTTATGTAATAAATAAATCTACATTTGTAAACTGCACTTTCACTACAGAGACTGCACTATATTACTTGTATGAGGTGAATTGAAAAATACTGTTTCTTTTGTTGATAATTTTTCAGTGCAAATATTTGTAATAAAAATAATATACACTTTGACTTCAATTACAACACAGAATACAATATATATGACAATGTAGAAAAATATTTAATAAATTTAAATTGGTATTCTATTGTTTAACAGTGAGATTAAAACTGTGATTAATAGCGATTAATATTTTTGAGTTAATAGTGTGAGTTAACTGCGATTAATTGACAGCCCTACTTGAAATGTATGCACTATATAAAAGAGATCTATTTTAAATAGTGATTTGTAAAACTGATTTAAGTGCCTCTTTTCCTCTTCCTGGAAAGCCTTTGAGATATGAAATCCATTAATCTGCCCTGCTACCCAGAACCAGTTCAGTGAGCCAAGAGGCTGCACTGGGCAGTGAGAAAAATAGTACTTGAAGATCCCTGCTCCCTTTGCCCAAAGATTTGGGGAGTCAGCACACAACATATCCCAGTCTCATCATTGGGGCCAGTGTGCATATCGCACCATAGCTGTTACATCCTTGGCCTCTTTAATAAGAATAAGGATTCTGGGAGCTGTAATTCCTCTGAATGTGCTAGGTGTCCTCAGTGGAGATTATCTCCTAGAAAGATCACATGTTCAGGGGGATCATTCTACTAGCACTAGTGAGACCATTATTGCAGAGACCAAACTAAAGCATGGCTCACTCCAGCCAAGCTCAGAAGAGAAAGACTTCCCCCACAGCTCTCCCCTGTTCTCCTCAAAGCTCCTGCCTTCTTCATAGTGAGATCTTACTACCAGACTGCTCCCAATTCTCCATAACACTCCCTCCCTTATAGGGCACAGTTCTGCCCTCACTTAAAATAGACAGCAAAATTCCTGTTGGCTTCAATGGTAAAAGGATTGGATTTATGGTGTGCTGAGAGAAATTAATTAATTTCCATCGCTATTACCCTGAAAATCCCTACACAGAACCTTCAGCTAGCCAAAGGGGAGGGTTAACCTCTGCACTGCCAAATGCAAGATGCCAGATCCTTGGCAGAGCAGTGCTGCTGTATCAACACATCTGTCACCTCTCCCTCAGACAACCACATAGGAGGAACGTCCGAGGGAAAAGGAACATGGCTAGGGCCTTGGTAACCCTCAGCTCCCAGAATGGCCCTTTTGGGACCATGAGTAGTTAGCATAAATAGAGGAGCTTTAAAGTACATTATGCCAGCACACAAGCCCAGACCCCCAACTTTGCACCATCTCCCTCCTAGGGGGAGCCAGACAGAGGCCAGACTGGAAAACCTGGCCCTGGTTTTTACTGGGTGAGGCAAAAGAATGTCAGGTCAGTCCAGTGTTAGCAGGGAGATTGTCTTGCGAGTACTAAACAATGTTTGTCTTTTCCATTTTTAGATTTTGTTATTCTGTAATTCTGGGAATGGTTCCAGTGGTTTAGCAAGAAAAAAAGATCCATAAATACTTGAGAAAGCATAAATTTTCATTCAGTTGAGGACTGCTGTATACACACAGACAGAAAAGCCAGCTCATTACACTGCAATTCATATTTGGACCATTTATAATTTGGAAGATAATAACTTTCTGACAAAATATATTAATAGCCAAATGCTAGCTCAATCATCATTACTGCCTCCTTTACTGCTCAGTTTTTAAGCATTGCTTTAAAAAAAAACAGACACATTGCATGACTCTGACACTCTAAATTTGTAAATAAATTACATTTTGATACGTTCCATTGAGATACAATCCTCTTTTATTGCTGGTGTGTACATTGAAAATGATCTGTAGCATCCTAAATCACTGTATAAAAAAAAAAAAAAAAAAGACAGCCTTCTGCAATAAATCTGAAGTTCTAGAAATGGATGAGGACTATGTAGCATGTGAACAGGGAGCATAAGTTTGTAGTGGTTTCCAGTATATCTGACAAAAGGCATTTTGATCTTGATTTCATGCTAGATATGCACAGTCTTCCTATTCACAGTGGTTAGCTAGCTTTCCAAACATGATTCAAATATGCTGAAGCTAAATGACTGTTCCAACAAAGAAAGAGTACATCAAAACAAGTTATTCGCCACCTTCAATATGTTTAGGAGAAATTAACTTTTTAAAAGTGAAATGAATAGACTATTTCTTGTGACAAGGACTCACTGACAATTCTGTGGGTGGATCCTGGTGTAAGTGGTCATAGCTCCACTGACTCAATGAAAATTTACAGCAGCCGAGAATCTGCCTCCTGGAGCCTATTTGGACAGGTACTATCAAGGCAGGGCAGCGCAATCATCCTTCCCTAACTCTGACCTACCAATGCCCCTTACTCCTCTCCTGATGGCACTGTCTCTAGAGGTTTAGTCTCCATACCCTGCAGTGTTTGGCCTCTTTACTGAGACTACCAACCAGTTGGTAATTAGCATCTATTATGATTGTAGCTTTTGTGATGTATTTTAGGTCCATGACACCTACAAACCAGACTTGAACAATCAACAATCAAAAGTGTGTTAATATTCAAAAAGAATAAACAGGATGACTCAGATAATTATAGGTCTGACACTGATCCCAGACAAAATAACAGAAGTGCTGATACAGGACATGATTAATAAAGAATTAAAGAAGGGTAATATAATTTATGACAATCATCCTGAGTTTATGAAAAATAGAATAATATAATCATAGAATATCAGGGTTGGAAAGGACCTCAGGAGGTCATCTAGTCCAACCCCCACTCAAAGCAGAACCAATCCCCAAATAGATCTTGTCAAACTAACTTGACATCTTTTTTTATAAGAGTTAAAGTTTCATTAATAAAATATAGCATTGATGCAGTAGATCTGTGCAAGGCATTTGACTTGGTACCACAAAATGTTTCAAGTAATAAACTGAACCAAAACAGTTCAATGTGGCCAAAATTAAATGGATTAAAATCTGGCTAAATGATAGATGTCAAAATTTAATTGTAAGCAGGGGATTATCAAGTGGGTGTGTTTCCAGTGGGATCCCACAAGGGCTGGTTTTTGGCCTTATGCTATTTAATATTTTTATCAGTGACCTAAAAGAAACACAAAATCATCATTCAGAAAGTTTGCAGAGGACACACAGATTGGGGGAGTTGAAAATAATGAAGGGGACAGGCCACTGGATCACTTGCAAGCTGGATGCAAGCAAACAATATGCACTTAATACAACCAAACATAAATGTTTACATCTATAGACAAAGAATGTAGGCCATACTTATGGGATGGGAGGACTCTATTCTGAGAAGCAGTGACTGAAGAGGACTTAGGGGTCATGGTGGCTAATCAGCTGAATAAAAGGTCTCAGTATGACGCTGTGGCCTAAAAGCGCTAATGCAATCCTTGAACTTATGTATAAACAGGTGAATTTCTAGCAGGATTAGAGAGGTTATCTTATTTCTGTATTGGGTATTAGTGTGACCATTGCTGGAAGACTGTGTCCAGTTCTGGAGTCCACATTTCAAAAAGGATGTTGATAAATGGAGAGGGTAAAGAGAAGAGCCACGAGAATAATTAAAGGTTTAATCTATTTAGCATATCAAAGAGAATGTTAGGGAGTTATTGATCAGTCTATAAGCACCCACCTGGAGAACAGAAATTTGGTAATAGAGGACTCTTCAGTCTAGCAGACAAAGATATAACAAGATTCAATGGCTGGAAGCTGAAACTAGACAAATTTAGACTAGAAATAAAGCACACATTTTTAAATGAGGGTAATTAACTACTGGAACAATATAGCAAGGGCTGTGGTGGATTCTCCATCACTGGAAATGTTAAAGTCATGACTGGATGTTTTTCTAAAAGATATGCTCTAGTTCAAACAGGAATTAATTCAAGTAAGTCCTATGGTCTGTGTTATCCTGGAGGTCAGACGAGATGATCACAGTGTCTCTTCTGGCCTTAAAAATCTATGAAAAACAACACATTCTCTTGTGTGTAATCAGCTAGCTAAGAACATAAGAACCGGGGATGAACTGGAGAGATTAAAAGCATAAATAAAGGCAAACACCAGTAAAATTTAAGCATAAAGACGTTTTGAACAAAATAATCATGCAACTAAGGTGAATTGGCATAAGGAAGTGAATACAAAAAACTGTATAAGAATTGGAAATTAGGTAACATATAAAGTAAGAGATGGAATAAGGTATTCAGCAAGAATGAAGGCTTAAACAAGAGGTGCAATATAACAAATATTGTACATACTACTAGCTATTTCTCAACTGAGTGGCAGTTAAAATTAATACAGCACACATTAAGTGGAAAAAATAGATAACTGATAGGTCTAATTTTAACTGGGGAATTATCATCAAGTGTGTATGTTTCCAGTGGGGTCAGCAGGGGCGAGTTCTTGGCTCTACACTATTAAACATTTTTATTAGTGACCTGGAAAATCATCACTGATAAAGTTTGCAGATGACACAAAAATTGAGGGAGTGGTAAATTGAAAACGATGGGTCACTGATACAGAGCAATTTGGAGTTCCTGGTAAACTGGGTGCAAACAAACAATATTTATTTTAATACCGCTAACTGTAAATATATACATCTCAGAACAAAAAACGTAGGCCACACTTGCAGGATTGGGGGCTCTATCTCGAGAAGCAGTGACTCTGGTGGATAATCAGCAGAATAAGAATCCCAGTGTGATCCTGTGGCCAAAAGAGCTAATGTGATCCTGGGATGCATGAACAGAGGAACCTTGACTGGGAGTAGAGAGATTATGTTACCTCTATATTTGGCACAGGTGAGACCACTGCTGGAATATTGTGTCTACTTCTGGTGTCCACAATTCAAGAAAGATGTTGATAAACTGGATAGTGTTAAAAAAAGAGCCATTAGAATGACTAAAGGATTTAAAAACATGCCTTATAGCAGAGGCCCCCCAATCTGTGGGGCATACTCCGTTAGGGGGGCGCTATAGAACATTCAGGGGGGGGGTGATCTGGAGCCTGGGCCAGCTCCCAGCTGTGGCCCCAGCCACCGGCCCCCTTACCCCTGTCCACATCCCTCCTCCCAGAGCCACGGCCCCACTCCCAGCCCCAGTTCTGGGAGGCTGGGGGGTGCGGACGGGGGCAAAGGGGGGCAAGAGGTAAAAAATTTGGGGACCACTGCCTTATAGTGATAAACTAAATAAATTGAGCTTTTGGAGTCTAACAAAGATGGTTAAGGCACTGACCTGCTATGTGACTTTGGGCTAGCAGCCTGTAGCATCCATGCTGGGGACATTACACCACTCTGAAAAGTGAGAATATAAAATAAGAATAAAACAGCATACATGCAGCTCAACTCTCTGTGCCATTCCCAGCTGTTAATAGGTCTCCCAGAGAAGGACTCCATGTGAAGAAGCTGCCTGGCATGCCAAAGTCTGTATTGTGCACACATGCATACTCCAGTAGCACTGCATTCCAAAGTGGCAATAGCTCTAGAAATGTTCTTCTAAATTAGGATAAGATTCAAATGGTGCCAAGTCCAGAAAGTCTTTCCAGCTTCCACAGCTCAGTATTTGCAGAAGTTAATTTCTGCTGAATAAAACTCTGGAAGATTAAATCTCAAATGCAAAAAAGAGCAAGAAATACTCAAAATACTGCAAACAAAGTAAGGCTGCCCAATCCACCAAGACAAACTGAATGCTGGATTATAAGCAATAAAAACCTCAAATGTGCTAAACAGGCTATAGGTTTTTCATTAAATGTGACAATATGATAGATAAGACACAGTCACTTAACTTGAGAGGAAAGTGAATGAACATTCAAACTTAAATACCATTCCCAGGCTGATTATCTGTGTCATTTCTCTAGCGAAGAGCTTCCCCTCTAATATGCTTTCTGTTCAGATGTCTTTCCTGGGAGTGACAATTGTGCTTCTCCTTAGCTGTATGTAGTATTGTTCCACAGCATCAGCAAAAAGTTTTTATTCTTTTAAAAAAGTTCTTTAAAAATTCACTGACTAAAAAACAAATTTTACAGAAGTTTTTCATCTATTATGTTTAGAAGTGACACGTCTGATTAGTATAAGAAAGAAATTAAATCATTTTCCCTCTTTACTATGTGTATTTGACAACACTTTGTGTATAGTTAGCTTCACTGTTTCCACTGTATATTCAATTAGTCAGTCAGTTTCCTCTTTTATTTTTTACAAAACAGATGAGGAAAGAGGTGTTTTTTTTTTTTTTTTAAATAAGGAAACATGGTTGCAAAATCACCAAAATTAACAGAGGATTTCAGAGGTAAATGCTGTAGCTGAAATGCCTAACTTATTTTTTAAAATCAGCTAGATGCTTCATAATAAATACTACTTATGGTCCATTAAAAGTCTTTACCAAAATTCAGCTGCTATGTATCCTACTCTAGATGATTTATTCCAAACTTAAATTACAATATCCCAATACCAGACATTAAAAAATGATAATTAAATCCACCATGAATGTGCTTCAGAGTAGCAGCCGTGTTAGTCTGTATCCGCAAAAAGAACAGGAGTACTCGTGGCACACTCGTGGCACTCGTAGTACACTACGGTGCCACAAGTACTCCTGTTCTTTTTTCATGAATGTGCTGTGCACGCTTATTCATTTTTTTTTAATTGGGACTACTGGGCTACGTCTGAAGCTCAGTTCAAACTTGGGTGAGAATTTTGCCTGAGTAAAAAAAATGAACTGAGTAAGGACATTAGGATTTGGCTCAATATTTTTAATACCAGTGAATGGAGAAAGGATGACATCTCTGCATTACTTAGGGCGAGATCCTGCCCACAGCCTAGGGCAAGAGACCATGAAGAGTCTCTTACCTCCCCTTCTCCGGCGTGTAATCAATGTAGGAGGGTCTACACAGGAGTACTATAAAGAGGACCAGTGAATATGCAGACCCAGTCACCACGTGCATGTTCCCCTCTAGCCAGCAGGATGTCTGGCCCCAAGTGATCCACTGTATGTGCTTCAACCAGCAGAGAAAGTTAATTTGTCCCATTTAGAGCTGCAGTAAAATATGCCCACTGTATGTAATCCCTCCAACATTCCCCATGAAAAACTGCCCACGCAGGGATGACAGGAATCCTGCAGCAGAGAATACAACGGTCATCAGTTCATGGTAGAGCCCAGAAAACATACAAGTACCCTCAGGATAAATCCCATATTTACAACATTATCCATTTAAAAGGGCTAGTCAGATTTTATTATTCAGGTATCAAGTACCCACAACATGCAGCATATGTTCAATTTACAACAAACTCAGGGTCAGCTCTCCTATCACTTATGCCAGGTGGATATGGCATAATATAAACGGGACATCAGCCTCATCACATTTCTCTCATTGAAGAGTACTCAGATTTTGTTTTTTTTTTAAATGGCAATCAGAGCAAAACTGGCACATTGAATAAAAGAAGAGGCAATAATCTGGGATGCATCTTGGACACAATTCACCCAAATTAGCTAGTTCCACATTTGCCTTTGCCACATAATAGACACTTTTCAAAAACAGAGCCCTACATACATGTAACCCACTGTTCACTGTATAATACGCATCCAGCTCTGCCCAATACATAGAACAAGGGTCGGCAACATTCGGCATGCGGCATGTAAGCACTCTAGCGGGCCAGGCCAGTTTATTTACCTGCTGACGTGGCAGGTTCGGCCAATCGCGGCCCCCACTCTCTGCGGTTTGCCGTCCTGGGCCAATGGGGGTGGCGAGAAGCGGCGCGGGCCGAGGGATGTGCTGGCCGCGGCTTCTCGCCGCCCCCATTGGCCCAGGACGGCAAACCGCGGCCAGTGGGGGCCACTATCGGCCGAACCTGCCGCGTCAGCAGGTAAATAAACTGGCCCGGCCCGCTAGGGTGCTTACCCTGGCGAGCCCCGTGCCGAACGTTGCCGACCCCTGACATAGAAGATATAGGTCTTTTACACACTCCAGCTACAAGACCTGGGCTGTTTAAAGTGTAGAGACTCATGCTTTTTGCTGTGGTCCAACAGGTTGGCCAAATTGGAGGTCTTCACATACATACTAGACCTGGTTTCCATTCATCCCAATCTGTCACCCCTTCCTAAATACATTTTAAGCCAACATAAAAAGCAGCAATAAACACAAGTACTTTTAATAGACTGAATTCTGCCCTGCCATATTGAGAGAACACACAACTGCACTTGATAGCATCACCAGCTGCACCCACTGAAGCCAGACTGAATTTAGCTCAATGGCTCTATAATAAATCATAATAAAAATTATAAAACATATGTGCCCATGTCTATTTGCTTTATTTTCCATATGTGAGTTAACATTAGGTAAGGTTAAAGCTTTTTTATGTAAGAATCTCCTAGTGAAAGGTATGCCTTATTTAAATACAAAAGTAAAATATATGGGCTAGATTCTGATCTCAGTGAAGTTGGTGTAAATCTGGAACAATTCCACTTAAATCCGCAGCATTACAACAGTGTAACCTCAGTCTTCATGGCTGACGTTGTTAGGGAGATTCCCAAACCGAAGCCGTCGTTTGTAAGTGACAAATCTGAGGAACTGTCACAGATTGAAGTGTCATTAGAGGAGGTTTTGGAATTAATTGATAAACTTAACAGTAACAAGTCACCGGGACCAGATGGCATTCACCCAAGAGTTCTGAAAGAACTCAAATGTGAAATTGAGGAACTATTAACTATAGTTTGTAACCTGTCCTTTAAATCGGCTTCTGTACCCAATGACTGGAACATAGCTAATGTAATGCCAATATTTAAAAAGGGCTCTAGAGGTGATTCCACCAATTACAGACCGGTAAGTCTAAAGTCAGTACCGGGCAAATTAGTTGAAACAATAGTAAAGAACAAAATTGCCAGACACCTAGAAGAACATAAATTGTTGGGCAAAAGTCAACATGGTTTCTGTAAAGGGAAATCATGTCTTACTAATCTATTAGAGTTCTTTGAAGGAGTCAACAAATATGTGGACAAGGGGGATCCAGTGGACATAGTGTACTTAGATTTCCAGAAAGCCCTTGACAAGGTCCCTCACCAATTAAGTTGTCATGGGATAAGAGGGAAGATCCTTTCATGGATTGAGAATTGGTTAAAAGACAGGGAACAAAGGGTAGAAATAAATGGTAAATTTTCAGAATGGAGAGGGGTAACTAGTGGTGTTCTCCAAGCGTCAGGCCTAGGACCAATCCTATTCAACTTATTCATAAATGATCTGGAGAAAGGGGTAAACAGTGAGGTGGCAAAGCTTGCAGATGATACTAAACTGCTCGAGATAGTTAAGACCAAAGCAGATTGTGAAGAACTTCAAAAAGATCTCATAAAACTAAGTGGTTGGGCAACAAAATGGCAAATGAAATTTAATATGGATAAATGTAAAGTAATGCACATTGGAAAAAATAACCCCAACTATACATACAATATGACGGGGGCTAATTTAGCTACAACTAATAAGGAAAGAGATCTTGGAGTCATCGTGGATAGTTCTCTGAAGACATCCATGCAGTATGCAGCGGCGGTCAAAAAAGCAAACAGGATGTTAGAAATCATTAAAAAAAGGATAGAGAATAAGACGGAAAATATCTTATTGACCTCATATAAATCCATGGTACGCCCACATCTTGAATACTGCGTACAGATGCGATCTCCTCATCTCAAAAAAGATATACTGGCATTAGAAAAGGTTCAGAGAAGGGCAACTAAAATGATTAGGGGTTTGGAACAGGTCCCATATGAGGAGATATTAAAGAGGCTAGGACTTTTCAGCTTGGAAAAGAGGAGACTAAGGGGGGATATGATAGAGGTATATAAAATCATGAGTGGTGTGGAGAAAGTGAATAAGGAAAAATTATTTACTTGTTCCCATAATATAAGAACTAGGGGCCACCAAATGAAATTAATGGGCAGCAGGTTTAAAACAAATAAAAGGAAGTTATTCACACAGCACACAGTCAATATGTGGAACTCCTTGCTTGAGGAGGTTGTGAAGGCTAGAACTATAGCAGGGTTTAAAAGAGAACTAAATAAATTTATGGAGGTTAAGTCCATTAATGGCTATTAGCCAGGATGGGTAAGGAAAGGTGTCCCTAGCCTCTGTTTGTCAGAGGGTGGAGATGGATGGCAGGAGAGAGATCACTTGATCATTACCTTTTAGGTTCACTCCCCCTGGGGCACCTGGCATTGGCCACTGTTGGCAGGCAGGATACTGGGCTGGATGGACCTTTGGTCTGACCCAGTATGGCCATTCTTATGTAAACCAGAACTTGACCCTATAGTTTTTCATTACAATAAAATTCTTAAAAAAAGATGTTAAATATATGTAATATGTTGAAAGAGAAATACTGACATTATCTAAAATATAATACCCTGAACAATAAAATGTGCATTAAAGGCATAATCCTATCCTTATCGAAAGGATCCAAGTAGGAGGAGGAGGAAGGTGTCAGTTGAAGAGAAGAAGAAATAAAGGATAGTCTTATGGGCAAGAGCACTGGACTGGAACTCAAGTTAGGTCCAGTTCCCTGTTCTCCTACAGACTTTCCGTGTGACCTTGTAAATCATTTAATCTCTCTGTGTCTCATATCCCCAACTGAAGATGGGGGATGATAACACTTCCTTTCTCCTACCCTTTGCCTGTCTTGACTATTTAGACTGTAAACTCTTTACGACAGGGACTATGTGCCTGCGCAGCATCTATCACAGTAAAGTGCTAATCTTGATGGAGGCATGAGTCTAGAGGCTACTATAACACAAATTACAATAAGTGGAGAGGGGCTGACAGTATGATCTGTACATGGGCCAGCCATCCTGCAGCTGCAGGTCCAGATGGCTCAAAGCAGGCCACACACCATGCGCCTGAATGCTTTACATTTTTTCAGAGAAGTTACACAGTGTACACTGAATTAAGGAGGCCAGACACTTCTAATCAGCAGGCTATTCCTCCTGTGGAAGTGGTGCACAGGCTAATTGGGTGTGCCTCCTAACACTCATTATTTCTGCAAATATTTGTACTTGTCACTGAAATTTGTTTTCGGCAAACACTTTGCCAGTAAAATTCCAATACACAATAACCCTAGAAAATGAATTTGACAGGGGTGTAAGTGTGAACAAATTAATTCATTCAAATATTGGCTCAAATAGGAGGACATTTTTGTATTTGTACTCTTGACTTGTACTCCAGGCAATACAATCCAATGCCTTAAAGAAAGGATACCCACACATCACACCAACCAACCAGCCAACCAACCCATGGTTAGCTATCCAGTTATGAGATATTACAATCATAGAAATCATAGAATCATAAGACTGGAAGGGACCCGCCAGAGGTCATCAAGTCCAGTCCCCTGCACTCATGGCAGGACTAAGTATTATCTAAACCATTTCTGGCAGGTGTTTGTCTAATATTTAATCTGGTACTGGATGATATTCAGTTTTTCCCCCCTCTATGAAACATGGCATCATCAGAACATATTACAAAATACACTACTAAACTGCAGCAATTACTATTTGTTAATTGATCTATTCTAATTTTCAGTTAATCCCAAAGTAAACCAATCAATATTTTCAGATGACAATATTCTAAATGACTTCACACTATTAAATTATCATTTAAAACAAACATTTTGTGTTGATGTTTACCTGTTGGAAACCCTGCTGGAGGGGCAGTAATGATGTAATGTGAAGACGATTTGAGTCTGCAAATGCTTCAAACTGAAGACAAGAACCCACAAAAGTGCAGGTAATGCCATCTGATTTCAATGGTATTGCAAAGGGAATACTCATGGAATAAGGCTCTACTCAAGCACTCAGGACACAAGCATCCCTATAAGATAAGATATATCAAGAGCAAGGATGGCAAATTTGACTTTAAATCACTATCCAAGAAATTAACACAATATTTAAAGGACACTATTTAATTTTTAATTAATCACTTATTGTTTATATTGATATAGTGCCCAAAAAGCAGCAGATGCTTTCCAAACCTGTAGGAAGACAGTCTCTGCCCCAAGAGCTTACAGTCTTTTCAAAGACAAAGACAGACAAAGGGTGAGGAAAATGGATATGACAAACTGTACACGCAACATGGCCAGGGTAATGGTTGGTACATCCTGGTTATGCCCCACAAGAGCAGAAGGGCTATACAGTAACTCCTCACTTAACGTTGTAGTTATGTTCCTGAAAAATGCGACTTTAAGGGAAACGATGTTAAGCGAATCCAATTTCCCCATAAAAATTAATGTAAATGAGGGGGTTAGGTTCCAGGGAAATTTTTTTCACCAGACAAAAGACATATATATATATATATATATATATACACACACACACACAGTATAAGTTTTAAACAAACAATTTAATACTGGTACACAGTGATGATGATTGTGAAGCTTGGTCGAGGGTTGAGGTGGAGGCGTCAGAGGGTGGGATATTTCCCTTCTGCTAAATGATGATCTAGCAATTGGCTGAGCCCTCAAAGGTTAACTCTCTCTCTACACAAGGCAGCAGAAATGGAGGGAGATATGCACATTTCCGTTAAGTACACTGCCTTGTTAATTAGATCAGCTTTATTTATACATAATTTATACGTAATAAAAAAGTGCCCATCCAAGTGGCTCTGGACACATTTTACATAACCTAAACATCACATCTAGTTGTGTCTAAGTAACCCTGCAACCTGCCTTTAGTTCTTTGGGACCACTGGAAGCATTTGTCATTTTGAATCATGGAAAGAGCTGAAAAACAGCTAAGGGACAGACTGTGCAATTAATACAATGGCCCTGACCTGCAAGAGGAGCATCCTCACTGAACAATGCCCTTGGATGATGCAGGCTATTTCCTCCTGCCTGGCTTGCTAGCCTTTATAAGGGGGCTGGTAAAAGGAGATGAGTCATGGCCATGCTTCTTCTTTACCTCTCTGGACTGTTTTCCACCCTGGTGGGAGTGGTAGGCAGGACTGAAAGGACTGAGATTTATCTGGCCTTGGTCTTTGCACTGTATTTACAAGGCAATCCTTAAGTAGGTTAAAATATTTTCACATCAGGATTACTTACCACAAACAATAAAAAAAGTCAATATTTTAAAACGTGCATCATTTTCTAATGGCTGGGGTCAGGAAGCTTCTGGCAATAAGGAACAGCTTTCAAGTACACTGTGGCAAGTAGCTGAGGCTTGAACTTTAAGCTGCTTGTACTTTAACATTGCTATGTTCTACTGTGGTTGGTTACTTTTTTCCCCCTAAATGTCATAATATTCTAAATTCAAGTTGTTTTTAAATTATTACTGTTTATGCAGAAGCTACAATGTATTTTTGCTCTCATAGTGGCAGAGAGCCCGCCAGCTAGCAGAAGGAACACACATTAAAACACTCTTTTCACAGATATTAGTGATGGAATCACTGATATTGATGATAAAACTAACGTTTGCCCAAATGGCAAAGATGATAATTAATCTTTAAGCTTCAGGGGTTATTACATCCAATGGAGAGTAAATATATAGTCAGAGAGTGAGTGTACAGACTCAAAACACCATATACACCTCTACCTCGATAAAACGCTGTCCTTGGGAGCCAAAAAATCTTACTGTGTTATAGGTGAAACCGCGTTATATTGAACTTGCTTTGATCCGCCGGCGTGCGCAGTTCCGCGGCCCCCCCTCCCCCCCCCCCGGAGCATTGCTTTACCGCGTTATATCCGAATTTGTGTTATATCAGGTCGCGTTATATCAGGGTAGAGGTGTATTATATATGCATGCAGTAAACTTAACAGAGAAAAAATTCATGGCCACACCCATATAGACACTACTGAGGTTTGTGCACAACAGATGTTGTGTAAGGTTGGTGGGCTAGAGAGGTCAAAGAGGTCACCCTCCATATGGGAGGGTAGGGCCTTGGACAGAGCGTGAACTGCAGGTTCTCAGTATTATTATGTAATGATTACATAAAATAATTTAAGTGTTACACACATAGCTCTTGGTTTAATGCAAAGAACACCACAACTACTACACTGGGTATAAAATTCAGGATCTTTGGCCCCAAAGCAGTGGTCTGTATCTTAAAGAAGAAATCCTACTAGCTAATATGGGGGAAAGTGATGTAGACACAAGCAGGTTTTCCTGTGCAGGAGAAGGCAGTGGCGTACATGCAGACAAAACAGAATGCTGCCCTTTTATCATCCTCCCTACAGTTGCTAATGACCAACTATGGGGAAATGTTATAGACATAGCAACAATTGGTATTCTTTGTGGAACACACAGGATTTTCAACTGTTTGGATCCCCAGGAAACCCAGATTGGAAAAATAGTTAGCCAAATGATCTCGAGGACAAGAATAACCTTTTGATCTACCTTTCCCCTGTACCTAATTTTAGATTACTTAATGCAATCCCCCAGAGCAGCCTCATTACAGATTTGATCATACGCTGCTGAACAACAAGAGGCTGAGAAGAGACAAATTGCTCATCAGATTTTACAGTGCCCAAATTGTTTCTCAATCTAAGCAAGGAACCTGCCATATGGAGTCATATGCCAATTAACTCCTTGTGACAAACTAGGAAAGTTACGACAAGCCACATACAAAAGAGATACATACATTTTCTGGATGGAAGAGGTGGAGGCACATTATAGAAAAGTTGCTGTACGATTTATAGAGCCTTGCGCGGATACAAAATTTGTATCTGCATAAGATCTGCAATCCGCAAAAATAATCTGTGGATGCGGATCCCCGCAGATTTGCAGGGCTCTAATGATTTGTTGACATCAAAACCCTGGAAACAAGAGGAAAGTGAGACCTCATACTTGAACTGAAGTCAGGGTGAATTTTACTATCAAACTCAACAAAGCATGGTCAGGCCTGAAAGGCAGGAACAATCCTTGAATAAGGTTACAAGGGGTTTCTACAGGGCTGAAAGTAAGAGGCAAAGTAGGCAGCAACAGTTAATGGCTTCCAGCTGGCTATCTGCTGTTGTGGGCTTCACTTGACAAAAGAGATCACTTGACACTTTGATTCATCTGGGAGCCATTCAGCTGGAATCCACCCAAAACAGGAGCGATTCAAGAACCTTTCCAGGTTATACACAGTTGACTTATTTCTATACCCATCATAGGACACTGAGGAGTTACATTCCCTAGTTCCCAAAAATTAGATATAGATAGGCCTCAACTGCAAAGTTTACATCAGAACTGGATTGGGAGTGCTCCGATCCAGGATTTTGGGTCTGCCCATTATAAAGACATAGGGATCGGATGTTAGAGGAAAGTCAATTCTTTATGCTATGCGTGACAATGAGTGAAGCTGGGGTGTTGGTCCAGGCCCATTTATAAAATTGACCCCGCTCTACCATCTCCCATCTGGTTCTCAATTAGAGGTATGTGTATCTCTGGGGGCACGCAGAGGTCTTTCAGGGGGTACATCAACTCATCTAGAAATATGCCTAGTTTTACAACAGGCTACATAAAAAGCACCGGCAAAGTCAGTACAAACTAAAATTTCATACTATTGTTTATACTGCTCTATATACTGAAATGTAAACACAATATTTATATTCCAATTGATTTATTTTATAATTATATGGTAAAAATAAGTAAGCAATTTTTCAGTAATAGTGTACTCTGACACTTCTGTATTTTTATGTCCGATTTTGTAAGCAAGTAGTTTTTACGTGAGGTGAAACTTGAGGGTACGCAAGACAAATCAGACTCCTGAAAGGGGTACAGTAGTCTGAAAAGGTTGAGAGTCACTGCCCTAGCCAACTATAAAGCTTCACTTATCATGTAGAAAGAAATATTTGAAAAGAAAAAGCATTCATCCATAACCCAGGCTTTCTAAGAATGCTCTTTATGAAAAAAATTATGCTGGTTTAAAACAAATATGCACACTCTGAGCTCCCTAGTACTGGCAGCTTGCGAACATAGCTCCTAGTCTGTTGACAGACCATGCTTGTTCCTGGGCATTATGGGATGCCTTCTATCGCTAATAAGTAAAATCCCTCTGAAACCACTAAAATAATCTGTCACATATTTGGTAAAAAGGGGGAATTAGCAAATCATTATTGACCATCATGATCCCCACTATATTGGCTCACATGTCACCTCCTTCATTTAATCATCTTCATAAGTTATTTATTATCTCACCCATAAATCTCAACTTCTCTGGGAGCCAGCTAGTTTAGCTAGGCACTATCCCAGATGAAATGAAGCTGCAAATTAGAGCAGCATGAACCATGGTAAGTGTCTGGGCTATTATTAGATCTGAGGACAAGGCTGATTTAAATAATCAGTGAAGAATTTGGGCCACATTTAACGTAAATGAAAAATTAAAATAAGGTGACATACTGTCAGTCACCAAGCCACAAGCATTCATCTTTCTCATACTGTGGATGCATATATCTCACTCACAGGAAGAAATAGCAATTGCTTTGACACACTGCTTCAAAGACAGAACTGCGATTGAGTAGTCCGTTATTTTCCAGGAAGTTCCAATGATTATTCATGGAGTTAGGGCTATTCAGCGTGAGTAAGGATGTCAAAATGGACAACTGAGATTTTATCCCCGAGTTCCCCTCCCACAGATGGAGGATGATTAGGCCCATACATTCTATTTTAAATGAATCCCTAGAATGTGCAAACTACTGGAGAATGTACACTAAAATTGTAGGAGCCAAGATTACTTAAACACACACAACTTTCACCTGTTTCATGTTAAGACAGGGCTTTGATTGTTGAGATCTCCCTCCCTCATGCAAATTTTGTCAGCAGAAATAGCACCTTTTCTTTTTAGTCAGGTCAGGCAAGAAGAATATGCTCTGTTGTAAAAGTCTAACAACCTCCCTCAGGCAACACAGCGTTGGTTGCACTACTACACAAACCTGAATAGACTAGGGAAAGCTTCATTAGATGGTGCTAAAAGTTTTAACAGTTGCCCACTGAGTTGGGTCTGAAGTTATTTTTTTAAATTACTTACAAGTTGATTTTACTTTTTTTCCTTCCAAACACACAAAAGCATTGGTCCATGCCAGGTTTCAAGTTACAGGGCCAGATCTTCAAACTGTGACTCAGCACAACCTCACTGTCATTAAAAGAGCTAATTCAGGGCTTTGGAGCGGAGCCTGCAGCTGGAGCACGGAGCAGCTCCGGAACAGTGGAGCTGCAGGTTTTTTTCCTGGAGCTGGAGCACAGCTCCAGAGCCCTGTTTATTTATACCAACTGAGAATCTGGCCCATAAACTTCATAAACTGCTTTTGCTGCAACTCTTTTCATAAAGATCTGGTATAATGTTCCTCCCCACAATAAGAAAAGTGTCTGAAGGTTTTTTACTGAAAAACAAATTTACCATCAGGCAGAGCATGGAAAATTTCATCCCCAGAGGTGAATATTTCAGAAGTTAGGAGTGTATGAAAACAAGGGATTATAATGCAAATTCTTTTACAATTTGCCAATCAACTGCCACAGCTACAACCATGTGCAGTACAAAGAAGGGTAATATGCAGTACTACTATATGAATAGTTGTGTGTATAAAGGAAGAAGTACTGCCATTATACAATCTCACTATCAGCCTTTACAATATCGGAGCAGAGAGATTTCTTTAAAAACATGCCTGCAAGGAGAAGAGAAAAAGCAGAACTGACAATCTTTCAGTAGATAAAGGAATT
Organism: Malaclemys terrapin pileata; assembly: GCF_027887155.1. Classification (NCBI taxonomy): domain Eukaryota; kingdom Metazoa; phylum Chordata; order Testudines; family Emydidae; genus Malaclemys; species Malaclemys terrapin. The sequence goes on from NC_071512.1 coordinate 89,908,279, forward strand.
TTGAAAGACGACTGTCCAGAACACAGCATGAATAATCTGAAATGTTTGTACTGATTAGTTTATCATCTTCCTGATTAAAGGCCAATGTAAAATGCTATAAGAAAGTCACAACATTTTTTTTTCTTGTGAACCCAGTATTTGTAAACTGCCAGTCAAGCTGCCAGTCTTCTTCATGGCTCAAGCTTCCATGACCCTACCACACCCATGGTCATGTCCCTCCACGGGCTCCCAGTCAGCTAAGCCTGGATCTTAATTTTCCAAGCAATTCATAGATCAAGCCCTAGCTACATCAAAGAAATACTGATTTATGAACCACTGTGACAGCTGTGCTACTCTGGGACAATGCAGATCAAAGCCTAGGTCAATGCCAGTGAAAGCTTGGGGACAAGACATTCTGTTATAGAACAAACATCCAAAGGAGATCAGGCAAATCCAGAATCTGACCCTTATTAGGCAATGCTGTAAGGAATCCTTTCCACCATAAGAATGACACTCAATATTAACATTCCCTTCAATCTAATAAACATGTACCAAAAACAGCCAAAAACCCTACCGAAGCAGAGGGACTTCACTACTGCTATTGGATTTTACATGGAAGATACTCAGGCCGGGTCTACACTAGGAGGTTATGTCGAATTTAGCAGCGTTAACTCGAATTAACCCTGCACCCGTCCACACAACGAAGCTATTTATTTCGACATAGAGGTCTCTTTAAATTGATTTCTGTACTCCTCCCCGACGAGGGGAGTAGCGCTAAATTCAACACGGCCATGTCAAATTAGGGTAGATGTGGATGGAATTCGACGCTAATAGCTCCGGGAGCTATCCCACAGTGCACCACTCTGTTGACGCTCTGGATAGCAGTCCGAGCTCGGATGCTCTGACCAGCCACACAGGAAAAGCCCTGGGAAAATTTGAATTCCTTTTCCTGTCTGGCCAGTTTGAATCTCATTTCCTGTTTGGACATCGTGGCGAGCTCAGCAGCACTGGCAACGATGCAGAGCTCTCCAGCAGAGGTGACCATGCAATCGCAGAATAGAAAGAGGGCCCCAGCATGGACTGATCGGGAAGTCTTGGATCTGATCGCTGTGTGGGGCGATGAGTCCGTGCTTTCAGAGCTGTGATAAAAAAAACAGAATATGAAGATCTACGAGAAGATCTCCAAAGCCATGACGGAGAGAGGATACAGCCGGGATGCAACGCAGTGCCGCGTGAAAATCAAGGAGCTGAGACAAGGGTACCAGAAGACCAAAGAATCAAACAGACACTCCGGATCCCAGCCCCAGACATGGCGTTTCTACGAGGCACTGCATTCCATTCTAGGTGCGGCCGCCACCTCTACCCCACCACTGTCCGTGGACTCTGACAATGGGGTATTGTTGATGGCCGCTTCCTTGGAGCTGTTCGCGGACAGGGAAGATGAGGAAGGAGATGAGGAGGACGAGGCAGTCGACAGCGCTTTCAACGCTGATTTCCCCGACTGCCAGGATCTCTTCATCACCCTCACGGAGATCCCCTACCAACCCTCCCAAGGTGGTAACCTGGACCGTGAATCAGGGGAAGGATCAGTAGGTAAGTGTTTTAAACATTTATTTTGAACAGCATAGGAATGGTATCTTAACAATGGGTTTTTCATGATTAGTTTGCCCTAGGCGCTTTAGTTTTTAGTCCTTGCCAGTGCAGCTACTGGAAAATTCTGTCAATGTGTCCAGGGATAGAGCAGAAATCCTCCTGGGACATCTCCACGAAGCTCTCCTGGAGGTATTGTGAAAGCCTTTGCATCAGGTTCCTGGCGAGAGTGGCCTTATTGCGTCCTCCATGGTAGGAAACTTTTCCGCGCCAGACTAACAGCAAGTACTCTGGGATCATTGCCTCGCAAAGCATGGCGGCATATGGCCCTGGTGTTTGCTGGCATTCACGCAGCATGTGGTCTTTCTCTGTCTCCAAAATCCTCAGAGTAATATCACTCATGGTGACCTGCTTTGAATTAGGGGAATGTTAGTATCGGGGCTGATTGCCTGTTCCTTTATATAACTGTAACCGGCAGTTTACAGCCATGCGGTGGAGGCGGGACAGGGGCAGCATGCAGGGATCTTTCCTGGGGACAACTGCGAGGGGGGTGGGACAGGGGCAGAGTTCATGCTGGCTGGATTGCCGGCAGCAGGAACTGGCCAATGCTAGGAGCATTGCTTGGAACGTGAAAGGAGGGCACTCCTATAAATTAAGCTTTAAGCAGCCAAAAGTCTATGGCTTACCATGTCCACCTGCTAGCCGAATTCCATTGTCCAGCCCCGCTTGTGTGATCTGTACAGCAAGACCCCAGGCACTCAATGGGAAGGCCGAAAATTCGACTGAGTGCGCATGTGATAGGTACTGTGCATGGTCTTGTTCACAGAGAAAGACTATATTCATTGTTCGCAAAACTGTATCTTTGTGAGGAATTCACTCCCTTTTTCCCATCCCACAGCTGCGAGTGTCTCCCGAGCTACCCCGGCATCCCCCTCCCAGAGGCTGGCGCAGATCAGGCGACGAAAGAGAAGGACACGGGACGAGATGTTCTCAGAACTTATGGGCTGCTCCCGAGCCGAGGCTGCACAGCAGACCCAGTGGAGGGAGAACATGTCGCAATACCAGCGATCACACAGCCAACGGGAAGACAGGTGGCGGCAGGAAGACCAGCAGGCGACTGAAACGCTGCTTGGACTAATGAAGGAGCAAACGGACATGCTCCGGCGCCTTGTAGATGTTCTGCAGGACTGGAGGCAGGAGGACAAGGCCCCGCTGCAGTCTATCTCTAACTGCCCTCCCCCGCCACAAAGTCCCATCCCCCCTCACCCAAAGTCCCAAAAAGGAGGGGCGGCAGGGGCCGTGAAAACAGTCACTCCACCCCTGCAGACTGCTCAAGTAGCAGAAGGCTCTCATTCCCAAAGATTTGATAAGTCCTTTCCTTCACTCCAAAAGCAACTCACCCAAGCCCCCATCCCAGTTTAATCCCCTAACTGTGTAGTTGTTAATAAAAAATATGTTTCTGTTAATTACTGTTTCCATCATGTTCTTTTAGAGGAGAGTGTGTTTGAAGGGGGTGGGGGAAAGGGGATTGGTAATTGGAGAGGACAGTCACCTTTACCAGAGTACAGACCCGGGGGCAGGTTCAGCAGAAGGTCACACACACATTGCAGTCACTAGGCAAGTGGTCAGTCTGGGAGGTGGTTTTCATGTTCTGTGGGGGGGGGGGCGGCTATGTGAGTTTGTGGCGGGGGAGGGCGGTTACAGATCTTATGCAGTGGTCCTTAGCCTGGATGACAGAGCCACGCAGCAGGGGATCTGTAACTGCCCTCCCCCGCCACAAAGTCACATTGTGTGTGGGGGCTATGTGACTTTGTGGCGGGGGAGGGCAGTTACAGATCCCCTGCTGCGTGGCTCTGTCATCCAGGCTAAGGACCACTGCATAAGATCTGTAACCGCCCTCCCCCGCCACAAACTCACATAGCCCCCACACACAGAGTCCCGAAAAGGAGGGGTGGCAGGCTCCGTTGAAACAACCAGGCCACCACTGCGGACCGCTCTAGGAGCAGGAGCCTGTCATTCCTCGAGTTTAGAAGCGTCCTTTCCATCACTACACCCACTCCCCACCACCTGCACGTTTCCCAGGATCACTACCTTTGAGAGCAGTAGCTCAACGATTGCGTTGGCTACTTGCATCACAGCAACCCCCATGGTAGATTTGCCCACTCCAAATTGGTTCGCGACTGACCGGTAGCTGTCTGGCGTTGCAAGCTTCCAGAGGGCTATGGCCACTCCCTTCTGGACAGTCAGGGCTGCTCACATCCAGGTGTCCTTATGCTTCAGGGCAGGGGACAGCAACTCACAAAGTTCCAGGAAAGTTCCCTTCCGCATCCGAAAGTTTCTCAGCCACTGTGATTCATCCCAGACCTGCAGCACTATGTGGTCCCACCAGTCCGTGCTTGTTTCCTGGACCCAGAATCGCCGTTCTACAGCATCAACATGACCCATTGCCACCATGATGTTCATGGCGCGGGGTCCCGTGCTTTGTGAGAGTCTGTGCCCCTCTCAGACTTCATGTCCTCACAGCGCTGCCATAGCGTTCTCGCCCGATTTCTCAGCATCTGCCTCTGAAAAAGGTGGATGATAAGGTGCGAGGTGTTGACAACGGCCATAACTGCAGCGATAATTGCAGTGGGATCCATGCTCGCCGTGCTGTGGTGTCCGTGCTGTCAATCACCAGAAAAGTGTGCGAACTGATTGCCTGCCGGCGCTTTCACGGAGGGAGGGCGGGAGTGAGGTTTGAATGACGACAGTTACCCAAAACCATCCTCGACACATTTTTTGCCCCAGAAGGCATTGAGGGCTCAACCCAGAATTCCAGTGGGCAGCGGGGACTGCGGGAACTGTGGGATAGCTGCCCACAGTGCACCGCTTCCAATGTCAACGCTTGCCCCGTTAGTGTGGACTCACAAAGTCGAATTACTGTCCTTAGTGTGGATACAGATGTTCGACTTTGTAATATCGGTTCCACAAATTCGATTTAAGTAAAATCGAACTACTCTCGTAGTGTAGACATACCCTCAGATACTACAGCTATGAGTGGCCATATAAGGTCCTAAGGCAGGGGTGGGCAAACTTTTTGGCCCGAGGGCCACATCGGGGTTGCACAACTATATGGAGGGCTGGGTAGGGAAAGCTGTGCCTCCCCAAACAGCCTGGCCCCCGACCCCATCTACCCCCTTCCACTTCCCTCCCCCTGACTGCCCCCCTCAGAATCCCCAACCCATCCAACCTCCCCCCCGCTCCTTCTCCCCTGACCACCCCCTCCCAGGACCCCCGCCCCATCCAACCCCCTGCTCTCTGTCCCGACTGCCCTGCCCCCTATCCACACCCCCACCTCCTGACAGCCCTCCCCGGGACTCCCACCCCGTATCCAACTGCCTTCTGTTCCTTGTCCCCTGACCACCCCTTCCCAGGACCCCCCCCAACTGCTCCCCAGGATCCCATCCCCTTATCTAACGCCCCCCGCTTCCTGTTCCCTGACCGCCCTCCCGACCCCTATCCACACCCCCGCCCCGACAGGTCCCCCAGGACTCCCACTCCCAACCCTCCCTGTTCCCCATCCCTTGACCGCCCCCCCACAGAACCTCTGGCCCATCCAACTGCCACCTCAGTTCCCCCCCACTGTCCTAAGGCCTGGTCTACTCCTAAAAGTTTTATCAGTAGAATTATTTTGGTTAGGTGTGTGTTTTTTGGTGAAACAATCTATTACAGGTGTGGTGTTTTGTTTTTTAAACCCAAATAGTTATGCTAGTGTAACCTGTGGGCTGGCTAGAGTTTACTTCATTGCTCTTCTCCAGTGCCTAAAAAAACCCAACTCCCATAGAAAAGCACCTGGAGACCCAGAATTTAGTCACTACGGATTTTCACCAAGGATTCACCATCTTCAAGTCCAAGGCCTGGTCTACACTATGAGTTTAGTTCAAATTTAGCAGCGTTAAATCGAATTAACCCTGCACCCGTCCACACAACGAAGCCATTTACTTTGACATAAAATCGATTTCTGTACTCCTCCACGACGAGGAGAGTAGTGCCGAAATCGACATTGCCATTTTGAATTAGGGTTAGTGTGGCCACAATTCAATGGTATTGGCCTCCGGGAGCTATCCCACAGTGCACCATTGTGACCGCTCTGGACAGCAATCTGAACTCGGATGCACTGGCCAGGTAGACAGGAAAAGCCCCACGAACTTTTGACATTTCATGTTTGCCCAGTGTGGAGAGCACAGATGACCACGCATAGCTCATCAGCACAGGTAACCATGCAGTCCGAGAATCAAAAAAGAGCACCAGCATGGACCGTACGGGAGGTACTGGATCTGATCGCTATATGGGGAAAGGATTCCGTGCTAGCAGAACTACGATCCAAAAGACGAAATGCCAAAACATTTGAAAAAATCTCCAAGGGCATGATGGAGAGAGGCCACAAAAGGGACTCACTACAGTGCCGAGTGAAAGTTAAGGAGCTCAGACAAGCCTACCAGAAAACCAAAGAAGCAAACAGAAGGTCCGGGTCAGAGCCGCAGACATGCCGTATCTACGCTGAGCTGCATGCAATTCTAGGCGGGGGGGTCACCACCACTACACCACCCCGACCATGGATTCCAAGGAGAGGGTAATCTCAGCCATGCCTGAGGATTCTGCGGACGGGGAAGAGGAGGTAGAGGAGAAGGAGGATGAGCTTGCAGAGAGCACACAGCACTCCGTTCTCCCCAACAGCCAGGATCTTTTTCTCAGCCTGATTGAAGTACCCTCCCAGCCTCCCAAGGCATTATTCCAGACCATGAAGCCATGGAAGGGACCTCTGGTGAGTGTACCTTTGTAAATATAAAACATGGTTTAAAAGCAAGCTTTTTTAAATGATTAATTTGCCCTGAGGACTTGGGATGCATTCGCGGCCAGTATAGCTACTAGAAAAGTCTGTTAACGTGTCTGGGGATGGAGCGGAAATCCTCCAGGGACATCTCCATGAAGCTCTCCTGGAGGTACTCCAAAAGCCTTTCCACAAGGTTTCTGGGCAGTGCAGCCTTATTCTGTCCTTCATGGTAGGACACTTGACCACGCCATGCTAGTAGTGAGTAATCTGGTATCATTGCCTGGCAGCGTATGGTCCCGGTGTTTGCTGGCATTCAAGCAACATCCGTTCTTTATCTCGCTGTGTTATCCTCAGGAGAGTGATATCATTCATGGTAACCTGGTTGAAATAGGGGAATTTAATTAAGGGGACAGAGGTGGCCGTTCCTACTGGGCTGTTAGCCTGTGGCTGAAAAGAAATCCTTCCCTGCAGGTAGCCACACAGTGGGGGGGAAGGGTAAAGCGATCATCCCAGAGAATTGGATGGGGGGAGGTTAGTTTGGTTTCTGCTGCTGCACGTTAACAGGAAAACCGCAGCACTCAATGGGCTTTGCTTGGTATGTGGGAAAGGAGGGGGCTGCTTTTATGAAGGCTGCAGAAGCCAAAAGACAATGGCTTACCATGGTTGCATGCAAGCCGAATTCTGTTGCCCGGACCTGCGTCTGTGATCTCTAACACCAAAGCCGCAGGCACTCAATATTAAGAGGCAAAATGCGACCTTGTACCGAAATCACATGTGCTGTGTAATGTGAATAGTATTGTTCACCATGAAAGAATATAAGCATTGTTCTGTAAAATGTATCTTTTAAAATACTTCTCTCCCTTTTTTCCCTCCCTCCCACAGCTGCAAATTTTTCAAGCCTCCCTCCTCCGTCCTGAAGGTTATCTCAGGTAAGGCGGCGAAAAAAACGGACACGAGACGACATGTTCTCGGAAATCATGCAATCGACCCGCGATGAAAGAGCTCATCTGAATGAGTGGAAGGACACAGTATCAAAGTACAGGAAAGATTCCAGTGAATGTGAGGACAGGCGGGACCAACGTGAGGAGAGGAGAGACGCTCGAGATGAGAGGTGGCGGGATGCAATGCTGCTGCTGCTGCGTGAGCAAACGGACATGCTCCGGCATCTGGTGGAGCTTCAGGAACAGCAGCAGAATCACATAGTGCCGCTGCAGCCCCTGTATAATCGCCCTCCCCCCTCACCATATTCCATAGCCTACTCACCCAGACGTGTAAGAACGCAGTGTGGGAGGCTCTGTGCACCTTCCCACTCCACCCCAGTGGACAGCCCAAGCAAAAGGCTGTCATTATTTTGAACTTTTTTAGTGGCGTTTTCCTTTCCTCCTATCCTCCTCCCAAACCTCACCCGGGCTACCTTGTCAGTTCTCTCCCTCTTTTTATAATCAATTAATAAAGAATATATAATTTTTAAACGATAGTGACTTTATTTCCTTTGAAAGCAAGCTGTGATCGAAGGGGGAGGGTGGGTTGCTTACAGAGAATGAGTCAATCAAAGGGAGCGGATTTTCATCAAGGAGAAACAAACAGAACTTTCACACCGTAGCCTGGCCAGTCATGAAACTGATTTTCAAAGTTTCTCTGATGCGCAGCGCTTCCTGGTGTGCCCCGGTGTCTGGCTGCGTGTAATCAGCGGCCAGGCGATTTGCCTCAGCCTCCCACCCCGCCATAAAGGTCTCCCCCTTACTCTCACAGAGATTGTGGAGCACACAGCAAGCAGAAATGACAATGGGGATATTGGTTTGGCTGAAGTCTGAGCAAATCAGTAACGTGCGCCAGCGATTGCTTTGGCTACTTACATCACAGCAGCCCCCACAGTAGATCTGCCCAATCCAAATTGATTCCCGACTGACCAGTAGCTGTCTGGCATTACAAGTTTCCACAGGGCTATCGCCACTCGCTTTTCAACAGTGAGGGCTGCTCTCATCTTGGTATTCTGGCGCTTCAGGGCAGGGGAAAGCAAGTCACAAAGTTCCATGAAAGTGCCCCTACGCATGCGAAAGTTTCACAGCCACTGGGACTTGTCCCACACCTGCAACACTATGCGGTCCCACCAGTATGTGCTTGTTTCACGGGCCCAGAATCAGCATTCCACAGCTAGAACCTGCCCCATTAACAACATGATCTCCAAAGTGCTGGGGCCTGCGGTTTGAGAGTATTCTGTGTCCATGTCCTCATCACTCTCGTCGCCGCGCTGCCGTAGCCGCCTCCTCCTTGCCTGGTTTTTCAGGTCCTGGTTCAGCATAAACTGCACGATAATACACGAGGTGTTTACAATGTTCATGACTGCTGTCTTGAGCTGAGTGGGCTCCATGCTTGCCATGGTATGGTGTCTGCACAGTTCACCCAGGAAAAAAGGCGCAAAACGGTTGTCTGCCATTGCTTTCATGGAGGGAGGAGGAGGATGTACTCAGAACCACCCACAACAATGTTTTTTGCCCTATCAGTCATTGGGATCTCAACCCAGAATTCCAATGGGCAGGGGAGACTGCAGGAACTATGGGATAGCTACCCACAGTGCCACGCTCCGGAAGTCGACGCTAGCCTCAGTACATGGACGCACACTGCTGAATTAATGTGCTTAGTGTGGCCACATGCACTCAATTTTATACAATCGGTTGCCCAAAATCGAATTCTGTAAATTCGGAGTAATCCAGTAGTGTAGACATACCCCAAGAGAACAAAAAGGAATGAGCTTAATTCTTAAGTACCAACTTTATGAAATCTTATTATTTGTTTCTTTATTCTAACTACAGCTTAATTTCTACAACATAACATGGCTACTTTATAATCCACATACATTATCTTCACAGTGATACATAAACATAAAGAAAACAAACTAAATCTAAATAGGTCAGTCCCCACATAAACACAGTGAGAAGAAACTGAGTTCCCAAAAGCTTAGGTTGAGTTCCCCTGAGTTGTCTTTGCTCAACAAATCTATACAGTCTGCTAAGTCAAAAAGCAACATCTTCCCTCCACTTGCTTGTAAACATCTTCAGTTGGAATCCATGCAGACTCTTTCCCCGCTCTGCTGAAATCACTCAGTTAGCTAATCAGCCAACCAATTAACCACTTAGTTAAGTATTTAGATTTAAAAAAAACAACCCTGTTACAAGAAAATACAGAACTGAGAATAGCAAAATATAAATGACTTCCCCCCATTATGACATTTAAATAAAAGAAAAGTTGGTGAATCATACTAGTTGAGACAATTTAACACAGTTTGACTAAAATTAAACATTCAAAGTATACAATTAAAATAAAAGAAATTAGTTCTTCCCCCCCAAATTCCCCTTTCTATAACACTTCTCTGTTGGAGGGTTAACAATATCACTAACCTACTGCAAAATGCTTCAGACTAGAGTTAGGGAAAACAGTATACTTGGCCTTTTGCAAAGCAACTGCCCAGACTTCTTGCCTTCATGGAGTCTGAGTTCAGCAACAGGGAACCTATTGAGCAGACCCAAAATGACCACACCCAATTCCAGAAACTTCTTAGTGTAGAGAGCTAATTGTGCATCTGCCTAGCAACAGTGACCCAGACACAACTCATTCCTACCCTTCCCACAGGGTTACACTCAGGGGTGAAAGTAGAAATAGGGACTTACCGGTATGGGGCTGGGTTGGGGCCGGCTCTGGCCCCCGGAAGGGGCGGGGACTCTGGTGGAAGAGGCGGGGATGGGGGCGGTCAGAGCCAGCCCCGGCCTGCCCTGTACCAGTAAGTGCCCTCCCCATCCCCCGCCTGGGTAGCAGTGGCAGCCAGGGGCTCCGCAGCAGTTTAAAGGGCCCAGGGCTCGGCCGCCACTACTGGCCCAAGCCCTTTAAACTGCTGCTGCTACCCCAAGGCTCTGGGGTTATTTAAAGGGCCCAGGACTCCCCTGCTTCTACCACCCTGGCCCTTTAAATAGCCCCCAGAGCCCTGGGGTAGCGGAGGTGGGGCTATGGCGGCTATTTAAAGGGTCCAGGGCAGTAGAGGCAGCGGGATCCCTGGCCCTTTAAATAACCCCCAGAGCCCCGCTGCCGCTACCCCAGGGCTCCAGCCGCTGCTGGGAGCCCCAGGCCCTTTAAATTGCCGCCTGGGGAAGCCGGGCCACCCTGGTACGGCACACTGGCTCTTGCCAGTATGCTGTACCAGGGCGTACCAGCTTACTTTCACCTCTAGTTACACTAGCTATTAGCATAAGCCTGAGTGTGGATGCAGTTATATTGGTGCAAAGTTATAGTTACTCTCCTTTCAGTACAGAAATAGTTATACCTGTATAACTGAATTCACTTAACGATAAATAAATGAACTATAAATAAATCATGTGATGCCATCATTCAACTAATTAATTTGATCCAATTAGAGGCCTCAACAAGCATTTGGAGATATAGCTGTAATATTGATCCAACAAACGGAGCATGGCACTGTGCAAAATAGCTTTTGTAAATAATGAAAGGCACTTCCAAATAGGCTCTTATTAATATCTTTTTATAATTTTTTCTCCCTGAATTATTTCTAGATATTTCAGATTATAATATAGACTGATTTTCAAGATTTTTCATTTCACTTCTGTGTAGTTTATTCCTTAGTAGCAGAATACAGACTAATATGATAAAGCATTATGGGCCTGATCCATACAAGTCAATGTGAGTCTTTTAATTGACTTTAATGAACTTTGCATCAGACTGTAATTAATGTGTGTCCAGGATTTTAAAAACACGAAGCACTACATAAGAACTTAATTTTCAGAATATTTTCACTACAGAATGCTCATGAATTAAACTGTTTGGGGGCAGGGACAATGTTTTCTTTTATGTTCCTAAAACGCCCAAATATTGTGGGCACAACCAAAAACAAATATTAGCCAAATCATAATAATAGAATTAACAAATTTATTGTACTTGTATCCAGGTCCAGAGAGGGTTAACAAAAATTAGATAGAAAAAAAAAGTCATTTTGACCACAGTCATCTTTGAATTCTTAATAGTAGGTTTTTGAAGCGCCAAACGTCAAAGGCTGAACACTGACCCTTTCATCTTAAGAGATCTGGCCTTACTTATGTTTATTCCAATATCTATAGACAATCTAAATTCCAGGAACTAATAAAAGACCCCAGTTCAATCCTCTTGGGATTAAATATATAAGTGGCCTCCATTAATGTATCATTTCCTGAGGCAAAACCCTGCATTTTTGTGAGTTTAGTGGACAAACCATGTAACTGAGTCCAAATTACAAATATGCACAGGTAAATGAGAATTTTGTGCATGGACAAATACAGCGGATTTCACATGGTGGGCTGTGAAGCACCATCAGTCTGCACAGCCCTTTCTGGTAGCTTACAGAATTAAATAAGTCAAGCAGTGTAAGAATCAGCATGTTGGCAGAGTAAGTACGTCTCAGAGAATTTCTTTCTTACAAAGCGGTCTATGAAATGAAGAGGTAGGAGAATGGTTAAAAGATCTACACACTAGCATGTTAGCGGTAGACAGCTAAATACATGGTTGTTGAGTTCTTTGGTAAAACTATTAGGCTACACTCTGTCCTCAGATCCCCAACAGCAGTGTGCATATCTAAGAGTAGAATTTGAGCCTTTGGGTCTGACCCTAGGAGTTTTACCATGGGCTTTGATAGCAGCAGAATTTATTTCTTGCCTACTGAACTTAGAAAACAATGAACCCAGTTCTGATCCCATACTGGTTTTACTCCCAGCCTTCCATGGAGCTATTCCCACCTTGTAACGTAGGGTTACCATACGTCCGGATTTTCCCAGAAATGTCCGGCTTTTTGGTCCTCAAATCCCCATCTGGGGGGAATTGCCAAAAAGCCGAACATGTCCGGGAAAATGCCGGCATCCCTGCCCCAGTCCCCTGCTTACCTGAGCGGCTCGGGCAGGCTGTGAGCTGCAGGCAGATTCCCCGCTGTGGCGGTGGCTGCTGCTGCTCCCCCCAGACACCTCAGCTCTGTGTAGCTGAAGAGCAGAGCTGCCTGAGCGCTACCGGCTTCACGGTTTGCCGGGCAGCCCCCAGACCTCCAGACCCTGCGCCCCCAGCTGGGTGTTTCCCCTCCCGGGCTCCAGCTGCGCTGGGGAAGCGGCCGGCCGGGAGCGCAGCGGGTCTGGAGGTCTGGGGGCTGCCCGGCAAACCGTGAAGCCAGTAGCGCTCGGGCAGCTGTTTCGCGTGGCTGGGAGGGAGGAGGGGGAATGTGGGGCGCTCAGGGGAGGGGGCGGAGTTGGGGCGGGGACTTTGGGGAAGGGGCGGAGTTGGGGCGGGGCCAGGGCCCCGTGGAGTGTCCTCTTTTTTAAAACCTTAAATATGGTAACCCTATGTAATGGAAAATCAGAATCCAGCCCACTGCATTATAAGTAGCAGTTTGTTACTTGTGAATTTAAGTAATTTATCTAAATACTTTACATAAATTACTTAAATTCACAAGTATTGCTCTGAAGCCTATTATACCACAATCCTCTCTTTTGTTAACATTGTATCTGCATGTACTTGACTTCATCATGATTCTAACTACATTACTGCAAATCAGCAGTAATGCCAATTAAATAAATGGATTTATGCTAATAGAAAACAGAGATAAACGTGAAGAGAACCGGGCCCACTGTGCTTCTAGCAGTAAAGTCACTAGGGTCAATACAATATTATCAGCCACCCTTCCAATAATATACTCATGCAATACAACCAGAGTCTGTAGAAATACTTTCAGAGAGTTTACTGTACAGTGTGCAATTTCATTACCTTTAATGAGGCTGCATGTAGCGCAAGCCAGGACTGAATTTGGCCCTCTATCTGTGACACTTCATCAAAATTATCACTGTTACAGGAGTCCTAAAACAATTACAAATAAACCAGCTTATACTGATCTTGTTTATGAGATCACAAAGATAGAGGAAACATCACAGAAACATGAAATACTAATCAGCATGCTGCCCTGGGTGATAAAACATAAAACCAAACCAATATTGAGATTTCAATATACTGAAATGCTTTCCATACTGGGATGGAGAACCGTGGCCAGTGGGAGCCGCGATCAGCCGAACCTGCAGACGCGGCAGGTAAACAAACCGGCCCGGACTGGCAGGGGCTTTCCCTGAACAAGCGATGGCCTGACTTTGAGAAGCACTGTCTTAGAGGTCAGAATCAGATCAACTCAGCCTCAGTCCTGTTCAAATTGATGTCAATGATTAAGATCTTCAAAACCAGCATTTTCACATGGCCTGTGCTCCAGCTGGAGCTGGAGAATCAGCACCTCCCCTGTAGATGGCCACTGGGTTCCAGACACTCCATGAGGAAAGGAGAGGAGATACGTGGTGTCCTTCATTGAACATTCTCTCCCTCGCTGCTGCAGCTTGTCCCCTTTTGCTGCCAGAACATTCACCTTTCCCCATCTCTAGGGGCAGATGGGTGGCATTTCTGTGCCCAACATAGGCATCAGGTTTGAATACAGCTTTAAGCTGGTCTAGTTCTGAAGCGCAACTGTAGCGGGGTGGTTACCCTGCTCCTGCCCTGAAGGGCTTAAAACAGCCCTGGGGGAAGGTTGTGGCTGCAGTGAGCTAGAGACAGAGTACCTGAGTGGCCTATATAAAAAGGCTGTGAGCCAGAGGCCAAGCAGTCTCTCTCTGACTGGAGAGGGAGACAGGCCTAGCTGCTTAGGAACTCACCCAGGGGACCTAGAGGAAGGTAGGGCTGGGGAAAGGCCTTAGGAGCTGGGAAGCCCTAGGCCAGCAACTCCCCAGGCTGCAGGGCCTAGTCTTAGGCCCACCTAGGCATTGGGCTTGCAGAGGGGCAGCCGGAGGGTGAGTAAAGGCAGTCAGTTCAAACCCTGTGTTGCCTATGATGATCGGCTGATAGACTGCAGTCCGCCCCAGGGCGTGGGGGCTAAACGGAGACTGGCAGTAGCCACGACTGAGATGACGTGGGGATAAGGAGTGGGGGTTCCCCTGGGGTGGGGAAACCCAGTAAGACTGGGGTACTGCAGGAGGCAGAACCCTGGGATAAGAACACTGGGGTCCTGAGAGGGACACGGGGGCCAACAGCAAGCGGTTCATCGGCCTGCAGAGGGTGTTCCTGGGTCAAAGAGCTAATTCCCGAGGACGACCAGTAGGAGGCGCCACAGGGGTGAGTCTGCGGTGTGCTACAGCAACTTAGAGCAAACACATGGCACACTTTGCCCCTCATTTTACACAGCTATCACTGACAGCCCAGAATACAGGAGAACAGCCAGCTAGGCCCCGTGTCATGGAATAAAGAATAAAATTAAGTAGATGCCAATATTGAAGAACTATGACTATATGCTGCTTGAATAAGATGAAAGGAGAATGGCCAATGCATGTTCTGTGTTCACACACAAAGCAGGAAATAGTAGATTACACTTATTATCAAGTCATCTGGACATGGTCTTTCTGCAGCACCCTATGTACCTAGGCCCACCTCATCTGCTGTGCATGCAGATATGGGACCAACCTCTCCCCTTAGACAGATAGACTTAATGGAGTCATATGGATGCAAGTCAGAGCAGAATTTGATCCAATGCAATTTAGAAAGATAAAGAAAATGAAATAAGGGAAATGAGGAAAAGGGAAATGAGGAAAAACCTTAACTGGTGTGAATGTATAGATTTCCCTCTTCTTATGGAATAATTTTAATATCCAAACAGTTAGCCCATCTCAAGAGCAATGTTGCTATTAAGCTCTTTTCCCCCTACGATTAGCACTAAAGTGTTCACATCCCCAGTTAAATTTTGTCAGTAATTATTACTAATCTCCATTTTAACTCTACTATCTAAATGTTAGCCACTCTCGGTGAAATTTTGAATTTTTAAGGCTAACAATGTTAGATATCTGCCTCAATTTGCTAAATGTCATTTGATGAGAATGCATTCACATAGTTTCATGAGGAAAGGGAATGCCTACTGGTGAACTCAGTTACTTTTGGAATTTTGTTGTCTCAGTTATCCTTTTTTAATAGCTTTCTTAATTAAACAATACATTTTCACTGAGATGACAGTTTAATTTGAAATACATTTTTACAAAATAAGCTTTTTATGATGTTAAAAAGTCATTTAAATAGGATGCTACAATTTAGTCAGAAAATTGGATATATTCAACCTCCTCATAATTACAATGTTATGTAAGCAACTAAACCACCAGTGCTGCAAAGCAAGAATAAGAAGTTACCATTTAAAGTTTGAAAGAGAAATTATGTCACTCCACAAAATGCATAGTAAAGACAATATAAAAAAAAATCTCTTAATAGCAGTGATCATGGATTCATTTCACACTAATGTTAGGGCTTGACCATGCTTTCACTGGAGTCAGTGGTAAAGCTCCCTGCTTCAATAGGAGGCCAATAGGATCCTTAAAATGGTTCTTCCCTCACTGTAATAGATTGTTGCTAAGTGTTTTAGACCAGTGCTTCTCAAAGTCGGGCTGCCGCTTGTTCAGGAAAAGCCCCTGGTGGTCTGGGCTGGTTTGTTTACCTGCTGCATCCACAGGTTCGGCCGATCGTGGCTCCCACTGGCCGCGGTTCGCCGTCCAAGGCCAATGGGGGCTGCGGGAAGCGGTGCTAGCCGAGGGATGTGCTGGCCACCCTTCCTGCAGCCACCATTGGCCTGCAGCGGCGAACCGCAGCCAGTGGGAGCCGCGATCAGCCAAACCTGTGGACGCGGCAGGTAAACAAACCGGCCCGGACCGCCAGGGGCTTTCCCTGAACAAGCGGCGGACTGGCTGTGAGAAGCACTGTTTTAGACTGTACTACAGAAAATAGGATTGTATCAGTGTCCACTTTCCTTTCAGCTCTCCAGAAATTACTTTTAAAAGTTCTAATCTATCAGGCCTTTCTGGAGACCAGAAAAACCCAACCCTCCACTTCTTTGATTTCTGATTAATATATTCTTGGTTTAATTCTGCTCTCAGTTACACTCAGGCCCTCCACTGACTTCAATGAAACTGATGGAGTGTAACAGAGGAAAATTTGGTCTCTTGTGTATAGCCTCCTCCTAAGGACATGCTGTAGACAGCTATGGAGCCTCTTAGCGTGGGGCTTCATGTTTGTGGTCACCAACATCTCCCCACAGATAAATCAGGTCTAGTCTGAGCAGCAATAAAATATCAGAACAATATGGACATTCTACTACTTTCGTGTCAATTTGTTGAAGTGAGTCTCATACAATGCATCATAAATAGATGTAAAATATGTTTTTAAAAGGCTACAAACAAATTACAGTTCATAACTAGAAACAGTAGAAAGTATTTATCCCATCATGGTTGATTCTACCATCAAATTTCCAGTTTCTAATAGATTATTGACACTAGTAATGGGATGACTTATTGACAATTTTATGTTTCTATTGAAATGGATTCTTGAAATTTGATGTACGCTCATTATAACTTACTAAGTACACAAGGAAAGGGAAATCCACATTTAAACTTTGACCTTTCCAAGGGTCACCAATATGTCCATCTTTGTATTGAGCGTTTTTGTGCTATCATCTTGAAATGTGAATTATTTGTTCATTATCGAATGCTGTGTACATAAAAGAAGTTTTTAAATGGACATTTCTGCCATAGGAGATCAAGAGTTCAGATTAACTATTTACAAAAGTTATCTTAATTTCTGATATAAGGCTAATCTGTGGAATATGAGACTTCCAGTTTGTAGAAGTTATGGTCATCTGCAAGTCACCTCCAGCTTACAATTATTGGGTTCAGCCAAGAAAACTGAAAAGCCAAGCAAGGGCAATGCAGACTCTAGTGCTGCTAGCCAAACCCATCTGAAGGCTGAACTGCCATGTACGAGTGTATAAAAATATTCCCAGACTATGTTCAGAAGAGACCAATCCATTAACTCTTTCTAAGAGCAACAGTCTGCCTATGCTCCTGGCAACAGTCACTATGTAATGATACATGTGCCTTAGAAGTCAAGACAATAAAATGCTTTCAGATACAACTCTACCCCGATATAATGCTGTCCTTGGGAGCCAAAAAATCTTACCGCCTTACAGGTGAAACCGCGTTATATCGAAATTGCTTTGATCCACCGCAGCCCTGCTGCCTTGGAGGGATGCTTTACTGCATTATATCCGAATTCATGTTATATCGGGTTGTGTTATATCGGGATAGAGGTGTATCTCATCATTCCGTTCTTGGGAAAAAGAGTGTGGGTTAAAATGAAAACCCAACAGAAGGGGGGGGGAGTGGCGGAATCATTAAAAGCTCTAATACCAAATCTCGTTTGCACATTAGTCTGCAATTGACAATTTAATAGCCTGCAGTTCGGTCAATAAAGTATCAAATGTATTGTTAAACACTATAATTAAAAATAACCCAAAAATATTCTGGATAATTAAGCTACAGACAATGGAATACTGAACCATAATTGCAGCACTGAAAATGTATAATTTTTTTAAAAAGGAATGCAGATAGGAAATCCATATAGATTCTATAAAATCCCATTCTATATTATTACAAAGAATTTTGTTAAAAGAACATTAAAGTTGCAAAACCAAGCACTCAAAAGTTAGCAAATGCCAAAATAAAGGTTGCCTGTGCTGTTTCAGTCTCCTTCCG
The DNA here is from genome assembly GCF_027887155.1 of Malaclemys terrapin pileata. Classification (NCBI taxonomy): domain Eukaryota; kingdom Metazoa; phylum Chordata; order Testudines; family Emydidae; genus Malaclemys; species Malaclemys terrapin. Next base: position 89,926,276 of record NC_071512.1, read on the forward strand.
CTGCCAGTCTCAGTTCCTCCTTTTCCTAATCATCTGAAAACAGTCTCATGTTGAGAAGAGTCAGACAACCTTAAAAGGCAGTAGTGCTACTGGCTATCTACAACACAATTATCATTTGTATAGATAGTTACTGTAAAGTGCTGCCCCCAAAATTTTACCATACCGGACACTCACATAGACGTTTTCAATAATGCTTGTAGCACCCTGCATAAATCTTGGAGGAAGAAGCACAGGTTGCAAAAGGAAAGAGTTTGGAGGACACACCAGGAAATTAAACTATATGCTCATGGCTTTAAGGTTAGCTGCAGTTGCAGTATCTCTGTGAATAGTTCTCTTAAAGAGCCAGTGTAGTTTTACAAGCATGGAGTCTTCATATTATTATCCAGCACACGCAACAATGTGCTTTGCACAGCTGTAATGGAGCAAACACATCCCCATTTTATTCTCTAGACTTATAAGGCAATGGGTACAAAGGGAGATTAAGACATACTATTGCTCAGTGCAGAGAACTATAGCTAGTGATTATCTTGGGCTCATGCAGATACCACTGTCATATATACTAAGCATATCCACCTTCCACACAATGCTACATACCACACCACGTTTGGCAATATCAAGGCTGCAGCAGCACACATGTTAGGGCCCAATTCTGGACTGAGTTCTACTGCTGTAAATCACAAGTAATACAACTGAAGTCAATGGAGTTACAGTGGTATAAAACCAATGTCAGTGAAATCAGAATCCACCAAGTTTCCAGGAAGGCTTGTAGGTTTCCCACTCTTAAACTAATAGCTCACACTGCTGAGAACTGTCACCTCGGTCTTGGAGGATATACCTGGAAATATAGTCTTGATGAAGCTATCTTACTATGCTTCCCTGGTTTTCTCAAGAGTGAAGCTCCATCCTTATAATGAAAACAAGTGATGTACAGTTTTTGACATTTTCTGTGAGAATTTACTTTCTCCCTCCCCCCGCCACCCCTATTTCTACTTCAACTCCTTGGCCTCCTTTATCAAGCTGTGGCATCAGACTCCAAAGGTAAAGCTAGGAGGCTGCTGTGTGCATGCACTGAATCCAAGTGTCCCTGTGTCTTTGTGGGTCACAACTGAGAATACTAAATTCAGGACAACCTGCTGAGAAATAGGGCAGACACACTCCAAAACTGGTAGTTATTCTCCCATAAGATATACCAAATCAGCAACAAAAGTAAACTTCTGTTTCACCACACTGGCTAACAAGAAATCAGAAAAGCAGTCTCCTTAGGCATTCCAGTCCTTGTATCACCACCAAAAACATTAGACTTACGGATGAGAGGTTATTTAAAACCAATTTCATCAACAAAGGGTTCTTCTGATCCCAAAGGACCAGCTACATACAACTCAGATCTTACCCAATAATCACGCTGTTACCAATCCTTTAGTATCTAAAATCTAAAGGTTTATTTATATTTAAAAAAAAAAGAGTTAAAATTGGTTAAAGGAATCAAATACATACAACAATTGCAAAGTTCTGGGATCAGGCTTGTAGCAGTAACGGAATAAACTGCTGGCGTGTTAAGTCTCTGGCTGCTTCCAAATCATTGGAAGGTCCTCAGTCCGTTGGTTAGAATGCTCCCATTAGCATAAGTTCATAGTCCAGAGGTTTGAGCAGAAAAGAGGCAAAATGGAGATGATTCCAGGGCCTTTTATAGCTTCTGCCAAGTGAGGGGAAACCCATTGTTCTAGTTTGTGGAAAACTACAGGTAACAAGATGGGGTTTGGCGCCATATGGGCAAGTCACATGTCCATACATGCTTTGCTTAGTCAGAGCGGAGGCCATTACCCATAATCTAGTTAGAACATCCACATGAAAGTCCATCAGGTGTGGATGGACGTCTTCCATGGTCCACTGTGAGTTAAGTTTTCCTTGATGGGCCATTCAGCTTGAATAGTCCCTTCACAATATGCTGGCTAAATACCTTGTGGGTATTACAACAGGAGCAATCATTTGAAATACAGGTACAAAGTTAATATTCATAACTTCGGATACAAAAATGATACATGCATACAAATGGCATAATCATAACCTTTCCATAGACACCTTACTTGACATAGTAAGGTAGCTTCATCAAGACTATATTTCCAGGTATATCCTCCAAGACCGAGGTGACAATTCTCAGCAGCGTGAGCTATTAGTTTAAGAGTGGGAAACCTACAAGCCTTCCTGGAAACTTGATGGATTCTGATTTCACTGACGTTGGTTTTATACCACTCTAACTCCATTGACCAGTTTTATTACTTGTGATTTACAGCAATAGAACTCAGTTTAGAATCAGGCCCTAACATGTGCTGCTGCTGCAGCTGTGTTGCCAAGAAGGCCAAAGGCATATTGGACTGTATTAGTATGATCATTGCCAGCAGATCGAAGGAAGTGATTATTCTCCTCTATTCGGCACTGGTGAGGTCACACCTGGAGTGGGTCCAGTTTTGGTCCCCCCAGTACAGAAGGGATGTGGACAAATTGGAGAGAATGCAGCGGAGGGCAACAAAAATGATTAGGGGGCTGGGGCACATGACTTGTGAGGAGAGGCTGAGGGAACTGGGCTTGTTTAGTCTGCAGAAGAGAAGAGTGAAGGGGGATTTGATAGCAGTCTTCAACTACCTGAAGGGGGGTTCCAAAGAGGGTGGAGCTCAGCTGTTCTCAGTGGTGGCAGATGACAGAACAAGGAGCAATGGTCTCAAGTTGCAGTGGGGGAGGTCTAGGTTGGATATTAGGAAACACTATTTCACTAGGAGGCTGGTAAAGCACTGGAATGGGTTACCTAGGGAGGTGGTGGAATCTCCATCCTTAGAGGTTTTTAAGGCCCGGTTTGACAAAGAAATGCACCAGAGGAGGAAGAGGCTGATGTTCGGGTGTCCTCCTCCCCTTGCCCCTGTACCCGGTTCTCCACTGAGCTGGGGTGATGGAACAGGGGGAATCTGTGTGTGCTGCTTCCTCTCTAGATCCGGAGCTGCTGCCAGCTGCTTGTGTCTGAACAAGCCTTCAGGGTCCTGACCCTGAGTGCTTTCTTAAAGAGACAGTGCTCATACGCTCACTCAAGCACACACACACTCTCTCCTCAACACACACCCACACTCCCTCTCTATGATACACAGTCTCCCTCACACAGTTCCCCACAACACACACAACACCAGTGCTCCCTGCATCCTGGTCAATTTCCCCACCTGGGTTGTGAGGCATCTGAAGCTGTTGCTCTCCTGCCCTCTCCTTACGCAGCCCAGGCAGGGAAAGTGATCTGGATGCAGGAAACCTTGACATTGCTCCTCGCTCCCCCCTCACAGCCTCCTAGGGGTGCATGGGCCAGAGCAGCAGCAGTCCAGTGAGGGAGTGAGCAGCAATGCCAGCTGCTCCATCCGTGCATCCAGGTCAGTTTCTCCACATGGGTGCAGGAGGGGGATGCAGAGGTTAGGGGTGCAGGGGGTGTGTGCAGGGCTGGAGTGAAGGGGGCACAGTGCAGGAATTAGGGAAGCAGGAGGGAGGTGCAGGGGCTAGGGATGAAGGGAGTGCAGGATTAGGGGCACAGGAGGGGAGTGCAGAGGGTAGGGGCAAAGGGCACAGCGCAGGGGTTGGGGTGAAGGGAGAGTGGGGAGCCCGTGCGGGCCAGGGGAAATGGGGGAGGCACACCACACACCCCAGGGAACCAAAATGCAAGTTTGCCCAGGGTCCCATTTTCTCTAAGGCCGGCCCTGCCAAGCTGTCAAAACTGATGATTTGAGGCGGGTGGTTGTGAAGAGGAAGACTGAGGGCCTGATGGATTATGCTTTGAAAACCTGTTTTTTTTTCCTTTTTGGCTCCGAGGAGTGCTGAGTTGGAAAGTGTGGGATTTATGTTGAGGTTGAGGACTAAATTTTCTTTTTCTGTCCAGGTATACAAATCCCTAATGACTGAAAAGTAGCCCTGGAATAAGGAGGGACGCATCAGTCTTCTCAGCAAACAATTTAGAGAACTTGAAAGGGAGGTCCTCTATTGTTGTTTGCATTTCCTTAGGGAAGCCAGAGAGGTGCAACCATGATTCTTACCGCATAATGACAGCAGTGTAGATGGATCAGACTGCTGGGTTGGCTGCATCAAGTGCTGACTGGAGTGCTGTCTTGGCCACCAGTTGTCCTTCAGTAACAATGGAACTGATCAATAAATGCTTTGAGCTTGGAGTAACTGATGTAATTGTATTTTGTGGTCAGGGCCTGATAATTTATAATGCTGAATTGCAGTGTGGCAGATGAATAGGCTTTTTTTCCAAAAAGGTCAAGGCACTTTCAATCTTTTTCACAGGGTGGACTTCGCCTGGTGTTGACAACCTCGGGAGTTCACTGCATCTAGAACAATCAAATTACGGAGGGGATGGGAAAAAAGAGAAAATCTGTATCCTACACCGGGACATAATATTTCTTATTGGCCCATTTACAGATAGGTGTGACAGATGCTGGAGTTTGCCATACAAGCTGGGCTGGATCCAGAACGGCCTCGTTGATGAGGGGGGCTATTCTGGAGGGAGAAGAGGAGTATAAGATGTCCAGGAGTTTATGGTGAGTGTCTTTTGCCTCCTTGAGAGGTATTTGCAATGCGTCTACCACCTGTTTAGCCAGATCCTGAAACAGCCTGAAGTTGTCTGTGAGAGACGGTGGAGTGATCATCACTGCCTCATCTGGAGAGGAGGAAGAGATGTTGGTCTGTGGTATGACCTCCTCCTCAAATCCAACCTCTTGTTCCTCCGTGATCTCTTTTTGAGGATCAGAGACTCTGGATACGGTGGCTGAGGAAGAGTGCCTCAAAGACTCACTGTGGGCCATGCTGGATGTTCGGGAGGCGTGGAGTCTATATGCCGCCCAGGGATCCCAGTAGGGTCACAGGGGTGGTGAAAAGAGTCCCAGTAGTTGGGCCCATGGTTGGCCATACCACAGTAGTTGAGGAACAGATGATGGGTATGACTGAGGGGGCCCAGGCTGGTAACAGGCACTATATTTTCCTTGATAACTTACTTTGTTCTTTCTGTTATTTCTTTAAACCACTTAAATCTTACTTTTTTATACTTAATAAAATCACTTGTGTTTATTATTAAACCCAGAGTAAGTGATTAATACCTGGGGGAGCAAACAGCTGTGCATCTCTCTCTATCAGTGTTATAGAGGGTGGACAATTTATGAGAATACCCTGTATAAGCTTTATACAGAGTAAAACAGATCTATTTGGAGTTTGGATCCCATTGGGAGCTGGGTGTCTGGGTGCTGGAGATAGGTAACTTACTGAGTGGTTTTCAGTTAAAGCCTGCAGCTTTGGAGCTGTGCACCAGACTTGGGTCTGTGTTGCAGCGCGATAGCATGTCTGGCTCAGGGTTCTGGAGTCCCAAGCTGGCAGGGAAAACAGGCTCAGAGGTACTTTCAGCACATCAGGTGACAGTCCCAAGGGGGTCTCTGTGCCATACCAGGTGCTCTGAGGCTGGATGGTATGCTGTTGACTGTGCCAATGCTAATGTCCCTACCGGCAGCGTCTTTCCAGAGGTAGGTCCAGTCCCTGTCCTTGCCTTTCCCTGTTGGTACCATTGCTTCAGTGCTTGTGCCTGTCAGGTCTTTAGGTGTATAAATGGTACATGCCACACTGGATCGTCATGAGCTATGGATACCATGTCTGGGGCTTCAGTGCCATCGGTGCCGACAATACCGAATGTGCCGAAGATCTTTTTAGGCTAGTCCAGGGCTCATTCTGGAGACTCACAGCTCTCTTTTTTAAGCCTTACATGAAGGGTCCATGGTTGTTTTCTTTGACTCTCAGTCCTGAGATGTCAAGGGCTGTGGGAAAAGATGCACACTGCTTGGGTGACTCTTGGCACAGTTAGAGGACAGTTAGGGCACTGCTTCCATGAGGAAGAGTTTTAGTCTCAATTCTCAGTCCTTCCAAGATCCGGACTTCAGTTGATGGCAGAGACCACATTTTTGGATAATGTGGCTTTCCCCAAAGCAACAGATGCAGCGGGAACGTCCATCCACTACTGGGATGGCTTCTTTGCATGAGAGACACCTCTTAACCCCAATGAACTGGACATACCTCATGCTAGGGCAATCCCCAGACAAGGGGGAAAGTTTTTATCTTTTTTGTTGTTGTTTAGGGAAAGAAAAAGAACTAGAGGAACTCTAAGACTTAGAAAAGGACTAACTAGCTATTTGAATTCTAATAGAGTTAACAATCCAATGAATGGACTGCTAATAGCTCCGTCTCTAGCGAGGGGTAGCTGATAAAGAACTGAGGGGGTTCACCCGCACAATGCTGGGGGAACAGTGCATGTGTGGGACAAACGGACACTGCTACCAAACTTCTCCGATCACCAGCGCAGGGACACAAGCACACCTATAGTGGAGTATCTATAGGACACCACTCAAAAGAAGAATGCCCAGTTGTTTTCCCAATAAAGATTATGGGAACACAGGACATAGGACTGGGAGGGACCTTCGAAGTTGACAGTCTGCATAAGACAATCTGTTCTATGATTTTTCCAATATATTCATTAGCTTTCACACTTCATGTAAGCACTTACCAACATCATGTGCCAAACTTACATAAGCACCCTAAAATTTTACTAAATAGGCTGATATGAAAAAACAACCTGCATGCACAATGTACATTTTAAATCACTTTCAGAACTAGTCTACTGCACAGCATCCTTATCCTTCAGATGGAACTGACAACCCACAGGGGAAAAAGTGAGTTCCTAGATCACAGTATGCTGAACATTTTTAAAAAGATGTTTAACTCTAATACTGATCATCTTGCATGCTGCTGGAAATTGAGGTCTGCTATACAAGATTTTAATTGTACAATCTCTATTAATGTGAATTCAATTCTCTGTGTGTGTGTGTGTGTGTGTGTGTGTGTGTGTGTGTGTGTGTGTGTGTATTTGTTTTGTTTTACAATTGAGGATGACTACACAGATTGTTACACTGAATACTAATGTATATCTAGAAGAAGTCTGGCCCCAAAAGAAATGAGAGCAAGTCAGATAAAAGAGGACAAACCACATAAGGATGGTAAGAAAAGGATGAAGGATTTAAAAAAATAAAAGGCAGTTTTGTGAGTAATTTAATTGTTGAGATTTATCTGTTCTTTGGTTAGGCTATGATTTATCATTTTTGTGCATTAAAAAGTTTCCTAAAAACAGATATTATATTGCAGTGTAAGTATTTATTACAAAGAAAAATTCTTAACTGAAATGCACTTTAACATTAATTGCTTTGAATTTTTTTAATGTAGTCACTCTGATGTAAAAAAAGTCATTAAACTGATACTAACAAAATTAGTGGATTGAGGCAATGAAATTAGCAGAAAACCAGGTGGAAGAAAAAACCTTTTTATGTAGCATTTCTCAAAACCATTCTGGAAGTATAGCCAAACATACACACACACACACACACGCTCACTTATCTAACGGAAATGAGAGAGTATGTATCGAACTATGGAATTAAGCGTGGTTCTCCTAAATAAGGAGTTGGCTAAAGACCAGACTTTTATGCATGCAGATCTGGCTCATAAGAACATACTGATGGACCTCCATCTTGCAGTCCTATGCCAGTGCAAGCATCATGCTTGATGATTCCTACAGTTGTTCTTGCTCTGTCCAAAGTGCCCCATTTCCTCCTGGAAGTGTGTGCTGCAACTGTCCCTCTAGAAATAGAAATGAACCTGAATCAACACCCCTCTCATACACCTCCAGACCGATATAACGCCACCCGATATAACACGAATTTGAATATAATGCAGTAAAGCAGTGCTCCGGGGGGGGGGGAGGGGCGTGCGGGGCTGCGCACTCTGGCGGAGCAAAGCAAGTTTGATATAATGCGGTTTCACCAATAACGCTGTAAGATTTTTTGGCTGCCGAGGACAGCGTTATATCAGGGTAGAGGTGTACCAGAATTTAATACTCTCAAAAAAGGAAAAGTTGGGATCCAAAATCTGTAGCTTTGACCTATACCTATTTCGAAGCTGCCACAATTACATAAAACAAATAGCCTGCCATCTTGCCAAATTCTGCCAACATTAAATAAATGTTCAGTGCCCTCCTGGGATCAGAAGAATTAAGATCCCCTTTCTTTCTGTGACCAAAAGGCTGCATAGAATGAATGCAAAATTATTTCTTGATCTCTGTGAAACTCCCTTTTCACTTTTTTGAGTAACTTGTGTCTAGTAGATATAATAACTTTGTCTTTACGATAATTGACACAGGAGAAATCGAAAGTGTTAAATGTGCATAACTCATCTGAGGGAAAAATCAAAAGGGAGGATACATTCAACAAATATATGAAAAGTGTAAAAACATCAAGGAGAAAATAATTTAAGGTGGCACCATTATTAACTGGAAGAATGAATATCAAGAGCAGCATCCAGAGAGGGAAAGCTGTCTTTACTGCTATGTGAAATAGATAGAGGCTGCAACAGATCAAGTGTGCTTTGGTTAGTATCCAAATTCAACTTCCACAATGGAATTCTAGATTTCTATTTGGAAGTAAAACCCTTGTTGCTGTAAAATATTAAGCACATCAAGACAAAGCCAAATAGTTTGACTGTGGTATTTACCTCAGATTGATCATGTGAACATGAGTTTGTCTAATCCTTTTTGTAGTAAACTGGAGATCTTGGTAAATGGAGCCTCCCTGGCCTGGTAAATTTTTTCTAACATCAGTTATCAAAAATTGCCTTGCCATTATAGTAGAATTTTGATGCAGGTTTTCTAGACTTTAGGAATTAAAGTAATAAAAAAAAAATCAAACTTGAGCAAAGCTGAGAGGAAGTGTCTCTCCAGTTTGGGAGAGAAGTTGGGGACCCTGATGGAAAAGTGGGATCAATCTTTCTACTGTGCAGTGGAAGAAATCTGAAAGCCAAATTCTTCACCACGGATGGGAGAAGAATCTTTGGCTTGGGTTCCACTTCGAATTTCTGCAGAAGAGTTGAATCAATGGCCTAGGGGGGAAAATATAGGGAAGACACTAGTTCCATTTAGAGAAGGGATATCAAAATATATAAAGCCAAGTAAAATCTCTTTTGGCAAAATTCTGAGGGACATGCAGGGGAAAGTCAGTGATCTGACTGATTCTTAAAATTGCATGCCTATAATCTTATTTTTAAATCACAAACATTTTATTTGAAAAACTGATTTTCAAGCACCTGTACTCACAATAGTCAAGGCTGGCATGACAGGGAGTGCAGAAAAACTGCACTATTGCTCCACAGTCTGATTTCTTACCAAAAAAATCTTACTGCAAAATAATTGTTAGAAGTATAAAGATGAAAAGTAAGCCAACTTGGGGGAGGGAGAGAGAATGAGCTATTCCTATCTGCATATGAAAACCTGGAGGTAAGAAAGAATGAACAGATAGCCCAGAATTGAGGGGAGGGGAAGGCCTGTTTCAAAAGTCTCAGAAGGGACATTGAGTTAATTCCAGATGAGCTCCCCATTCCCTTCCAGACTCCTGACTCTCCCTCTTAAAGGGACTGTGGGGGCTTATGTATCAAAAGAGTATAAAGGAACCACCATTGTTGTATACTAGCAACCAGATCTGGCAAGCCCAACATCCTTATTTCTTACTCCTAATTGATCTTCCAGTTGTTATGTTTGTCTCCCTATCACACTATTGGATTTGACTAGGGTTTGGGGTATTTTTTTTTAATTATTAAGGGGTTTCCTGCTATTTTTTTTTTTTAAACCAGTGCATCTAAGCAAAATGTGTTTAGCAGCTTTGGCAAGATCTAACCAAAAGCAAGCCCTCTCTATCCTGGCTTCTATATCCTCTCCACACTCTTCACTGCCAAGTACTATGCTAATGCAGTTATGAATAACTCATTCTCTATCATGAGTGGCCTGCTTTCTATCCTTGTCCCTTTAACAAAAGGTTAATATAAATTTTTTTAAAAAAGAAATGTTTATTTAAAATCAGGGGGAAGGAGAGTTAGAAACCATATATGTTGGGTAGTGGTTTTATTTTTGAAGTCACTGACCAAAATGACTGGTCATTAATGTCAATAGGAGTAGAAGCAGGCTCAAAATGTATATCTCTCTACTTATAAAACCCAGCATGGGGCTGGAAGACCTTTCAAACAGCAGAAATACTGTATTTCTGCTACGCAGAGGATGGGCCAAAATCTGGGAGTACTGAGTAGCCGATGAGCAGCTGCACATCCTGTTGAAGTCAGTGAAGGGTTGCAGCTGCTCATCACTAAGGATTTGACCCCAAAATAGATAAATCACACTAGAGTACTCTACATCTCCCCAGTAAATCTCACAACAGAAGGAGTTGTGGACACAAGATCCACTAGCTCAAAATGGCATCTTAGAGAAGGAACAGACCATTTTGAATGTCTTTCACCCACTCTGTGACTTTCAATATAAACCTGGACCAACTCCATAGGCCCCAAAACAAGTTGGGAATAAGGCCTCTGACCCCAACAGAGGAACACCCTTTCAGCTGGTCTCTACTCCATATCCAGGATTGTACCCTAAATAATTACACACTAGCTGAGTGGTTCTCCTACTGTGCTACACAGGGTATTGGTGTTCTGCAGAGCACTTCCCAGTGGCCCATGGAGCTGCTTTGGGCAGAAGGTTGAAGCACCTACCAATAAAGTGAGGCTTCCTGATACCTATAGCCCATTCTAGAATTCCATTGGTGATTCCAGTGGAATTTCTGATCTCTACACTCTAAACAACAAATCCCTGTGTACTCTCTGCAATTGCTTCATGTCTTTCATAACCAAGAAAAAATTGGTAGAGTAATATATATTCTGCTTTGAACAGATTTGCTGATGATACCCAAATTGGAGAAGTAGTAACACATAGGCCAGAATTAAGTTACAAAATCACCTAGAGAGAAGAGAATAGTGGAAGGTGCAGGAGGTGAGAGTCCTAATAAACAGCAAATTCTCCACCCTATGATACAAAATGTAAGCAAGCAGCCAGACTCATCACCTCAAAGTGAGTCTATTTTCATCGTGCCTCATTGTCTTAAAATTATTTTCGCAAGTACCGAATTAATACAATTGCCACAGCATAGATGCAGGATTGGAGTTGGGAGGGGAGGTGGTCATGAAAGGACCTCTCCTTTAAGAGACAATCCACAATATAAGAAAGTGAGAACCACTGTATTAGTGACTCAATGTACTTTAAATATGTTAAAGTGCTATCTGAATAGGAATCTGAGACATGACAACTAACACCAATCAGAGGCTTGATCGAATGCTCACCAAAATTAGTAGAAAGATTTCCATTTGTTTCAATGGGCTTTGGATATAGGATATATATTGCTAAAAATTGAGCAGCCCTTTAAACTGTTACACAGAAAAGAACCTGAGAAACAGGGCTAATTAAATGTTTTTCAGTATATACAGCTGTTTACTATGACATCTCATACAAACTGAGTTGAACTGTAAATAAAATGGGGGAGAAGATGTGAGTTGTACAGTGAATTGTTTTTGTTTTTTCTCCCCACGAATGGTATTTGTATAAAATTAAAAGCAAGAAATTCAAAGAGAGAGAGAGAGAGAGAGACTTTCTAAAAATTAAGATATCATGGGCAAGGACTGAATAGAGGATGACAGTTTTATTGCACCTATTTATGTTAAATCTGGTCCACATAAAAATAGCACTGATGATTACAGTGTTGCAGCGGTCCTCTACTTCTGAGAGACAGTCCCATGACTAATTTTTCAACTTGTCGTAGTTTATACATTATCACCATTATAAATGGAAATAATCATTCAACAGTAGTGTATTAATGCTTATTTTTTAAAAGTACATTTCCCTATAATTTGCTTAGGAGCATGTATGAAAACGTTTATTCTAAAAGAGCTTGCAGAGCACAGATTTTGAACCTCCATGAGGTAACAAGTCAAGCCTTTTGACATTTTTATATTTATATATTTTATGTATCTAATATATCATCATGACTTCTTTCACATATATTCCCATAGGAATATTAAACATGGCTTTGCCAGGAAAATCTTTCACTATTTATAAAATTTACTGCAATGTCAAATGTAATCCCAGAAAAAGAACAAAAACAGTTGCATTTTATGACACAAAACAAAAAATCTTCCTTACAGAATACATACTAATTACTTCTTTATTTAAAAGTGATAAACATTGTTACCATTAAAATGACATGGTAAAGAAGTGCCTACTTTGTTTGATGTCCGTGACATTCTTATGAAGTTTACCTTCATCCTGGCAGTAGCTCTGAATCACACACATTGCTCAATGGATGACATTTACAAACCAATTTGTTACATACAGCTCATGTGTGGTTATACATACAACATATCTGTGCTCTAACATTTCATGCATAAACTAAATGTGTATGCTGTTAAGCATACAATACATACTATCATTAGACAATATCCACATTTAATTTCAGTACTGAAACTTTCATGGGTTGTTCATTTCTGAAAGTAATGGATACAGCTACTGCATTAGATCAGTACTTCCTAATTGGGAATATATTAGTACTACAAGTGAAAAGCATTACAAGTGAGATGCCTTTTGGTGACATTTCTTTCTTTGATCTGATTAGCCTCCTTTATACATAAACAATAATCTAAAGAAAATGGCAAGCATTTTATTATGTAAATTAAAATCCAATTGAGCTACACAATAATTATTAAAGAAATGAACAAAGCTTGGAAAAATATTAATACTGATAATAAATTGTAGATAAGATGAGTAGAGTTCAAAAAGTAACTTCTTTCCATGGTATACACATAGGTACGCAATTTTAGAAAATTCACAGATGAGCAAATCCATATTATATGTATGTATAATATCTCTTTGTTTACACTGAAACTCATCTCAGAATGCAATATGCTCCCATTTAAGTGAGAAAGAGCTGTACCCAAGTGCAGCAGGGAACAGAATTTGCCCCTGGATGTTATCTATCAGATCTAAGGGAGGCAGTCAGACTGGGAGCATGTATCTAATAGGGTTCTGCAGGGGGTTTATTCTGAGTCTGGTACTATCCAACATTTTCATTAATAACTGGGATAATGGAGCAAAGAGTATAATAAAATTTGCAGGTGACACCAAGCCTATAGGGGTTGCAAGCACTTTGGAAGACAGGATTAGAATTCAAACGGATTTTGATAAAATTGGAGAATTGGTCTGAAATCAACAGGACAAATTCAATAAAATGCAAAGTACTACACTTTGGAAGGAAAAATGCAAATCCGTGAATACAAAATGGGGAATAGCTGGCTAGGCAGTAGTACTGCTGAAAAGAATCTGGGGATTATAGTGGATCATAAATTGGACATAAACCAATAATGTGATGCAGCAGTGAAAAAGCCTAATATACCCGGGCATATTAATAGAAATGTCTTATATAAGAGAAGTGTCAGAGGAGTAGCCGTGTTAGTTAGGATCTGTAAAAATTACAAAGAGTCCAGATGCATGACATCTTGATGGCTCCCTTATTGATTTCAATGTAGGTGGCTACACCTATTGGTATCTGTCCTCTGGTGTCCGTGCCTTGTCGTGGTGGGACAGCTTGAATGCTCTAACAATCCCCAGAATCTGTGTCTGTGGGGGCTTTTTGCTCCTGGTAGGTTCAACCATGCTGGATTGGTCTGTGGGGGAGGAGCCAGACAAAACACCCTGGTCCTCCAGGTTGGGAATTAGGCACAGGGCTAACAACCCTGTCCCATAAACAACAAAATATGTTACGGAAACAGAGACGGAACAATTGACCATTACTGTGTGTGTTGGCTTTCAGGAGTCAATGACCTGTATGACTGCCAGTGGTTAAAGCCAAAAGGAAGCCACTGGCATGAAGACTGAAGTGCTCAACACCAAGACAAAAAACAAACTTGTTTTTTGGAACGTACGGACAATGTATGAAACAGGGAAGCTAGCTCAGGTCACAGCAGAGATGAGATGTTACAGCTTACAGATACTGGGTGTTAGTGAGAGCAGATGGACAGGATCAGGAAGATTAACAACAGCCTCGGGAGAAACTTTGCTGTATTCTGGACGGGATGATGGACAACATCATGAGGGTGTTGCCATCCTTTTGAAGAAGGGAGTGGAGCATTCCCTGCTTGAATGGAAGTCCATCAGCAGCAGACTTATGAGAGCCAGACTGAAAGGGAAATACAATAATATCACCCTGATTCAATGCTATGTTCCGACAAATTACAGTGATGAAGACGTAAAGGACAAATTCTACCTTACACTACAGGCAGAGTTAGAGAGAGTACCATGCCACGACCTAACTATCGTCATGGGAGACCTGAATGCCAAGGTTCGTAAGGACAACACAAACAACAATAAGCAATGGGAAGACATTGGTTTGGCATGGAGAGAGGCTTGTTGATTTCTGTAATATGAATGACCTAGTCATCAGTGGAACCCTATTTCAGCACTGCGAAATCCACAAGCTGACATGGTGTTCTCCAAATGGCAGAGATAAGAACCAGATTAACCATATGATCAATGGCAAATGGTGACGCTCACTGACAGTTGTGAAAGTGAGAAGAGGTGCAGATGTTGGCAGCGACCACTACCTTGTGACAGCCTCCATTAAGCTAAAACTGAGAAATGTGGGTCCACCAAACAAGAGACATAGACTTTATGACACTGACAAACTAAAGTCCCCTGAAAGCCTTCGTTCTGCAGATAAAGAACAGGTTCTAGGCACTTGCAGACCTTGATAAAGAGGAGGGGAATGCATATGAGGAGATCAATAAGAAGTGGGGCAAAGTAACAGCAATTTATAAACAGAGCAGTGAAACCTGTCTAGGCTACAGGCAGAAGAAAATGGAGGAGTGGATTACACCCAGCACATGGAACACCATGGAAACCAGAGGACCCCTGAAGAAAAAAGTTTTAGAGACAAAATCCCAGAAGCTAAAGGACAAATACCACAAGCAGTATAGCAAGGCACACCAGGAGGTCAAACGCCTTGTGAGAGAGCGGACAAACAACATTATATTGATAATCTGGCAACACAAGCAGAGGATGCAGCTGCTTGTGGTGAACAAGGAACAGTCTACAAAATGACACGGCTTATCAGTGGTAAACGGCAGACACCAACAAACACTCTCATCAGGGACAAACAAGACCACCTACTAACAACAGAAAAAGAACAAGAAATATGCTGGACACAAAAATGGGAAAGCTCCTGGCAAGGATAACTTGAATGCAGAATTGTTCAAGATAAATCCTGAGTTAGCAGCATCTATCCTGGAGCCTCTATTTACGTCAGTCTGGGAAAGGGAAAAAGTGCCAGATGAGTGGACCAATGAGTTTATAGTTATGATACCAAAGAAAGGAACTCTCAGTGATTGTAATAACTGGCATGGTATCACACTTTTATCTGTGCCAAGCAAAGTATTGTGTAAGATCATAGTCCAGCGTATATCAGAGGCAGTTGATAGTATTCTCAGAAAACAACAAGCTGGTTTTTGGAAAGGGCATGGATGCACAGACCAGATCTTCACTCTATGAAACATAACAGAACAATGCTTAAAATGGCAACAGCAGCTCTATATAAACTTCATAGACTTTGAGAAGGCTTTTGATAGCATTCACAGGACCAGCCTCTGGCTCATTCTGTGGGCATATGGAATCCCTCTCTGTATAATCAAGATCATCAAAATCTTTTATTTCAACTTTACATGCAATGTTGATTACAGTGAGCTTAGTTTTGAAATCAAAACAGGAGTACGTCGGGGTGTGTCATGTCTCCAATCCTCTTCAACATTGCCATTGACTGGGTAATGCAGCGTACAACTGAAGATATGCCTAGAGGTATTAAATGGACACCCTTCTTATTCCTTGAAGATCTGGACTTCGCAGATGATCTCACTCTCCTATCACATACCCAACACCATATACAAGAAAACAATTCAACTCAATGCATTCAGCCAGCAAATTGGACTGAAAATCAATTGCAATAAGACAGATATCATGACCTTTAATATTGCCTCACCATCACCAGTATGGATAGAGGATTATGTTCTCACCAATGTAGAACCATTCACATATTTGGGCAGCACCATCAGCCAGCATGGTGGAACAAGCCAGGACACCCAGAACAAAATCAGTGAAGCCAGGAACACCTTCAGGAGCTTAAATACAGTCTGGAAATCATCAAAATACAACACCAAAACCAAACTCAAGATTTATCAAAGCTGCGAACTTTCAACATTACTTTATAGTACAGAATGCTGGGGAATGAGAAAGTATGACATGTCCAAACTGTCTTCATTCCATACAACCCTGCCTCAGAAAAATCCTCCGTATCTTTTGGCCCAGAACAATCTCAAACCAAGATCTATTGACACAGTGCAGCCGAGAGGATATGAGCACCATCATTGCCAGGAAGCGCTGGAAATGGACTGGCCATGTGCTTTGGACGGAAACTGATTCCATCACCAGAGCAGCAAGAAGATGGACATCTGAAGGCAAACGAAAAAGGGGCCGCCCAAAAACAACATGGCGAAGAGCGGTGGAAGCCAAGCTGTAAAACCTGAAGCACAGCTGGGGAACCATTGAAAGACTTGCCAGAAACAGACAGAGGAGTGGAGGAGCTTTGTCGCTGCCCTAAACGCCAGAGGCATAATGGGAACATGATAATGATGATGACCTATTGGTATCTGAGCATCATTTCTCCCAATGATAGTAGCCTGTACAATATGTATGACTTAGTAGGTCATATTGTAAGCTATTTTCCACAGCAAAAAAATGAAGAACATTTCACATCTGCTTCATAACAAACAAACATATAGCACACAGCTCATCAGGAATATTAAACTGCAAAATAGCTGCAGTAGAGAACATGCATGGGTATGAGAAAAAAAAATCTCTTGCCATATAAGGACTGTGAAAAAATTTCCCATTTTAAAAAAATGTGTGGGATCATATTCACAGACATAGAAATATGTTCTGTTCCCGAACACCCACAAGCCCTAGAACATTAGGCTGAAGTGCTGGCATGAATAAAAACCGTTCATTAAGCAAAAAAACCTCACAGATTAGAACACTGTTGAAAACCACCAATTTAGTACTCAGCTTCCTTTCATATGTAATCATTTTTATTGTAATGAAAGTTACAGTTTGATTATGACCAAAAAAGTGGAAATGCACATCACATGAACAATACAAATTATCAGGCACCGAGTCAAAATTAAATACAAAGACAAACAAAATTCTGTCACCTACCACATAACATCAGCAGAAACTACCATAACTATAATATGGAAACGGCTCACCATGCAGTAAAAAGGCAACTTTCTCCCTCTTCATTCTTCTTAACCTAATCAATCAGTACTTTCAACTATTCCAGCGTCCAAGACTATCTTTATAACTAGGTAGGCACCTATGTCTCCCTTCTATCATAGTTCTTTACCTGTCAAACTCCCCTTTTATTGTTATTTAATTATTAAGGAGGTCAATAAATGTTTGCAAGGTGTTTTACACAAATGAAAACAGTCCCTGCCTGAAGAGCTTACATTCCAAAGCAGACAAACACAGAAACTGAAAACAGGAAAGATGGGGTTGGGCAAGATCTAGAATGTATTGTACTTGAAGCTTGACTGAATTTTTTTTTTTAATTTGAGAATAAGGTGAGGTAAGAGAAACAGAGAGCATTAGAGACTTCAATTCCTGGCTCTATCAAAAGTTTCCTACATGACCTCAAGCAAGTCACTTAAGGGCCTGAGCCAAAGTCCACTGAAGTCAATAGAGAGAATCTCAACAACTTCAATGGGCGTCACATCAGACCTTTGAACTGTGCTTCAGTTCCTCATTTGCAAAAAGGGGATAATATGGTCCCTCTCCCTGCCTTTGTCTGTTTCACCTATTTACAATATTAACTCTTCAAGCAGCTGTTCTCTCTTACTAGGAGTCCCATTTGGTACCTTGAAAAAACAGTAACATACTCATCACTTGGGCCTCTAGTTGCTACCATAATGCAATAATAAATTAGTACCACCGTGGCACTACATTTTAATTAAACTAATATACTAATGCTTGGATTCTTTAATATAATACTTATTTTAATAATATTCTTTCATAATATTCTGTGGCATGCCACATTTCTTCCAGATATCAAATATGCCATTTGAATTCACCAAAATTCTAATAAAATTAAGTATAGTAGCAGAGAAACAAAAACAAAAACATGTATTTAAGTAAAATTTTAACAGATCAGGCTGTAAACTGAAAAATAGACAGATTAAAGTAGACTGAAGTTCTAAATTAAATCATAGAATCATAGAAGATTAGGGTGGGAAGAGACCTCAGGAGGTGATCTAGTCCAACCCCCTGCTCAAAGCAGGGCCAACACCACCTAAACCATCCCAGCCAGGACTTTGTTGAGCTGGGCCTTTAAAATCTTTAAGGATGGAGATTCCACCACCTCCCTAGGTAACCCATTCCAGTGCTTCACCACCCTCCTAGTGAAATAGTGTTTTCTAATATCCAACCTAGACCTCCCGCACTGCAACTTGAGACCATTGCTCCTTGTTCTGTCATCTGCCACCACTGAGAACAGTCAAGCTCCATCCTCTTTGGAACCCCCTTTCACGTAGTTGAAGGCTGCTATCAAATCCCCCTTCACTCTTCTCTTCTGCAGACTAAACAAGCCCAGTTCCCTCAGCCTTTCCTCGTAAGTCATGTGCCCCAGCCCGCTGATCATTTTTGTTGCACTCCACTGGACTCTCTCCAATTTGTCCACATCCCTTCTGTAGTGGGGGGGGGGGGGCAAAACTGGATGCAATACTCCAGATGTGGCCTTACCATGGCGAATAGAGGGAAATAATCACTTCCCTCAATCTGCTTGCAATGCTCCTACGAATGCAGCCCAATATGCTATTAGCCTTCTTGGCAACAAGAGCACACTGTTGACTCATATCCATCATCTCATCCACTGTAATCCCCAGGTTCTTTTCCGCAGAACTGCTGCTTAGCCAGTCGGTCCCCAGCTTGTAGTGGTGCATGGGATTCTTCCGACCTAAGTGCAGGACTCTGCACTTGTCTTTGTTCAACCTCATCAGATTTCTTTTGGCCCAATCCTCCAATTTGTCTAGGTCACTCTGGACCCTATTCCTACCCTCCAGCATATCTACCTCTCCCCCCAGCTTAGTGTCATCCGCAATAGCTACAAAGTTAACGGAGTTACTCAGAATTTACATCAATGTAACCGGGCAGAATGTCTTATGTCAGACTTGCCTTTCAATTTCCAAGTTTGTGAATTTGTATTTAAAATACACTTTAAAAAAAAACCCAAATTATACAGCTGCAGTAGTGAAACCTTGGGGGGAAAAACAGCACTGGAGCAGTGGCAGATTTAGAGTTAGTGGGGCCCTGTGTGCAGCTTCATTTTCGGGAGCCCCCCGTCGTGACCCAGCCAAAAAAAAAAAAAAAAAAAAGAACATTCTCTCTTATCTCCTCCACCCTCCCTCATTTTTCATTCTTTTTTCCCTTCATCCTCCTCCTAAAAGTAATTGGAAGTAAATGAAAATAAAGTGAGGTACCTTGATTGGGGCAGGGGGTTGGGGTGCAGGCTCTGGGCTGGGGCAGGGAGTTGGGAGGTAGGAAGAGGGCAGGGGGGCGGCGCTTACCTCAGGCGGCATGGCTCCCAAAGTGACTGGCACACACACCCCTCCGGCAGCGACTCCTAGGTGGGTGGGGGCAGGAGAGACGACCAGGGGGTCTTTGTGCACCGCTGCCCGCAGGTGCCGCCCCTGCAGCTCCCATTGGCCACAGTTCCCAGCCAATGGGAGCTGTGGAGTCGGCGCTTGGGACGGGGAAAGCACACTGAGACAGACAGACACACACACACACCAGGGGCCACAGGGATATGCCGGCCACTTCTGGGAGCGAAGCAGCGCGGAGGGAGGGAGGCAGAGGGGGCAGGGAGGGGGGCAGCGGGTCTCCTTTATCCTTTTTTTTTTTTTTTTTAAGAAAAAGCTATCCTTTTTCTAAGCACAATGGAAGACTGTAGTAATCTCAGCAGAAACTACTGATAACTTTGTAATAGCTTCCACACTACCTTCTGTACTAAAGGCCAAATTCTGCCACAGAGAATGGCATCAATGTAGTACTGTTACCAGATATGAAGAAGCCACACAAAGGATGCACATCTTCTGTGTGGGATGGAGTCCTGCTCAGTGAAGTTTACTCTGCTGTGGCATGTAGGGTGGGTTGCATCAGGGCAGGGACACACACAAACCATCCAAGATGTTGCACACACCTGAGAGTGGATGTTTGCATGGTTTAAAAATAAAATGAAAACAAAAACACAAAGCATTATATGCCAAGTGTTGGCGAAGGGTGAAAACTCAAATGGATCTAAAAGGAAATTTCCTGTAATTATTACAAATTGAAAATGAACTCTTTCTCCATATCAAGATTACATGGTCAGCAACTTAAATTCATTCAGATCTTAAAATACAGGATATGTTTGAAAACAAAGTAGCTTCCTTTTGCTGGAATCACATGAAAGAAAATTACTAGGGCTGGCAATTAATTACAGTTAACTCAGTAGTTTTAATCACATTGTTAAACAATAGAATACCAATTGAAATTTATTAAATATTTTGAATGTTTTCTACATTCTCATATATATATTGTATTCTGTGTTGTAATTGAAATCAAAGTGTATATTATTTTTTATTACAAATATTTGGACTGTAAAAATAATAAACAAAAGAAATGGTATTTTTCAATTCACCTCATACAAGAACTGTAGTGCAATCTCTGTCGTGAAAGTGCAGGTTACCAATGTAGATATAACTGCACTCAAAAACAAAACAATGTAAAACTTCAGAGCCTACAAGTCCACTCAGTCCTACTTTTTGTTCAGCCAATCGCTAAGACAAACAAGTTTGTTTACATTTACAGGAGATAATGCTGCCCTCTTCTTATTTACAATGTCATCAGAAAGTAAGAGCAGACGTTCACATGGCACTTTTGTAGCTGGCATTGCAAGAGATTTATGTGCCAGATATGCTAAACATTTGTATGCCCCTTAATGCTTCAGCCACCATTCCAGAGGGTATGCTTCCATGCTGATGATACTTGTTAAAGAAATAATGCGTTAGTTAAATTTGTGACTGAACTCCTTGGGGGAGAATTGTATGTCCCCTGCTCTGTTTTACCCGCATTCAGCCATATATTTCATGTTATAGCTGTCTCAGATGACCCACCACATGTTGTTCATTTTAAGAACACTTTCAGTGCAGATTTCACAAAACGCAAAGAAGGTACCAATGTGAGATTTCTAAGGCTAGATACAGCACTCGACCCAAGGTTTAAGAATCTGAAGTGTGTTCCAAAAGCTGAGAGGGACGAGGTGTAGAGCATGCTTTCAGAAGTCTTAAAAGAGCAACACTCTGATGCGGAAACTACAGAACCCGAACCACCAAAAAAGAAAATCAACCTTCTCTTGGTAGCATCTGACTCAGATGATGAAAATGTACATGTGTCGGTCCACACTGCTTTGGATTGTTTCAAGCAGAACCCGTCATCAGCATGGATGCATGTCCTTTGGAATGGTGGCTGAAGCATGAAGGGACATATGAATCTTTAGCGCATCTGGCACGTAAATATGCGACGCCGGCTACAACAGTGCCATGAGAATGCCTGTTCTCACTTTCAGGTGACATTGTAAACAAGAAGCAGGCAGTATTATGTCCTGCAAATGTAAATAAACTTGTTTGACTGAGTGATTGGCTGAACAAGAAGTAGGACTGAGTGGACTTGCAGACTCTAAAATTTTACATTGTTTTATTTTTGAAGGCAGTTTTTTTGTGCATAATTCTACATTTGTAAGTTGCACTTTCATGATAAAGAGATTGCACTACAGTACTTGTATTAGGTGAACTGAAAAATACTATTTCTTTTGTTTTTTTACAGTGCAAATACTTGTAATCAAAAATAAATATAAAGTGAGCACTGTACACTTTGTCTTCTGTGTTGTAATTGAAATCAATATATTTGAAAATGCAGAAAACATCCAAAAGTATTTAAATAAATGGTATTCTATTATTAACAGTGCAATTAATCATGTGATTAATTTTTTAATTGTGTGACAGCCCTAAAAATTACCCTACTTTTCCCTTTCCTTTTGTTCAAAAGAAAATAAAAAATAGTGTGAAACCAAAATTTATTTATAAGAAAATTAAGCTTAAAATTTGAGAAAATAGATCAGTTTTTCAACACACTTTATTCCCTTATTTATTGATATATGTACTGAAATCAATTTAATAGGTTAGTGTTTGTATTTCTTTAAGAAGGTGCTGCTATTTCTGATACAGGATATGTTCAGTAACATTTGATGTAGGGGTTGCCATGGTAAGTATACGTGTCTTGTTGAATTCCAGATGAATAGGTGCATAAAACCAACACTCACATAGCTAGCCTTTGCAAGTTACTTTCCTTGTCTGATCATTTAATGTTAGTGTTAAAATGCAATTTATATAGTTCAAATTACAGTCTTCCTCACATTAAAACTATCCGGAACAGCTCAGATTAAAAATAGGAATAAAACTGGGATAAATAAAAATAGGAATAAAGCTTTTTAGCTGAAAGTTATGGGATAAGAGAATTAAGCATTTTGCCATGGGAACAGGCATGTTAAAATTCCCAAGATAAAAATATCACCTATCTCCCCAACCTCCGGGAACTTTTAATAATACTTTCACTGTTATAACCTTTCACTAGCCCTGCCTCACAGAAAAAAACCCCAATTCAACCTGACTACTCCTTAAAATACAACAAAATCCTGATTCTGCTTTCACTTGCCCCAGGGTAAAATAGGACTCCCCCACCCCCAATTGAAGCCAATGGTGCTATGCCAGTATTAGAGGGAGAAGAACCAGGCCCATTGAAGCAGCATGTAGGCCCCCATCCTGCTCCCACTGAAATCAGTGGAGTTTTGCTACTGATTTTAATAGGACTAGGACCTGGTGCATACTTATTCTCAACTTCTTGGAGTTTTAAGAAACCAAGTGTTTCAGTGAATTTATATCCCTAACACACCAAGGTTCCCCAAATTGGTTACTGTTTAAAAGTAGAATAGAGGTGAGAGAAGTCAAGCCATACAGGGAATAAATTAAGCCTGTCTTTCTGGAAAGATGGAATTATTAGTATTTCAAAATGACTGCATCAGTATTTGTTTCTAATCATTAGAAGTTCAGCAGAAGTTAAGATATGAAGATTAGAAAGGGCACAGACCTTTCCAGGAGGATTGCTAAGCTTAATACACCTCTACCCTGATATAACGCTGTCCTCGGGAGCCAAAAAAATCTTACCGTGTTATAGGTGAAACCACGTTATATCGAATTTGCTTTGATCCGCCAGAGCGCATAGCCCCGTGCCCCCAAAGAGCTGCTTTACAGCGTTATATCTGAATTTATGTTATATCGGGTCGCATTATATTGGGTGTATCTTATTTTAGAGGGTCAGAAGGTGGTGACAATGAAAATACACCATCTCTGCAAAAATACATTTTACCCTATAAACGTACCCTTTTTAAATGCACTCTGGGGGAGAAAAGGATACGTACACTGTCTATTCATAGGCTTGGTCAGAAACAAAATAACTTCTAATGTCTTCCCTGACTGAGGTATCAAGTGTTTTACTTTCGTTTTAATATACCCAGTAAAGCATTTAACTGTCCAGAAAGTTGGCTTTGATAGCCCTTTACCGTCCATTCCTTAGTAAGAACACTGGAAATACTGAACCAATTGTTATGGCCTACAGAGATCTTATAAACCCCTCAGGGATTTATTCTGATCTTATTTACACAGGTGTATGTTAAGAGTAACTCATGGGCCAAATTCATCCCTGATGTTACAGTATTCACTGAGCCAAATGCATTCCACAGTGTAACTGACAGTGAATTTACACTGATGTAAGTTAACCCTAGATCAGCTCCTCCCCCCCCCCAATATCTTTATCTAAATCTTGAACAACCCCAAGCACACTGTGGGCATAACGTTGGAATGATGATTAGGAAGGAAAAAAGGAAGTGAAGTTGAATTATATATCAATCTCTTTACTGATGTTCCTAAAGAAGACGTGCCTGAATCAAGAATCATGTTGCTCTAGATTCAGAAAATAATTTAATTGGTGGGATGAGGTGAGATGCAAGTTGGATTATAAAGATTTCCAATATCTTGACTTGGTCGCAATGAAGCAATATGGTAAACAATTTTATATTTAAAAAAAACCCCACATTTTCACAACACAGCAACTACAAAAAAGGGCTGTCTTTGAAATAGCACTTCAGACTCCTTGAGGTTCCTGACATCACATATTTGATCACCACTGTAAGGCAATTTCCTTATTAAAAAAATACCCACCTTACTGTGCCATCGTTTTTGCCTTTCCCTCCCTCCCACCCTAGTCTTCTGGTGTAGTACTAAAATAAATGCCCTTCCTTCTGTTTCCACTCCTAGACAGAGGAAAGCAGCAGTGGAATTTCAGAACAGAGAGCTCATCAGCTTCTGCACATGGAACACAAAGGCAGTTTGGAATCACCGAAAATGGACATTTTATGCCTTGAAATATATATATATATATACACATACATACATATACTCCTTTTCCTTCTCCAAACAAGAATGTGCTTAATGAATCTGCCTGGCCCCCCCACAGTCACGATCAAGCAGGATCTTAAGAAAAGAGGCATGGAGAGCGGCAGCAAATTTCCCTCTCCACAAGTGTCAGTGGTGACTGCAGCCAGGGAAGAGCTTCCATTACCGATTGACTCCCCCCGCCGCCGCCACCACCACCACCACCACCGCCTCCCCCGCAAAAGACTGCCCAGCATTTCCTTTCCATATCTGAGCGCAAAAGGGGCAACCCCGCTCGGGAGCAGGATCGTCCCTTCCATCCTCCCCCTATTCTCTGCACATGGGGCTTTGGGGGGAGGGGTAAAGCGTTACTGGGGTGCACAGCAGAGGTATTCACAGCCATCCTTCTTTGCAGTAGCTGCTCTCCTAACACGATTTAATCTGGTAGGTACCATCACACCCAAGGACACCGCTTCCCTTCCATCCCACCATCCCCGCCACCGGCAGCAGCACATCCAGCGAGCAGCGAAGCCACAAGGAGCTGCTCCCTCCAGGTTCACCGCTGCCCATGCAGGAGACTGGAGCGTTGTGCGCTGCTGCTTGCATTTCGCTGGTACACCCCCACACACGCCTCTACAAGGGGAGCAGCAGCTGCCCCTTCCTCACAGGCAGCAGGCACATACTCACATTGCAGAGTGGAGTAACTGTCCATCAGTCTCCGCTGCCCGGAGATAACCAGTTGGAATGGTTATTCCTAAAGTATTGGGTCCGTAGTTTGGGGGGGGGGGAAGGAGCTAGAGAAAAGGGGAGGGGGGAGTTTTTTCGTGGGAGATCCCTCGCTAAACCATGATGTAAATGCCCTTCAGATGAACAGCTGGATATTTCCCCACGAGGCAGAGAGTAACGCGAGGGAAGCTCTGTAGCACAGGCACCGTGTCAGCTGAAGTCTCTCTCCTTTCCCACCCCACAGACCGACCAGCAACCAACCAAAAAAAAAAAAAAGGAATAAAAATCTTCATCCAATAAATCCCTGGGAAGAGAAGGCGAGAGGAGACACACGCACACAGAGGGGCCAGGCTGCCCCCGCCCCACAGTACCTGTCAGTGGGGGGTGCAGAAGTGGGCCTCCACAAGGGCGTGCGGGGAGATCCTCTTCGGCTCCCGCATGGAGCAGGTTTGGGAGGTTAAGGCGGGGGGAGGCTGAGACCCGCAAGATGATCAGGACCCCTGGAGCCGCTGCGTGTCTTTCTCGGCCCTCCTCAGTGCAGCAGCTTCATCCACTCGCAGGTGCAGTCATTGCGGACGAGGAGATGCATGTGGCTACTCCCGCCAAGCTCGCCAACCTGTCCCCCCCCCTTCTCGTAACGCCCTCGGGGGGCACCGCGGCTGGACACCGACAGACTCTGGCGGGCGGTTCACAGGGAGCAGCAAAACCACATCGATAGGAAACCACCGTGTACGGTGCAGCGCGCTTCCCTTGGCAGGCGGGCTGCGGGACCCTGCGCCCGGCAGAGCCCGGGAGGAGCGGGCAAAGCAGCAGGGAGCAGTGCCCAGAGCCAGCTCTCCGGCGCAGGAGGTGCACGGGCGGCAGCGACAGCAGCCTCCTGCCAGGGCTGAGTCAACGGGAGAAGCCCCAGTGCTCAGCAGCTGTCGCCGCCAGCCCCTCCCGCCCCCACAAGATCCGCGTCAGAGCTCGAGCGGCTGCCGTTGCTCTAACGGGCAGGCTGCGCCCGCCTCTTCGCGCGCCGTTAGCCTGAGGCTGCGCTGGGAGAAGAGGGTTTACACGCGCGCGCCCCCCCCCCTCAGCCTCGCTCTCCCCAGCCCGGCCAGGATCCTGCACCCCAGCCACTGCCCGTCCCCTCCCTCCCTCCCCCCAGCCCTGTTGCGTCCTCCCACAGCCCCTCCTCGCTGCTGTCTCCTCCCATTCCCTCCCCCTATGCTGCTTCCCCCCCAAATCACCCCCCCACACTCACACACCTGCTTCTCGCCCACTAGCGCCGCCTCACCTGTGTACACCCCTCAGCTGGCCACTGCTTGCTTCCTCTCGCCCTCCTTCGCCCAGGGGTCCTATCCTCCACCCACCTTTACTACTACTACCTCTCACCCCCCACATCGCTGCAGTATCCCTCCAGCTTCCTTCCTTCCCCCAATGTGCTCCTGCTCACCCTCCTCTCAGTGCTGCCTCCCACATTGTATCCCCATAGAGGCCCTTACTGCTCTCCCCCTCCTGATTCCTTCAAACCCCACACCTTTGCTGCTGCCTCCCTACCTCCAATCCCCCCAAGAAAGGCTATAAACCCTCCTGCAGCAGGAGAACCTCTAAGTGATAGCGTTATGAAGAAACTTTACCCTAGAGGCAAGTTATTCTGTAACTGTCCACTGCAGTGGTCCTTGCAACAGCTGAGGCTTTTATTACTGGCTGCTGCCCAAAACAAGAGACTGAACTAGATAGAGCTGTGCTCTGGTAAGGCATGATCTTTCCTATGTTCTTCTCACCCGCGCCCTTCCCCACACCTTTTAAAGACGGGACCCAGTTGGAAGACTGAGCTGGCTACGGTCAAGCCCTGCCTATTATATTCAGGGCCAAGAGAGCACCTTCCCCAACAGAGGGAGTTTCCATGTGCAGGTAAACCCCTAGAATTTAGGATAGGAGCCTCACACCTCAGTGAGTTGGACTAATGACAAGGGCTGAGCAAATCTTTTCTTGGTCAGTTCAGGAGCTGAAAGAACTTTGCAGGTAGATGCAGATCCTATCCTAACCCGGTTCTCTCCCACTGATCTAGGTAGGATCCTATAATGGCACTCACTGCTGTAATATTGGAGCATCTTCCAGGGCATAACTAAACTAATAGACCAATTGTCACATTTTCCTCCCTACTTCCTTGGGGGAAGTAGGGACTACATTTCAAAAGAAGTTTCCTTCTCTTCCTCTACTTTACACTCTTTTCTGAAGGCACTGAGATTTGTGGCTGTTTTAATCACCTCTGGGATTAGCTCCAAAACCTTGGCCTTACTACATAGAAAGTTCAACATCTCCTGCTCTCACAAGCTCCACAGACCTGAAGAACATTGGTTGTTATGCAGTGAAAGGCTCTCCTATGAGGTATCATGGACCAGTTCCACAGATAGCTTGAAGACTACAACTAAGACTTCAACTCTGAAGGACTATTCTTTGGTGAGCTTGTGCATCAAGCGGATGTTACATTAGTGGGAAATATGCCCTCTCAGTGGTTGGTATTGCTGAGGCCTAACATTCTATCTGTAGGGGAGAGCCAGGCTTGATTCTGCACATGTCCTGGGATTCCACTAGAATTACCAACATTGCACAGCTAAAGAAATGACTAACGGTACATAAGATTTCTTTTCAGCAACAATGTCCACTAGAGAAGGAAACAAGCCTTTGCCTTTTTTTCTGTTATACATGATCTTCTATATGGCTATGTGGAATCACTGGGCCTCCTCCAGCTCCATTCTCTGAACCTGTGCCCTGAGATCTGCAGAATTTAAGACTTCTACAGGGTAGATGCCTGCTATTGGGGAGGTGGCAAGATTTGCAACTGTTGAACTGCAGAAGACCATGGCTGTGCAGCTTTATGTTCCCATCAGAAATTGGAACACATTTTTTCAAAACCACAATGGCAGAAACAAGGGTCAAAAGGCCTATGGAAGGAGGGAGGAGACAAGTTCACATGGGGCTGCCATGGCAGAATGGTTCCCCGAGGAGCGATACAGCAAAATGGTTCATTTTTAAATGTTTACAATAAATTCCTTTATTTTTATTCAGACTCAAGCCATGGTTTTCCATGCCTTTATGGAGCTCTGCAGCACAGGGGGTTATGAAAGTTATAGCTTTTAATAAAAAATACAGTGCAGAGAAGAAACCCGTTGACACCAAGAGTAATAAAAAAGGAGTCTGGTTTCATTGTTGGGTCTGCTTTGTACAGTATATAGGCAAAATAGGATTCAAGTAGATAGCACTAGGGATGGACAAATGAGTCTGGTATTTGCTTGAATTTAGAATCTCACGGTTAAAAATGGAAGGGTGGGGAAATGTATACTCATGGGGTATCCATGTAGATTACACACTTAGTTCCAAGCTAACCAGTTTCTGAATCTGTCTAATATTAAATACAGTATCAAGGGACCTGAAAGATCATTCATTCAGCATAACGAAATATGATTTATATAAGTTCAGATGTTAAGTTTTCAGGTTTCCAGCACATTTCTTGGCAGTTCCTGTTATGTTACTTATGTTAAGTGACAGTGATACTTTACATTGCCTTACTGTATTGCTGGCCCCTGCACCAAGAAGCAAATAAAAGCGCAGTTACTGTAGCCTAGTGTATTTCTAAAACTTTTCTGTGTCACAAACAGCTGTTGCATTACATTATGTCAAAGAGTGAAAAGGATACATTTGCAATAAAACCACATTCTTTGACAGTCATTAATGGAATAACATATGGTTAACTTGAGATATTGTATCCCACCAAGTACAAAGAACATTGAAAAAAAAATCATGCTTTTGTTAAATCAATAGCACTGTATTTGTATTAGTACTTTTGCCTGTGTATAACATTTGAAAGGTTGAATACCAACAAAGAAACATGTTCAATCCTGAATCATTGTTAGATTAGCAAGTGGACACAAAAGTCTGATTCTTCTTGGTCTGATGATTTCACATTGGTTGCAATTCCACTATGGAGCCACTCCTGATTTACACCAGATAAACAGTAGATTCAAGCCCAACATATTTGCTTTAACAGAAAAAAAGAATTAGGATAACTCTCTAAATATAGCATAATAAAATTATGAGATGGAATTATAGCCTGTCTTTGAAAAGTGTGTTCAAATGTATTTTTCACCAGCATGCATATGTAAAATACACAAATTTGTCAATTTGAGTACTCTTCTTTGGGGTATTTGGGCAGTGAAAGTTTTAAAGCCATGCAACTTTTTGGTGTTTTTTATTGGAAAGCTAAATACGTACATAAATCATTGAACTCTGATTACTCCAGTTTCTAATGGAGTGACACCAATCTACAATTGGTGTGACTGTGCTGAATCAGGGCCTATATACGTTTGAAGAATGTGTATATGTTCTTCATAGACTTGAAGAACTAATAGTTCTTGAAAAACTATTTGAAGAACTAATAGTGCTGACGTTAAAGTATTTTGTCTGAAGATTGAACACTAGAAATATGCAAAGAAGCAATAACCATTAAGAATGATGTTCTTAATATATATAAATAGCCATGCTATAGTGCTTTGAGTTTTCTTCCCTTTAAAGCTCTTGTATTAATCTATTTTGTTTGTCAGATCACATTTCTCTCAATCTCTGCTTAACACATCTCTGAACAGTGATTTTTTTCATTAACATATTATGGTTAAGGGGACTGGATGTCTCAGAGGCCTATAATGGACTATGTAGATGTTCACTTCTAGGTCATTGGTAGGACCCTACCAAATTCATGGTCAATTTCACTGTCATAGGATTTTAAAAATAATACATTCCATTATTTCAGCTATTTAAATCTGAAATTTCATGGTGGTGTAATTGTAGGGGTCCTGACCCAAAAAGGAGTTGTTGGGGGGCAGGGTCACAAGCTTATTGTAGGAAGGGTTGCGGTACTGCTATCCTTACTTCTGCGATGCTTCTCGGCACAGCACTGCCTTCAGAGCTGGGCAGCTGGAGAGTGGCAGCTGCTGGCCGGGATCCCAGCTCTGAAGGCAGAACCACCAGCAGCAGCAGCACAGAAGTAAGGAGGCATGGCATGGTATTGCCACCCTTACTTCTGCACTGCTGCTGGCAGGGTGCTGCTTTCAGAGCTGGGTGCCCAGCCAACAGCCTTCACTCTCTGGCCTCCCAACTCTGAAGGCAGTGCAGAAGTAAGGGTGGCAATATTGCAATACCCCTAAAATAACCTTGTGACCCCCCACAATCCACTTTTGGGTCAGGACTCTCAATTTGAGAAACTCTGGTCTCCCCCGTGAAATCTGGTCTTTTGTGTGCTTTTACCCTATAATATACAGTTTTCACGAGAGGGAGACCAGATTTCATGGTCTGTGACATATTTTTCATGGTCGTGAATTTGTAGGGCCCTAGTCATTGTGTCTGATGCCCCTTAGATGACTGGTTGGGACATATGAGAAAGGAGGTCTCCGTACAATTTCTAGTAGAAAAGTATCCACATTACAAAAAGTGCCACCACAATTGTTGTTAATGGGCACTCTTATTAGAGTTAGAAGAAAAGCAAAGATTTGAAGGAGTCTCACCCATGTAGATGGTTTCCTAGATTGAGACACAGGACATTGCTAGGTCAGAATGTGAAAGCCTACCATACCTCTACACAGGCTATACCTGTTCTGTGGACAAAGTACTTCCGTTTCCAAAGCTGTCAGTCTGGCACTCACTACTACATTTATATTAAAACAAAGATGTTAAAGGTAGAGTAGAAACTAATAATCTTCCTGCTATGTTATCATTCCCAACATGTTTAAGTGGAGGATAAGAGAGCTACCTTCAAGCAAAAATCAGAAGTAATTGAAACAGACAAAATATGTTCAATACATTAAAGGCAATAGTGTAAACAAGCCTTCCAAAAGTAACTGAGAAATAAGCAAAAGAAAACAAACATGGCAAAGCTTTAAGTAGAACTTTTAAGGGCCAAAGGCTGTTGACCTTATACATCCAGAGTTACACTGACCACTGTTATGCGAGTACATCCAAGCAGGATTTAGCCCTGTATGTTAATATTCCCATTACTTCACAAAGATGAATAGTGCAGTAGTGTTTATGATTATGAAACATCTAATGAGATCTATTTACAGAAGACAAACAGTACAATATGATTGGCTACAGTGACATCAAGTGTATAATCGTAAATATCTTAATACCTGGAATGAGTTTTCCAAGGGAATTAATTGTATAAAGGATAATGGTGATGATAATCTCTACAGTGTCTTCCTGACAATCAGACCTATTAGTCTTTAGCAAAGAATCACAAGTAAAATGATGGAAGCCTTATACATGGGACCTTTAAAACTAGACTAGACAGAGTACAGGGATGGACAATATGATCTAATTGGATGGATGGGAAAAACCTATTTCTGTAATACATTCAAATATTGTGAGGTGAAGATAAAACAGAAAGGAGACATTGTAGGGACATGGAGAAAAAAAAGTTTTGATGGGAAATGGAAAAAAAGGATTAATTAAAAACAAATTGACAAATGATTCTCGACCAGCATACAAAGGCCTGGTTTGTTCCTCCCTGCCAGTATTTTTCCTGTTAGGCTAGTAGAAATAAATACAGTTGACCTGCAATATAATAGTGCTAATCTTTGGATCCGGTTCTTTTCAGCATTATAACATAAAGGGAGATGGAAACCATGCAAAAATTCTTAGGTCAAAGTGATGGTAGGACTTGTGTCAACATACTGCGAACTCTCTTTGCATCCAGATCTAAAGTCAGACAGAAAAGATAAACTTATGAATTATAAGATAGCTTGGCAGGTTGGTGTTCCAAACTGAATGTAAATGGAAATGAAAGAGGCACAGATGACTTGCGTTTATGGGTTAGAGTTTGATCTCAGGACTTCATGGAGTTATTCTGGACGGCCTCCACAGCTGAGGTAAGTAAGTTTCTAGACCTATCTGCTCATGTTACTTCAAGAAACTGACCTTTTCACTTTGTCCCAGACCAGTTTAACTCTTCTTGGGTGTATGAAGTCATTGATTACTGTAACACTTTAAAAAAGTGAAATAACTCATTCTATATATTTAATAGCAAGATTAAACAATCTATATCAGTTAATAAGCACTTAAAAGAACCTTTTTTATAAAATATGACCAGTCTTACATTGCTCATTCTTCTCTACTCAATGAACTCAAACTGCTGAGGTTTCTTTATAAAAAGTTTTCCTAAATTTAGTCAGCAGCATTTTTTTAAATGGTTGAGATGTATGGGGTTATAATGGAGAAACTGACAGACCTTTAACTGTAATGGCATGAACAATGTTTCAAGAATTGATTATTGATGGCTGTATAGCAAAAGGCTAGAATTCCCCTGTGGTTCAAATGCACACCAACATTGATGTTTTTCCCAAGTTATATTTCCCAATAACAAATTAATCTGTTATTACTACCTGTTTTTGGCTGGATCCAAGATACCATGAGAACTGATATTCCTCGTGATATTTCTGCTTCTAGTCCCATCCCAGCCCAAACAAAGCAAAGTGGCACATGAACATTAAAACAAAGTTTACCTTGCTTTTCTGAACCATAAAAAATAGATTTGAGGGAGAAGTTTATAGTCCCAGCAAAAGAGACGATAGGGGACAGTGTAGTGGCATGGACTTGGGGAGTTGTCACAGCTACAATATAGTAGTTAAGGCAAAGGTTTAGATTTTCTCATTTTATCTCAAACTATTTAAGCAGTGTTATAACTACTGTTAGATTTTTTTAATACTGTCCTTTAATGCAGCATAGTTGGGGTCATGGAGGGAAGGAATAGCTCAGTGGTTTGAGCATTAGCCTGTTAAACCCAGGGTTGTGAGTTCAATCCTTGAGGGGGCCATTTAGGGATCTGGGGCAAAAATCTGTCTGGGGATTAGTCCTGCTTTGAGCAGGGGGTTGGTCTAAGTGACCTCCTGAGGTCCCTTCCAACCCTGATATTCTATTCTATGGTCCATGATTTGGGTTCCTAGGTGCTACCACACTATAAACGATAGCATAGTCAGAGCTGTTTTATCATGGAAGTCACTTCCAGGGATTTTTTGTTTTTTACTCCCATCCCTCTCCCCTGACTCTCATAGCTTCCACCCAATGGCAGCCATCAGATAGTGAAGGTGAAAAAAACCTTCTGCTCCCACTTGGTCTCCATTCTGCAAGGTGCTGAGTACTCTGGCCTCTTCTAGCAGAGGACTTACTGAACTTTGTACATTAAATTCAATGGGGCTTCTCACATGCTTAAAGTTGGACACATGCTTACATGCGTCACTATAGCAGACCAAAGTGCTCAGCACCTTGTAGAAAGGAGCCCTAAAAGAAGGGTTTGCACACCTGCCGCTCTCCTCTTTTGCCTCCCCTCAAAGGGAGGTGAGAAGACCTGCTGCTCATTCTCCTGGCACTCCTTTAATGGTGTGAGGAAGAAACTTGCTTCTCTTGACTCCCCTACATAGGGTGAAGAGATATGGTGCTACTGCTCGCGTAGCAGCAGGGCCAGGAGAAATGGAGGCAAGATGGACAATTTTGCAAAAAAACCTCACAGCTGAGTCACAAATCCATGATTTAATCTGAATTTACCAGGTCTGATTCCCATTGACATCAATGAGAGTCTTTACACTAGCCTCAGTGGAAGGTGGGTCAGGCCCTAGGTTTATTCTAGAATTTGGGTTTCAGGCACAATGCTGGAATCAGGGCTGGGTTGGAGCCAATGGCACCAAAACCTCCTTCATTGTTTTCACAACAGTTATGCCCCAAATAACGAAAGCCTCATGAATCAAATCAGCCACTCATCAGCTCAGACTGAAATCTCATGAGAATAGCCAAATTCTGGCTGCATCTCAACTAGTATTGGAAAAGAGACTCTCTTCCAATATTTAATCTAGCATGGAACAAAACAAAAAAACTAAAACAAACAAAACAAAAAACACACAACACAGGCAGGTCTGGAATCAGTGGAATTGAATCTGAAGATCTTTCCTAATCTCCAAAACTCAAAGTGGTTCAAATTCAAAATTCTGTAGCTAACTGGCCTGTATCTAATTTACCATGAAGTGTACACTGTCAGTTTAAACATCCATGGCCTGACTACACAATTTCTTACAAGCTAAACTCTTCTTGTTAGTAGATGTCAGTGATCAATGAACTAAATTAAAAAAGGAGGAAACAGAGGACAATACAGATTAAACATGTTCAGCAAAGTTAAAAGATTGGTGGTTGGAGCTATTTTTACAGATGTATGGCTAGTCTTTACTACCGGGGAGATCAACGCTGCTGCAATTGATGCAGCAGGGATCGATTTAGCAGGTCGAGTGAAGACCCGCTAAATTGACGTCAGAGCACTCTCCGGTCGACCCTGGTACTCCAGCTCTCTGAGAAGATTAAGAGAAGTCAACCGAAGCGCATCTCCCATCAATGCAGCACAGTGAAGACACCAGGGTAAGTCAATCTAAGCGAGTAGCATAACTTAGGTCAACTTACTCCCATAGTGAGTAAGTAAGTCCTTAGGCTCCAATTCTGTAATGAGTACTAGGCAAGCAGGCAGACCCCTGAACCTGCATGGAGTGCCATTCATTGTTGGGGAATCATCTATTTCAAGCTCATTGCAGGACCAAGACCTAAGATCTTTTGATCAGTCTGCCCAGTAATGGCCCAGTTCAGCTCCCTTCAAAGTCAACTGAAATCTCTCTATTGACTTTGAAGGGACTGGATTGGGATCCAAGTGAATTCTAGAATCCCTCAATTCAGTGGATACTGACTTCTGCTATGTGATAGGGGTATGAATCTTTTGTAACCTTGACTCAGCTCATGTGATCAAGGCCAGGAAATAAAGATTACTTTCTTACCAGCACCCCGAAGCGTCACATCCTTATTAAACTCACAAGCCCAAATTCCGATTGATAACAATTAGTAACACCTAGTATAGACCAAAGCCACAATATTTTGGTAATGACATTCCACCAAGTTGTATCAAGTGTCTTCTCAGCTTTTAAAAGCTATAACTGTTACTAGGGAGTGGCCATATGGAGAGAGGTACAGCAAATTAAGAAGCTGCCTGTGAGTGGGTACATTTCACATGCTTCACATTGCCATCCTCAAGCATTTACAAATGAAGACCCCAAAAATCATGAAGTTGGCTTACAATTCCATAAGATTTTGACAAAAGAATACAGTTAGGGATTTTATTTGCCTTCTGGTTTTGAGTCCTTTAGGCACACTTCTGTCACATTTTCAAACTACCATCTGAGGACTGCTCAGGCCACACCCTAGATTTGAGGACTGGTCTACACTACCGCAGTAAATCGATCTAAGTTACGCTACTTCAGTTATGTGAATAACGTAATTGAAGTCGATGTAGCTAGATCTACTTAGCGTGGTGTCGACGGGAGATGATCTCCTGCCGAATTCTCTTATGAGTCTCAGGAAGGTGGAGTACAGAATCGGTGGGAGAGCACTCTCCCATTGATTTAGTGTGTCTTCACCAGACCCGCTAAATTGACACAGCTGCACTGATCACAGCTGTGCTGATTTAGCTGGTAGTGTAGACACCCCCACCTGCCTCATATCCAAGTGGGTTGAGCCTCCTGCTTCAATGAGTCAGTCAGTCAATCAGACCATAGCTACTTGCTACAGGATACCTGGACTGGGATCCTTTTGAGGCACATACTGTGGACACGTTATGCAGCCTTATGTTATCATCCCTATACTACTGTCCAGATTTTGTGAATCCTATTAGAATATAATATATAAGTACAGGGAGATGAATCTCCAGTTTGGTGACTGACATTTCTGCTAACATCTTACAACCTACATTAATTAAACTTATGGGGTGATAAGTAGAGCAAGAATCCCAACTACCTAGTATCAGCTAAATGAAAATGAAGGCTCTGTGCACAGTGGGCAAGAGAACATGGATTAGTGTTCAATACTTTAGGGTATTGTAGGAAAGAGATAGACACTTCACAGAATGCAGAACAGAAGTCATTAATGCTAGGAGTTGTACAAACTCAGCTGAATATTTTTTTTAACTTCCCATTTTGTTACAGAGTTAATTTAAATAAATCAGTTGGATTAAAATATCTAACCAGAAAAGATTCATTGGCAGTTGAATATTACTTAGGAATATCATAAAAACCCATCTTTGCTCTGTTACCATCTCACATGGATCTGCAATTCTAAACTCTCCCCCCAAAAAGGAAACCTTGTTTAACGGGGACAATGGTTCTAATCTATACTGAATAACAATTTTCACCGACGTCACATGAAACCCACTAGAATGAGAATGAAGGAGCACGCACACAGGGCCACTGTGCAGCTGCATTCCCCCTATTTACCACTGCCTATCTGCATGCAGTTCCTTACTGACATTTCACAGGAGTGAGGATGGGAACACCTACTGGCAACACAACACCCTGTTCTTACTTGGAGGACTCCCATCCAAGTATTGAACCTTGGTCTAGTCTTCTAATTCTTGTTCAGGGAAAATGCTATTGAGTCCAGTTTGTGGAGGAGTGGGAGGTTGCTTGGGTAAAAAATGCATCTAACTCAGCTGTGTTAACTATAATGTGATCAGAATATGAAGTAGTATGGTCACTATAAGCCTCTCTATGAGGTAAGTATATTTAACATGCCTTACCACATTCACTCAACAGATATAGCTTGGGATCAATAGTGCATGTTCCTGAGTGAATGGAGAATAAACCACAGGGACAAACAAGAGACTAGAACAGTGACAGAAGGAAACGTTGATATTTCACATGCTGTAACCAGGGCAAGAGGAAAACACCATAGCAATGAGGGACTCCATAACCTTTATGAAAACAATCTCCATAATAAAAGGCTTATGGAGGTAAACAACTACAAAGGGACTCTGCAAGAGGGATTAAAATCATTTGACATTCAGCTGTATGGCTTACAGAATCACCTAATAGGCCTGATTCTCTTCCCCATCCACACCAATATAAATCAAGAGAAGTCAATGGAGTTGCAGTAGTGGGAGGCAAATCAGCCCCTATTTGTGCAGTAATCACCTAGGATTTGTCATTGCTTTTTGATTGACCACTGTTCCCTACTTTTACAAAAACATGATGATGCTAAACAGACATGTCTTTCATATACAAAAAATTAGAAGTGCACTGCATACGTTTATATCTCAGATCACACACTGTGTGGGCATCCCCTCAGATGGTGCAAACCAGCACAGATCAATTAACTAGAGTACACTGATTTATACCAGCTGAGGATCTGGCCCCACTGTGCCTTTTACAAAGCTCTTAAATGTAACAGTGAGAGGGGGACAAGGTTATAAATTTTATTTGTCTAATAAAATGGAGTACCATATTCCTGTTTTATAAGTCATATCTTAAAAGCAGCAATAAAAATCTAAAGATTGAGGTAAAACTTTGGTTACTTTATTAATCTTCCTGGTTTTGTGACTCAGCGCTCTCAGAATTGCTTGATTTAGCATAGCCCTATTATCATTAACAATGGAGCAGAAGTAGCTTCTTAGGTTATTCTAGTGCTGCTTCACTACACATCTGTTTTGCAAAGTGGGGAAGGAACGGTTATGGGTATTTAAAAGAGGTATAGATCAAAATCTAGATAACTGTACAGATGTGCATTTTTACAGAGTAGTTATCGAAGAAATTATGTATCAAAGAAAAAAAACCCAATACTAATTTCTGAACTTTTTCTTCTTCTCTCAAGATAACACATATAATCATTACCATCCTGGGCCTAGTTTGCTCATGTTTGCCTCAGAATCCTCCTTATTTAAAAAAAGTAAATGAAAAAACAAAGACACAGAACGGTGGATGGATTCTAATCTCAATTTTACTGGTGTAAAGTCCATACCAACTTCACGGACCTCAATGGTGTTCTTTGGATTTAGGCCCTGATTCAGGACAGCATTATGCCCATGCTTAACTGCAAATGACTTCAGTGGGACTTAAACCCATGCTTAAGAGCTATCCTCAATAGAGGTGTGTAGAAAAATGACTTACCAGCTTGTCTTTAGTCCATTTTCACCAGCCTCTTCCAGGGCTCACTCCTCCTAAGGCTTTTCACACCTTTCCAAGCTCTGCAGAGTTTTCTCTTGCTCTTCCACAGAGCAAGGCCTTCCAGAGCTCTTTCCCTTATCTGTCTCTCC
The DNA here is from genome assembly GCF_027887155.1 of Malaclemys terrapin pileata. Taxonomy (NCBI): domain Eukaryota; kingdom Metazoa; phylum Chordata; order Testudines; family Emydidae; genus Malaclemys; species Malaclemys terrapin. Next base: position 89,964,737 of record NC_071512.1, read on the forward strand.
TTAGGTTCTTTTGTGAAGTCTGTCCTTCCTGGGGTGCTTCCCTAATGTCCAGACCTTGTGTCAAGGTTTACCACAGGAGTTCACTCCACTCCTGTCCTTACCCCAACCCCCATTCTCTTGCCAGAACTTCCTTCTGAGGAGAGGATTCCAAGGCCTACTCACTTTCTCTCCCTGGACTTTCTACCTCCCTTCTTCTTCTCCCCTGAAGTCCTTCTTTTATCAGTCACCCAATTCCTCCCAGCTGGGCCTCAACCTATGTTGGGCCTGGCTTGCCTTCCAGGTGCAACAGAGTGCACTAAATTACTGTCTAGCTGTAGTGAACTCTGCCAGCAGGGGGTATATACTCCATCACAGGATGCTTTCCTGTATCACTATTGTATTCAAGATTAAAATGTATCCATTAGGCTTTTCTGCTTGGGAATTCAAGAATTGAGCATCAGCAGAATAATGCACTAGGGAATCCTCCATAATTGTGACAATATCTCAGCCTTCACATATGGTTATCAAGGCGAAGAAACAAAAATATAACCACTTGTCTACAGATTGGTATCTTAGGCAGCTCATCAAGATGAGAGATTTAGCTTTTATTATTTGGAATAGAGCTTTCAACATTCTCTCACTTAATTTACAGTATATGTAGGGTGACCAGACGACCCGATTTTATCGGGACTGTCCCGATATTTGCTTGTTTGTCCCGCATCCCGACCAATGTGCGGTCGGGACACTGGACAAACAAGCAATTTTGCCCTCCCAGAAGGGCTCTTGCCCCCGCCCCCGACTCCGCCCCCTCCTTCCCCCAATCCCCGCCCTGTCCCCGCCTCTTCCCCATGCATGTGGCACTCCTCCTCCCTTCCAGGCTTGCTGCTGTAATGGTGGGGCAAGCCTGGAGAGAGGGGGTGGTGGCCGGCTTCCAGTTCCTGGAGCTGGTGAGTAGGGGCACTGGGCGGGCAAGGGGGGCTGGCCAGGCGGCTGCTCCCCCAGGAGGTAGACGGGGGGGGCTCTGGACCCCAGCAGCGGCGGCAGAGAGCGGCTCGGGGCTGCACGAGTGGCCATGTAAAGTTTATCGGCTTGGACGGGACCCCGGCCGGCTCCCCGCCCCATGCCAGCATGTCGCGCAGGGTGGGGACACTACCCCCCTACAGGGCGGGACGAGGAGCCGGCCGGGGTCCCCCCCCAGCTGATAAACTTTATGTGCCCACTCGTGCGGCCCTGAGCCGCTCTCCCCCGTCGCTGCCGGGGTCCGGAGCCCCGCGCCTCTCGCTCCAGCGGCTCCTTCCCCATGGGGCAGCGGGACGTGCCACATGTGCCCTGGGGGGGGGAGGGGCAGCAGCCACGGCGCGGCCGGCACCTGCAAAACAGCTTTATTTTTTTTTTAAACTTTTTTTTTGCTCCGCCCCCCCGCGCGTCCCAAAATCCCACCTTCTCCCTCCCCCTGCGTCCCGATATTTCCCGTCAGTGATCTGGTCACCCTAAGTATATGTGAAGCGAAGAAAGTCAGTTTTCAGCCCAATTGTTTCTACATATGAAATCAATTCTCCAGATTTGCATCACTCTGACAGTACTGTAAGAGTATCTGAGCTTCTATAATCGGTACAACAAGAAACAAAATGAAAAAACATTAACATAAAAAAAGAGGGGCTCACAATGCAAAAGCACAAGTGGGTGTAATTCAGTGGACAAGGTGGCCATGATAACTGGAGTGCTTCACAGATCAGGTGAATTTTATTCCAAGAAGAATCATTCTTATCTGCACCCCAACACTGAACTCTTCAATATCATTTGGTTAGAAAAGTGTACTGAGAAGAAACACAATGTGGAGCATTCTAATAGCATATGCATGTTTACTGATTCAATTGTTAAACTCTCAATGCCCCTACTCTTAGTAAATAAGACTGTAGTTTATTTTCAAACAAATTTAGATCGGGAACAATTTATAATGACCATATAGGACAGAACTTTTTAGGCAATGTCTTCAAAGGGGGAAAAAATGTCCAGTACACGTATTCAAAGTGAAATTTTAAACAAGATCTTTATGATTATGCTAATCATTATAGAGGTTACTGTGGCTTGCTCCTTGCTGTGAAAAGCAACAAAATCCTGAACACTGAGTCTAGCATGCACAGTAGTATGCTGTTTATCTATTCATTAACATTTTGTACTCAAGGTGAGCCTCCTTAAAGGTAGCTCAGGAAGGAGGATTTACATATATTATAGCATTACACACTGGAAGGTCTTCAAGAAGTATAGCGCATGGTCTGTTGCACATTCTATACAAAGCCCTTTTAAAAATTCAATGCAAATTGAAAACATATTGATTACAGAATACTATAATATACCATTATTCCTCTGGCCACTAAAATTGCTGGCATTTTCTTAATAACCTAGACAGGCTGGCTGTAAACACTGCTTAAAAATTAAACTGGGCAACCGCAAAAATCACAGAGGATAGTACATTTTTAATACTACATTTCAGAGAAAATACATTTGGCTTTTTTCAAATGAAAACAACTTGGACATCTAATTCTGTCCACACATTAGTGGTTCTTAAACTATGAGCCACAGGAAAGCACTTGTAAAGGGGCAATGGAATTGCACTGGCACATTATAATAGTATTTATCATCAAAGTAACGTTTCCTACTAGTTGCAGCTTAGTCCAGGTTTGTTTTCTCACAGGTAATTTTGACCACTGTTCTCAAAGAAGGCAAGCCTCTCTCTATATATGTTGTGCAACTGCTTCATGGCTATTTTTTGCCAGCAGTGTCTTTGATGTAAATTCAACCATATTCACATCAGAACTGGAGGCATACCAAAGACACAAGAGGATGGAACCCTGGAGAGGGTAGAATAGTGAGGGCGGCACCAGGAAACAGTGGCAGAATCAATGTTAATAAACGTAAAAGCTTATGCTTCCTCCAGGGGGAGGAAGTAAATAAAACTGATGCAAAATGGAGGGAAAAAATACAAGCAGCCTTCACCTCACTGTAAATTTTTTTTCATTCTATTTCCTTAATAAGATCCGAAAATTACTTTTTCATGCAACCAAGTACTCTAGGTGCTGCACGAAAGGTATCAGTAATTGGATCTGAGAGTGGATAGGTGCATGAGAGAGACAGTGCCTAGGCTTTGTCTATAGTCACAAATAGCCCTAATTCAGCAACTGATGACCATTAATTGGTGTAGTTGCACAAGTGATTGCCCCTGAGTGTAGAGAAGGGTTAGCTGAGGTCTGTACTAACTGAGATAGTTGGTCTAGTAGGCCATCTACTTTCAGCTCAGAAGAAATGGTAGGACTTTCTTCCAAGTCCATTACACCCACTTCTTATTTACAAAAAAACCTCACAGGCAGCAATAAGGGAGGAAAGCTACTTCCCATGCCACAGATCAAGAGATTGAATTCTCAGAACCAGTTATAATCAGTAGTGTAGCTAGCCCCCTTGCTACTGAAATTTTAAACAAGTGTATACTAAAAACTGGATAAGATATCCAGGTTTTAACCAAGCATATCTATTATATTTTGTATCTTCTAATATAGCAAATTATAAGATACATTATTTCACACCATAATTACATTGGTTAAGTGTCAAAATTGCACATTCTAATGATGTGTTTTCACATGTTAACGACACTAATTGCAAGACAACAATTTCCCATGACTAATTTATTTTAAAAAGCAAGGGAAAAAATCAGAAGTAAGTATTTTTATTGTCAGGAACTGGTAATGTGCAACACGTCCTGAAGTTAATGTTTCCATAATCAGCCATATTGTGTTTAAGTATTCAAGATGTAGTAACTACTGCTGTTATCATAAAGCATTTGCGGCTTTGTGAATCATACTATTGCCAATTTACTAAATATCACAGAATCATAGAAATGTAGGGCTGAAAGGGACCCCAAGAAGTCATTAAGCCCAGCCATCCGTACTGAAACAGGACCAAGTAAATCTAGACTACCCTCGATGGCGTTTGTCCAACCTGTTTTAAAAACCTCCAGTGATGGGGATTCCACAACTTTCCTTGGAAAACTATTTTTGAGCTTACCTACCCTTTTAGTCAGAAAGTTTTTCTTCAATATCTAATCTAAATCTCTCTTGCTGCAGATTAAACCCATTACTTCTTTTTCCTTCCTTCAGTGGACATGGAGAACAATTGATCACTGTCCTCTTTATAACACCTCTTCACATATTTGAAGACTTATCAGGTCCCTGTCTCCTTTTCGCAAAATTAAACATGCCCAGTTTCTTTACCTTGCCTCATAGGTCAGGTTTTCTAAGCTTTTTATCATTTTTGTTGCTCTCCTCTGGACTCTCTCCAGTATGTCCACATCTTTCCTAAAATGTGGCACTCAGAATTGGACCCAGTAATCCACCTGAGGCCTCACCGGTGCCGAACAGAACAATTACCTCCTGTGTCTTATATACAACATTACTGTTAGTACACCCCAGAATGACATTAGCCTCTTTTGTAACTGCATCACACTGATGACTCATTCAATTTGTGATCCACTGTAACCCCAAGATCCTTTTTAGCAGTACTACCACCTACTGAGTCATTCTCCATTTAATAGCTGTGCATTTGCCTTTTTATTTCATAAATGTAGTACTTTGCACTTGTCTTTACTGACATGCATCTTGTTGATTTCAGACCCATTCTCCAATGTCGTTTGTTTGAATTGTAATCCTATCCTCCAAAATGCTTGCAACCCCCTCCCAGCTTAGTGTCATCAGCAAATTTATAAGCAAATTCTTCACTAAATTCTCCAAATCTTTAATAAAAATATTGATTAGTACCAAACCTAGGACTGACCTGTGCAGGACCCCTCTAGATACACCCTCCCAGTTTGATAGCAAACCATTGATAAATATTCTTTGAGTACAGCTCTTCTATCAGTTGTGCACCCACCTTATAATAATTTCATCTTGACTCCATTTCCCTACTTTGCTTAGGAGAATGTCAAGTGAGACTATCAAAAGCCTTACTAAAAATCAAGATATATCATGACTACTGCTTCCCACCATCCACTAGGCCAGTAACCCTGAAGGAAGGAAAAGATTTGCTCTTGACAAATCTATGCTGTCTATTCCTTATAACCCTATTGTTTTCTATATGCCTACAAATTAATTTTTAATTTTTTTCCAGTATCTTTCCAGGTACTGAAGTTAAGCTGACTGGTCTATAATTCCCTTTGTCCTCTTCGTTCCTTCTTTTTTAAAAAAGGTATTATATTTGCCCTTCTCCAGTCCTCTGGGACCTCACTTGTCCTCCATGAATTCTCAAAGATAATTGCTAATGGTTCCAAAATTAAAGAACTAATTGAAGTAAATACCCAAGGATGACCATCAGGCTATACTGACTTGAATACATCTATCTTATCTAGATATTCTATAACCTGTTTTGTCCTTATTTTGGCTTGCAATTCCTTCCCTTTTTGTTAATATTAATTGTGAAAATTATCTGGCCACTATTAACCTTTTTAGTGAAGACAGAACAAAATAGCATTACATGCCTCAGCCTCCTTGATATCATCAGTTAAAAGCTCTTCTTCCCTGCTAAGTAGAAGATCTACGCTTTCCTTCATCTTTCTCATGCTCCTAATGTACTTATTGCCTTCTATGTCCCTTGCTAGATGTACCTAATTTTGTGCCTTAGCCTTTCTGATTTTTTTCCTATACACTTGTGCTATTCTTCTGTACTCCTCCTTAGCAATTTGTGTTTCTCCACTTTTTATAGGATTCCTTTTTTGATTTTCAGGTCATTAGAGTGCACGATTGAGCCATATTCTTCCTATATTTCTTTTGCATTGCAATAGAAGACCTTTAATATTGGCTCCTTGAGAAACTTCCAGGTGTCCTGAGTTCCTTTACACCTTAGATTTTCTTCAACTTTTGTCATCTGCCTCCAACTGCCCTCTTTGGACCTAGTTCAAAGTCCTGCGCACTAAGCTGGGAAGTACAGAATATACAAAGATAAGAATCATAACAGACACAGAGAGCACAGTCAGACACTGGTTACAGAGGTTTGGCATGAAGGATGAGGGATATATTCGTTATTATAGTTTACAGAGGAGAGCTTGCTTAAGCATATGTATGGTCTAAAAATTGGAGAGAAAAGTTTACCGTCATATTCAAATTATAATAGGTTATGAAAAACTGGGTTATTTTTAAATGTGCATATTAATATCACATGTCTCAGGTGACTAGACTAAACAAAGGGTATAAAAATCTTTTTTTTTTAATTGAGCTCAATAGGCTTAGATCAGGCACTAAGCCTGTAAGGAATCAAGTACCTTATTTTTACAATATTTTCCCTTTCCCCTGATGGGGAGAATCCATGGAACTACAGACTGGTTAGTCTCACCTCAGTTCCTGGAAAAATCATTGAGCAGGTCCTTAAGGAACCCATTTTGAAGCACTTGGAGGAGAGGAAGATGATCACGAACAGTCAACATGGATTCACCAAGGGCAAGTTATGCCTGACCAATCTGATTGCCTTCTATGATGAGAGAACTGGCTTTGTAGATACAGGGAAAGTGGTGGACATGATATATTTTGACTTTAGCAAAGCTTTTGATACGGTCTCCCACAGTATTCTTGACAGCAATTTAAAAAAGTATGGATTGGATGAATGGACTATAAAGTAGACAGAAAGCTGGCTAGATCGTCGGGCTCAATGGGAAGTGATCAACGGCTCGATGTCTAGTTGGCAGCCGGTATCAAGCGGCGTGCCCCAGGGGTCGGTCCTAGGGCTGGTTTTGTTCAACATCTTCATTAATGATCTGGATAATGGGACGGATTGCACCCTCATCAAGTTCATGGATGACAGTAAGCTGGGGGGAGAGGTAGATACATTGGAGGGTAGGGATAGGGTCCAGATTTGACCTAGACAAATTGGAGGATTGGGCCAAAAGAAATCTGATGAGGTTCAACAAGGACAAGTGCAGAGTCCTGCACTTAGGATGGAAGAATCCCATGCACTGCTAAAGGCTGGAGACTGACTGGCTAAGCGGCAGTTCTGCAGAAAAAGACCTGGAGATTACAGTGGACAAGAAGTAGGATATGAGTGAACAGTGTGTCCTTGTTGCCAAGAAGGCTAACGGCATATTGGGCTACATTAGTAGGAGCATTGCCAGCAGATCGAGGAAAGTGATTATTCCCCTCTATTCAGCACTGGTGAGGCCAGATCTGGAGTACTGCGTCCAGTTTTGGGCCCCGCACTACAGAAGGGATGTGGACAAATTGGAGAGAGTCCAGAGGAGGCCAATGAAAATGATTAGGGGACTGGGGCACATGACTTACAAGGAGAGGCTGAGGGAACTGGGTTTATTTAGTCTGCAGAAGAGAAGAGTGAGGGTGGATTTGATAGCAGCCTTCTACTACGTGAAGGGGGGTTCCAAAGAGGATGGAGCTCGGCTATTCTCAGTGGCGGCAGATGACAGAACAAGCAGCAATGGTCTCAAGTTGCAGTGGGGGAGGTCTAAATTGGATATTAGGAAAAACTATTTCACTAGGCGGGTGGTGAAGCACTGGAATGGGTTACTTAGGGAGGTGGTGGAATCTCCATCCTTAGAGATTTTTAAGGCCTGGCTTGACAAAGTCCTGGCTAGGATGATTTAGTTGGTGTTGGTCCTGCTTTGAGCAGAGGGTTGGACTAGATGACCGCCTGAGGTCTCTTCCAACCCTAATCTTCATGATTCTATGATACTACAAGAACTGAATGTTAGAAAGTAAACCTTTGCTGTTACATTCTCCATACCCTGGAGCTACTGATTTTAAACATACACATTTAGTGGTGCAGCATCTTCACAGAATGAAAGAATGTACTAGAATACAAAAGATGTCCACGGTACAAATACTGAATACCCCTCACTTCCAATGTCAGCTATATAATAGCAGAAGTGTGGCTAAATATCCTGCATCAACACACAATGCCTTCATTTTCTAAGTAGCTCATTTAATTCAGGTACTTGATATATTATCTAAACTACCAGGTGATTAATTGTTGCATTAAGTGCACAAGACCGCTTTGGTTGCGCTGATATAGAACAACTGTAACAAAACACAATGGAAATTATATACTTTGCTCTTACTTGAATACTTGACTTCTGGTACTTCTATTGACAGTCACTTAAAATAAAGCTCATTTGTGCTCTTGTATGGTGACTTGAAATACATTTTAAAATTACTGAAGTGGTCTCAAGTGTCACTGAGAATAACAGCAGAACTAAAGTAAAAGGAGAACAGAAATTTCAGATTCCATTCTGCAAAACAGGTCAACATGCATATGACTATATGACAACTGCCTGAAGTATGGATAGCAAGATCAAGAGGTTAATGAGTTAAGCATGACTCAACTAGGCTAGTCACCTTAAGAGAAAGAAGGAAGGGACAACCTCTGTGCAAATGTGTTTTGCTTAGATAAATGCAGTGTAAGCTTGTAAGGACATTCATTGGTAACATAAAATAAATTATACTGTGTTGATTACAAAAAAAAAAGTGGTATGTGTGCAGATTAGTAGTCACAAAATAAAACATATCAGCCTGTGGTGCGGATTCCCCACAAGTCTAACTCCCAGTCTGTGCAAAACAACCAGAGGAAGCAAAGTCCTCCTCTCATCCCACAAACTAGGATGAAGGGAGCAGTAGCTGGTAACTGACTGCTTTTTCAACAATCTTCTCTTCCTTCTCCCATTGGATGATGGTGATGGGGGTGCTTCAAAAAGAATACATTGGTACTCTACTGAGCAGGTTTGGGTGTAGAATGGCAGCACGTGGTTTCTGAAGAGGCTTTAGAGTGCATTTCTTGGGAGATGATGTGGACTGAGAACTGTTTCAAGCAACCAGATCACAGCTTTCATCAAAGCTACTTTTATAAATGAATGTTTAGTATAGGTATAGTACGCAAGTAGCATTTCATACTCCATAAAGTCCAAGTCCCCTTAATTTTACTAATGTAGCTTCCATAAATGATAAGACATAGGACTTTTTGCTTCTGCACAGAAAGAATAAGACCTACCCTTTAGCTACAGATTCCTGCGTATAACATAGGTTGCAATGATTGTTTCTGTAGTTGCATGCTACCAAGAGATGGCCATAATTTTTGAACTCTGAATCTGAATACCAGACACAGCTAGGATTTTTAAAAGAGCCTCAGTGATTTACAAGAGTAAGTCCCCTTGAAAAACCAATGGGAGTTGTACTCCTAAATCACATAGATATTTTTGAAAATTCCAATCCTAGTTAGTATGAAAAAAGGACCAGCTAATCTAATGGAGAGGCCTGTAATACACAAGCAAGTCCCTAAACATACACACATTGTGTCTCAATGTGACTATGTGTTGAAGAATTCACATTCCACAGAATTAAAGAAATAATGATTCTACCGTGATATTATAATGTTACTCCCCCCCTTCCCCCAATTTCTTTCCTTGTCTGTATCCATTCTTTGCTATTTAAGTGGCCATTCTTGGATGTGGCTGAAAAAAATCTACATCTTGAAAAAGGAACAGTTGGGGGTTCCCATCCACACAGACTGTTTCCTGAACCTCAGCTGGAAATGATTCTCAGTGAAGACAAAGAGCTATAAGAAGGCAGAGCAGATGCCCCAAATTATTTCTCTCTCTCTCCCTATTCATGGCATCCACAACACTTGAACAAAGGAAACAGCATTGGACTGAGGGAGTGATCCTGACTGAAGGAGATTCAGACAGTAAGACTGCTGAAACACATGGTAAGAGAGATCTTTGCTTTGAATTTGCTTAGCTTGTTAAGTATTAGTTGCATTTTACTTCTATTTTCTTGTAACCAATCCCAATTTTTATGCTTCATTCCTCGTAATCACTTAAAAAAATCTCTTTTATAGTTAATAAACTTGTTTTAGCTAAACCAGTGTGTTTGGATTGAAGTTTTTGGTAAATTAATTTGGGATTATAGGACTTGTGCATATCATTTTCTATTAAAAAATGGAATTTTTATGAGTTTGTCCAGGAGAGTGATTGGCAGTACAAGAGGTACATTTCTGGAGGAAAGTCTGGGACTAGGGATTTGCTGGTGTTGCTCTGCACTGTAATCAAGGGTGGCTGGCTATAGCACTCAAATTACTCCCAGTTATATTGCATATGCTGTAGGCTGTGTTTGAGCAGAAGAAGAGCAGTAGCTCTCACAGAAAAGCAGTGTAAAATGCACTTGAGATTGGAGAATTGAGGGGACACAGCTGTTCAGTCCTGATTGTACACTGGGTAATGTCACAAAGCTACCCTCCATGAACTTATCTAATCCTTTTTTGAACTCAGTTATACATTTGGCCTTCACAATATCCCATGGCAATGAGTTCCATGGGTTAAGTGTTGCATGAAGAAGTACTTCTTTGTTTGTTTGAAACCTGCTGCCTATTAATTTCTTCAGGGACTAGTTCTTGTGTTAAGTGAAGGGGTAAACAACACTTCCCTATTTACTTTGTCCACAGCATTTTGATTTTATTGACCTTTATCAAATCCCCCCCTTACAAGTCTCTTTTCTAAGCTGAACAGTCCTTGTCTTTAATCTCTTTCATATGGAAGCTGTTCCATACCACTAATCATTCTGTTGTCTTTTCTGTACATTTTCCAATTCTATTTTTTTTTTTAGATGGGATGAACAGAACTGCACAGTGTTCAGGGTGTGAGAGCACCATGGATTTATATAGCAGCATTTTCTGTTTTATTATCTAGCCCTTTCCGAACTATTTCTAACATTGTCAGCTTTTTTGACTGCTGCTGCACACAGAGAGAACTATTCACAACAACTTGAGTAGTAACAGCTAATTTAGACCAATCATTTTGTATGTATAGTTGGGATTATTTTTTCCAGTGTGCATTACTTTGCAACACCTTCAGGGATGGTCTAGATCAGTGGTTCTCAAGCAGGGGTATGTGTACCCCTGGGGGTACATAGAAGTCTTTCAGGGGTACATCAACTCATCTAGATATTTGCCTAGTTTTACAACAGGCTATATAAAAAGCACTAGTGAAGTCAGTAGAAACTAAAATTTCATACAGACAATGACTTGTTTATACTGCTCTATATACTAAACACTGAAATGTAAGTACAATATTTATATTCCAGTTGATTTATTTTATCATATGGTAAAAATGAGAAAGTAAGCAATTTAACATTAACCGTGTGCTGTAATGGATTTGTATTTTTATGTCTGATTTTGTAAGCAAGTAGTATAAGTGAGGTGAAACTTGGGGGTATAGAAGACAAAGACTCCTGAAAGGGGTACAGTAGTCTGGAAAGGTTGAAAGCCACTAGTCCTGCCATGAGTGCAGGGGACTGAACTAGATGACCTCTAGAGGTCCCTTCCAGTTCTATGATTGAATTTCAGCAGCTATTTTGTTGTTCACCATTTTACAGAAGCAGCACTATTATCAGCACTTTTAATATTTCAACTTTTAAATAATATCTTCCATAACTGTCCATTTTAATTCTCAAAACTAATGCTCCAAAGAATTTTCTATTGTATGATATAAACCCTTTTTAACCATAAATTAACAGAATTTCATTAGATTGAATATATAACCTGTAGAAATTATTGCTGACTTATTTTCATATGTATTTGTGGTAGAGAAGAATCAACTACAACATGGCTGCTCTCTCCACACCTACATCCCCTTTGTCCCCTCCCCACATAAGGTGTTCAAACCCTGCTGTGGTGAATCCATGGGGCCATGAAAGAGCATGATGTGGAGTTGTCTCATTCCATTGCTTCTGAGGAAGAATTCTGTCCACTCACATAAGCCCTTAGAGTTTATCATTACACTGAAACAATGTATTCACTGTTATGCTGCAGTTTAAATAATAGTGCAGAAAGGACACTACCTATACAGACATATTTGACTTCAGGGAGGGTTGCACAAAGGATGAATAGGGCCTGAAAGTTTTCAGTGCATTAACTTTGATTTATTTTTGTTTCTCTGTGCTATCCAGAATTGCAGCCTCTTTCCTCAGTTTAACATAAAATAAACATTGCAGATTTTTTATTACAATATTTTAGTTCATTAATTTTTCCTAATGACATGTTGCAATTAATCAAACACTAAAGGCACTCAACTCAACCATAATGTAAAAGTGACAACATCAGTCTTCAGCCCATGTATCTATGGGCCTCCAAACTCTCTAAATGTCTAGGAGAAAAAGGAACTTTGGAACCATTCCTTCTATTTAGTGTTATGGCTCTTTCCTCAATATATGGTTAAAAAGGGACTGATGGTTAAAAAACAAATTGATGTATGTTTGTTTCCATGATGTTTGCTGTGATGTTATTTAAAATGCCTGTCAATTGAGAGGTGATATAGTTCTATCACTGAAAGTATGTGGTTGTGTAATGTTCATTTCGTAATGACATGCAAAGTGCCTACTCCCTTCATTGGTTTTACTGAAGTGACCACCAGCATCATTGAAGTAGTAACTTTTCTGCCTTAGTTTTTTTAAATTTCATGATATTCACTATTTGTACACCAGGATCTCACTGATAAGGATGCAAAATATATACAAAAAACCCCAAACACGTGTCGAACAGCATTTTGATGCATTAATGGGGGGGAGGGATAGCTCAGTGGTTTGAGCATTGGCCTGCTAAACCCAGGGTGATGAGTTCAATCCTTGAGGGGGCCACTTAGGGATCTGGGGCAAAAATCTGTACTTGGTCCTGCTAGTGAAGGCAGGGGGCTGGACTCAATGACCTTTCAAGGTCCCTTCCAGTTCTATGAGATAGGTATATCTCCATATATATATATATAAAATGGCCATTCAACAAGGAGAAAAGTGACTCTTCTCCCATAAGATATTAAACATGTGAAGATAGTGGACCTGATCCCTAGCTGATGTTAGTTGGGGTAGTTCCACTGAATTAAACATTGATTTAAACCAGCTTAGCATCTGGCACTTTATGGCTAGATCTGTGATAAAAGTTCCTTTCCAGAACTACTGCTGTAAGAGCAAGCATTAGAATGAGGAAAAAAGTACCATCAAATATAATAGCTGACATTTTCAATTAGCTAAGACTTTTCAGAGGAAAAATTCACTTGAGGATTGATAGATCTGTTAGAACAAGTGTGTGTGGGGGAGAGGGAGGAAGCAGTCAGTGATTTTAGAAGTTGCTTCAAAATCTCAGATACAAAGAATAAAATTCTATACAAAAAATATCCAAATGTTAAATGGATTTCTGGGTTACATGGCTGCTACAAGTCAAGATTACCTCTAACCAAAATAGAGAAGCAAAAAGATTCCTTATGCTGCCTAACTTCATATAGTAACTTTTTTTTAAAAAAAATTATAACTAGAACCTCTGTTGGTGTAAACTGGTGTCGCTCCATTGAAATCAATGGAATTGGAGCTGACGATCTGGCCTTTTGAATCAGATTCTGGGTAGGAGGCTCAACCTGGTTTCCATTTTGTTATTCTAATTTCTTGCACACAACTACTAAATGAAGATGCACATGCTTTTATACATCTCTAATTACCTCATAGAATCATAGAATATCAGGGTTGGAAGGGACCTCAAGAGGTCATCTAGTCCAACCCCCTGCTCAAAGCAGGACCAATTCCCAACTAAATCATCCCAGCCAGGGCTTTGTCAAGCCGGGCCTTAAAAACCTCCAAGGAAGGAGACTCCACCTCCCTAGGTAACGCATTCTAGTGCTTCACCACCCTCCTAGTGAAATAGTGTTTCCTAATATCCAACCTGGACCTCCCCCACTGCAACTTGAGACCATTGCTCCTTGTTCTGTCATCTGCCACCACTGAGAACAGCCTAGCTCCATCCTCTTTGGAACCCCCCTTCAGGTAGTTGAAGGCTGCTATCAAATCCCCCCTCATTCTTCTCTTCTGGAGACTAAACAATCCCAGTTCCCTCAGCCTCTCCTCATAAGTCATGTGCTCCAAACCCCTAATCATTTTTGTTGCCCTCCACTGGACTCTTTCCAATTTTTCCACATCCTTCTTGTAGTGTGGGGCCCAAAACTGGACACAGTATTCCAGTTGAGGCCTCACCAATGTCGAATAAAGGGGAACGATCACGTTCCTCGATCTGTTGGCAATGCCCCTACTTATACAGCCCAAAATGCTGACCATAATCAGGTAATTAGATACAGAACTTGTGTCTGCAAAAATAGAAGCCTCTTTTTAGTATAGATGACTCAATGGCCTGAATAATCTATAGATCTCTTGTAATGTTACTATCCTGTCAAATAGGAAAAAAAAGCCAAACAAGAGAAAGTAAAGGCTAGTTCATCACATGCCCTTTGGTGAATCAAACAGTTCATCCTTTGTGATATGCATGAAAGACCTTGGCCTCATCTGAGTAGTTGAAAAAAGAAAAAGAAAAAAAAGTCTGACATTTCAATGCACTCTGGCTAGATGGGAAGCATTAGCACTTGACAAAAAACTTGTTTCATTTTGGAAATGCTTATACTTTGTTACTGAATTTACTTTGAATATGTTAATACAACACAGCCTTCAACTGGTATAATCTGAAATAAGAATTGGGCAGGTGGAGACCTGGCAGGGAGGTATGGGAATTCCCTCCTTGAAGATTTTAAAAACAACCTGAGGCTTGTGAAACAACTGTCATCATGAGTCAGCAACAGGAACTGAAGCTGGACTCTCCAATACTAAAAAGCTGCCACACCAGTTGAATTCAAGCAGTAACTCCTTTAGATGGTGACATCTCCTGAAGAATACCCACTGAAGCAGGATGTGTAACAGACTGCACAGTGAGGTATTCCAAAGCCAAAGAAGTGCGCTCTTCAGAAGCATGAGCCCCAGGGATAAGAATAATTTTTGGCAGGGATGATTTGGCAGTATAGGGGAGAGGGGGAAGAGAGTGGGCTTCATCAGAGGCAGGGACAATCACCCTCAAATGACCTATCAGTTAGGCAGCAGAATGATAACAAGGGGCTCTTAGGAACCACCTCCAGAAACTCATTGCCTGGTTGGACATTCCTAGCTACGAAGCTCTGTCATAATGGTATAGCTCTGTTTTTTCTGCAGCAGTTACCAAGTGGGAAAAAGCCAAATGACTATATCAAACTCAGTGGAAGGTTAAGATGTAATCTTTTCTCTTGTGTTCTTATATTTATGAAAGAATTTCTCTTGAAGTAGAAGATCCATCAGTGAAAATTCTCCAAGTTCCATTGAAGTTTGCTGCCAGATACATAATTTGAGCAGCAGCTTATAGTGTACAAATGCATTTAATGGAGAATTAAACACTGTCAATGTATCTTTCCGTCCTATAAAAACTGAAGTTTCTTCATAGACTATTGGACTGTTATGATCAGATCAAGTGACTGACTTAGCGTTGGCCCCAAATATTGAACTATTTGAACACAGAAGGTTCTTCTATACATCCCAAGAGTACAGAGATGCATCATTAATTTATAATGAAACATGCTGAATTCTGACATACCTAAGCTCCTTCTGCTCCCCTAGTGATGATTCTTAGTTCTTTTAAAGCATTTTACATCTTTAAAGCATTGTACAATATTTGCACAACATACCTGTGAAGTAGTCCATTATTGTCATTTTTCAGATGGGAACACTGAGGCTCGTAGCAGTTAAGTGGCTTCCCAAGGCCACACAGCACAGGCCAGAATATATGTGAGGAGTTGCTGATTCCCTGTGCTCAATGCCATACATCACGTGGATTCTACTAGAAATGTGTTTGGAGTGACCATAGGAATGCAGATGCAGGAATAGAGTCTCTCTCCCCTCAAATACCTCTTTCCCAGAAAAGTCCTGCCACTTAACTAGAGAAAACCAGGGGAGGGGGGGAAGAAGAGGGCAGAAGAGGACTTTAGTCAAATGATGCAGACACAATATGAAAAAAAAAGGTAAGGTATTGAACCGTATAATAAGGACTGTATGGTGCTGAAAGCATTAGCCACTTGAGATAAGTATTTTAGTCCCCCTTTTTAATACAACTAAAATAATAGAATAGTTACAATTATAATGACAACCCCCATAGTTAACCTTCCCATCACAGGATTTTGTACTAGATAAAGATATCAAAATGTATTAATTACTAAATTAAAAGGGTATTAAGTAATTGTCATGTAGTTAACATTCTAGCTACAGGTATCATTACAATACAAAAACATCCATGTACTGCATTGTCCATGGCATCTGTAAATGCAGTGTAACTACAGTTACTATTATAAATTACAGTCACTGTGTTATGAAGTGTAACTAGACAGTGGTATGGACAAGCTGAATAATTACTTAGTCCACAGACCATCCTTACCATTCCTCAGTATCAAAGCTTCCTAGCAGATGTTTTACAATTGATCCTAAATCAGTGACCAACTGTAGTTTCCTCTGTAATCTGGGTGAAATCCTGGCCCCATTGAAATCAATGGCAAAACACCCATTAATTTAAATGGAGTTAGGATTTCAGCTTCCAATTTTTCTGTGAAGTGGAATTAGTCAATGATATGAAAGAAATTTTAATTAAAAACATGGAGGTGTGGTGATGCATTTGCTGAGAATTTAGAAGTTAACCATGAAGAACCATTACTCTATAATGGGAATTCATAAGTCCCTTAGTTGAGTAATCTCAACAAGATGCTAAAACAGCTGTTGAGGTAATTTAACCACCATCCTCCTGGTAAAAAGGACTAAAGCTCTCAGGCAGAAATCAACAATTGGTTTAAGTGACTTATTTTCTCTTGATTACTAACAAGTAAAAATGAAAAGCAAGCCCTTCAATATGTCTTTACTATCTCCTGCACTGAAAATTAGTACAAATACTTATGTACAGATAATGCTCAGTGATTTAATGATAATCTTGCATCGTGCATTACTCACTGTATCATTCTGTGGCTAGAATAAGAGCCATCAAATTGGTGGCCTTGGTATTGTCCACTTGCATCTACTTTTGGCAGTCAAGGCAGACATTTATTTCATGTGGGATTTCTATACACAAGAGCTTTTTAAAACGTTATGTAACAAGTGCAGTGCATAACAAGTGTGGTGGGGAAATAGCAAGATTTTTCCTCTCCCCTGCAAATGTTACTGCTCTACTGGGAGGCAAACATTTCACTCATAACAAACAATTCCATACCTGACTAACTATACTTCCCCTGTGAAAATCATAGGATTGTTCTGAGATTGTTTCTTATTAGCCAGATCTTTACAATTGTGCACACTGGAGTTTAGAAACCCACTGCTAGTTGGCTAGATTAGAGTGCTACTGTAGCTGGCACTCTAATATTCTAACATTGTTTCCTTGATTGTGTGGTATTTTAGCTGCCACCGACAGTCAGGTTATTTCATTTCCCAGTTTACGATGGTTAAGGATTCAATTTGTCTCCTAGCCAGATTAGGTGCCTTGTAAAGCCATTCAATTAACGAAACTGTTTCTTCACAAACAATTTACTCAACCATTGACGGAAACAATTGTTGAATGAATTATTTGCTGAATATTATTCCATGATCTGTAGAGCTGGTCAAGTAAAGGAAAAAAAGCAATTATGAAAAATTTGACAAATACAGCAGTTATTCACCAATTCTGGCTGGTGCTCTGACAGAATGACAGTGTATATTTCTGCTTCCCAAATAAAATATTTAACACTGATGGGCCATGAGTAAGGCTATGTATTTGTCATAGCTGTGGCGCACATGACAAATCATGAATTTGGGGGTTTTCTACAAAAACACTATGGCCTTTGCCACCTGGCCAACTTACTACTAAGTTGGGCTCTTCTGTGGGTTTTTGAGAATGCAGAAGGGTGAAAATCCTGAGCCATATCAGAGAAGTATTTAGCACAGCTCAGAAATGAAGCATATGCAAAGGTGGCTCTGAGACTCTTACTCTGTTGATCATGGATCAACCTGCATTAGGCTTAAAGCAGCCCAAGGGAATTAAGGATAGCAGAGATCAAGGAAGGACACCTGTGCCATACCCCATTTGCCTGGCTACAGCCTTTCATTCATAAGAGGCTACTCAAGGGGCATGGGGCTGCCCTAGTAGAACCATTGGAGTATCTACCTGTCAGGACTGAGATCCCCACTTTGAACTTTAGGGTACAAATGTAGGGGCCTGCATAAAAACTTCTAAGCTTAATTACCAGCTTAGCTCTGGTTCGGCTGCCACCATTTTCAATGGATTCCCTCCCTGGGAAACCTTGAAAAACCTTCACCAAATCCCTGGTGAAAACAAATCCAACCCCTTGGATTTAAAACAAGGGGAAATTAACCATTCCCCTCCTTCCTCCCACCAACTCCTGGTGAATCAAGATCCAAAACCCCTTTGGATCTAAAACAAGGAAAAAATCAATCAGGTTCTTAAAAAGAAGGTTTTTAATTAAAGAAAAAGGTAAAAATCATCTCTGTAAAATCAGTATGGAAATCAACCTTACAGGGTAATCAAACTTAAAGAGCTCAGAGGACTCCCCTCTAGTCTCAGGTTCAAAGTACAGCAAACAAAGAGAAACACTCTAGTAAAAGGTACATTTACAAGTTGAGAAAAACAAAGGAAAACTAACATGCCTTGCCTGGCTATTTACTTACAAGTTTGAAATAGGAGAGGCTTGTTTAGAAAGATGTGGAGAACCTGGATTGATGTCTGGTCCCTCTCAGTCCCCGAGAACGAACACCGTCCCAAAACAAAGAACACAAACAAAAGCCTTCCCCCCCCAAGATTTGAAAGTATCTTGTCCCCTTATTGGTCCTTTAGGTCAGATGCCAGCCAGGTTACCTGAGCTTCTTAACCCTTTACAGGGAAAAGGATTTTGGAGTCTCTGGCCAGGAGGGATTTATAGTACTGTACACAGGACAGCTATTACCCTTCCCTTTATAGTTATGACACGCCCCCCAAATCACAGATAGTGTTGGATGTTCGGTTCCACACTGGCTGTGATTTCTTCCTGGAGTTCTAGGAGAAAACAGAGTTAATAAGACACATGTACCTTTAGACATACTACTGATTATATAAAAACTAACAATATGTTTCATTCCAAAAACAATTGTTAACCAGTTAACTCTGGGAAACTTTCCCGGGAGAGTGCATCAGCCACTTTGTTAGAAGCTCCCGAAATGTGTTGTATTTCAAAATCAAAATCTTGGAGAGCTAAACTCCACCGAAGAAGTTTTTTGTTATTTCCCTTGGCGGTATGAAGCCACTGTAGCGCAGCATGGTCTGTTTGTAGTTGGAAACGCCGTCCCCAAACATATGGGCGTAGCTTTTCCAGCGCATACACAATGGCATAGCATTCCTTTTCGCTGATTGACCAATGGCTTTCCCTCTCAGACAGTTTCTTACTGAGAAATACGACAGGATGGAATTCTTGATCCGGTCCTTCCTGCATTAAAACTGCTCCCACGCCTCGCTCGGACGCATCTGTGGTTACTTGGAACGGTTTGTCAAAGTCTGGGGCCCTTAGCACAGGGTCAGACATGAGTGTTGCCTTAAGCTGGTTAAAGGCCTTTTGACACTCATTAGTCCACTGAACTGCATTTGGCTGTTTCTTTCTGGTTAGGTCTGTCAGCGGGGCGGCGATTTGGCTGTAGTGGGGTACAAATCGCCTATAATATCCAGCCAAGCCTAAGAAGGATTGGACCTGTTTCTTAGACTTTGGAACCGGCCACTTTTGGATAGCATCCACTTTGGCCTGTATGGGATTTATAGTTCCTTGACCCACCTGGTGCCCCAGGTAAGTCACTCTGTTTTGGCCTATTTGACACTTTTTAGCCTTAACAGTTAGTCCTGCCTGCTGGATGCGCTCAAAAACTTTTTCCAGGTGCTCCATGTGCTCTGCCCATGAATCAGAAAAAATGGCCACATCATCGAGGTAGGCAACTGCAGATTCTCCCAATCCCGCTAGGAGACCATCTACAAGTCTTTGGAAGGTGGCGGGTGCATTTCGCAACCCGAAAGGGAGTACATTGAATTCATACACCCCTGCCTGGGTGACGAAGGCTGACCTTTCCTTAGCGGGTTCATCTAGTGGTACTTGCCAGTACCCCTTGGTTAAGTCTAAAGTAGAGATGAATTGGGCATGTCCCAATTTCTCCAATAGCTCATCTGTGCGTGGCATTGGATAGTTGTCAGGACGAGTTACAGCATTTAGCTTACGGTAGTCCACGCAAAAGCGTATTTCCCCATCTGGTTTGGGAACTAGAACCACTGGAGATGCCCATGCACTCTTAGAGGGGCGGATTATACCCATCTGTAGCATGTCCTGGATCTCCCTTTGTATAGCAGTTTTGGCATGAGGTGACTCCCGGTAGGGTGGGGTTCTAATAGGGTGAGCATTACCTGTGTCAATGGAGTGGTATGCCCGTTCGGTCCATCCTGGAGTGGCTGAGAAAATTGGTGCAAAGCTTGTGCACAGCTCCTTGATCTGCTGTCGCTGCAGACGTCCAAGGGTCATGGAGAGGTTCACCTCTTCCACGCCACCATCCTTTTTTCCTTCGTAGTAGACACCTTCAGGCCACTCCGCGTCATCTGTTTCCTGGGCTGTAAACTGGCAAACGTTTAATTCTCTGGAATAAAAGGGCTTAAGAGAATTAACATGGTATACTTTAGGCTTTATGTTGGAGGCGGGGGAGGCTATGAGATAGTTAACAGCTCCTAGGCGCTCCTGGACCGTGAATGGTCCTTCCCACGACGCTTCCATTTTATGGGCCTGGATTGCCTTTAAGACCATGACTTGGTCTCCTACTTTGAAGGACCGTTCTCTGGAATGTTTATCATACCAGGCCTTTTGCTCTTCCTGAGCATCCTTTAGGTTTTCTTTAGCAAGGGCCAAAGAATGTCGGAGGGTGTTTTGTAGGTTGCTTACAAAGTCTAGAACGTTTGTTCCTGGAGAAGGCGTAAACCCCTCCCATTGTTGCTTCACCAACTGTAATGGCCCCTTAACCTCACGGCCATACACAAGTTCAAATGGTGAAAACCCTAAACTGGGATGTGGTACAGCCCTGTAGGCAAAAAGCAACTGCTGCAACACTAGGTCCCAATCATTGGAGTGTTCATTTACAAATTTACGTATCATGGCCCCCAAAGTTCCATTAAACCTCTCCACCAGGCCATTGGTTTCATGGTGGTAAGGGGTGGCAACCAAGTGATTCACCCCATGAGCTTCCCACAGGTTTTCCATGGTTCCTGCCAGGAAGTTAGTTCCCGAATCTGTAAGGATGTCGGAGGGCCAACCTACCCTGGCAAAAATGTCTGTTAATGCCTGGCACACACCTTTAGCCCTGGTGTTGCTTAAGGGTACTGCTTCCGGCCATCGGGTAGCAAAATCCATGAAAGTCAGTACGTACTGCTTTCCTCTGGGTGTCTTCTTTGGGAAAGGACCCAGAATATCCACAGCTACGCGCTGAAATGGGACCTCAATTATGGGTAGTGGCTGGAGAGGGGCTTTAACCTGGTCTTGGGGTTTTCCCCACTCGTTGGCACACCTCACAAGACCGGACATAATTAGCAACGTCCTTGCCCATTCCCTCCCAGTGGAAGGACTTCCCCAACCGGTCTTTGGTTCTGTTCACCCCAGAATGGCCACTGGGATGATCATGGGCTAAGCTCAAGAGCTTTACCCGATACTTAGTGGGAACTACCAACTGCCTTTGAGGATGCCAGTCTTCCTGGTGCCCACCAGAAAGAGTCTCCTTGTATAAAAGTCCTTGTTCTACAACAAACCGGGATCGGTTAGAAGAGCTGAGAGGCGGTGGGGTGCTCCGCGCCGCCGCCCAAGCTTTCTGAAGGCTGTCATCTGCTTCCTGCTCGGCCTGGAACTGTTCCCTTGATGCTGGAGACATCAGTTCCTCCTTGGACTGTGGACTGGGGCTTGGTCCCTCTGGAAGCGATGCAGGTGCTGGGGCTGTTTCCATTGACTGTGAACCGCTGTCCGCTGGTGCACTATGTGGTATCTCAGGCTCTGGCTGAGCCTCTTGGGTAGGGTTATCTGCTGCTTCTGCCAGTTCAGGCTCGCTGGTGCCCTCTGGCGTTGGAGTTGTAGACGGGTTTGCAAGGGCTGGACTCAGGGCTGGCAATGGTTCTGGTGCTGGTTGCGTTGCCAGTTCCGGTTCTGGGACTGGCTTTGGCTGGGTCTCTGGGATTGGATCCACTACGGCTGTTGCAGTCGTTGGCAGAGGATCCAGTTCCACCACCTTTGTCTGGGTCTCCGGTAACACAGACGGGGCCCTGGTGGACGGCTCAGGAACAGGGATGGGGGTGAAAGCTTGCTTAGCCTGGCTGCGGGTGACTATTCCCACCCTCTTGGCTACCTTCACATGGTTGGCCAAATCTTCCCCCAGCAGCATGGGAATGGGATAATTGTCATAGACTGCAAAAGTCCACATTCCTGACCAGCCCTTGTACTGGACATGCAACGTGGCTGTAGGCAAGGTTACAGATTGTGACACGAAGGGTTGAATTGTCACTGTAGCCTCTGGGTTGATGAGTTTGGGGTCCACTAGGGATTGGTGGATAGTTGACACTTGAGCCCCAGTGTCCCTCCAAGCGGTAACCTTCCTTCCGCCCACTCTCAAGGTTTCCCTTCGCTCCGAGGGTATGAGAGAGGCATCTGGGTTTGGGGATCTTTGGTGTGATTGGGGTGTAATGAACTGTAATCGGTTGGGGTTCTTGGGGCAGTGAGCCTTTATATGTCCCAGTCCATTACATTTAAAACATCGCCCTGCTAAGGTATCACCGGGACGAGGTTGGTTGGTGGAGACTGGTGTGGTGGGGTGAGAAGGCGTCTGGGGTTTCCCTTGGGATGTGGGTGGGGCCTTGGGTTGTCCCCGGCGGTAAGGTTTTGTTTCGGCTTGCCCCTTCTGATATTCGCTCCAACTGCTACTAGTTTTTTTCTTTTCTGCCACCTCCACCCATTGGGCTCCAATCTCCCCCGCCTCAGTTACAGTTTTGGGCTTCCTATCCAGGATGTACCTTTCTATTTCCTCAGGAACACCCTCTAAAAACTGCTCCATTTTTACTAGGGAAAGCAGATCTTCCAGAGATTTAACATTTGCTCCTGATACCCAGGCATCACAATTTTTGTCAATGTGGTAGGCATGACGGGTAAATGACACATCCGGTTTCCACTTTAGGGCTCTGAACCGCCGACGGGCATGCTCGGGTGTTAGCCCCATTCTGAGTCTGGCCTTGTTTTTAAAAAGTTCATAACTGTTCATGTGTTCCTTAGGCATTTCAGCCGCCACCTCTGCTAAGGGTCCACTGAGCTGCGGCCTCAGCTCTACCATGTACTGGTCTGCAGTGATGCTGTATCCAAGGCAGGCCCTTTCAAAATTTTCTAAGAAGGCCTCAGTATCATCGCCTGCCTTGTAGATGGGGAATTTTCTGGGATGGGAAGTGGTACCTGGAGGGGGGTTGTTAGCATTGGCTGGTGCATCCTGCTTAGCCTTTGCTACTTCCAGTTCATGCTTCCTTTCTTTTTCTCTCTCCTCCATCTCTTTCTCTTTCAGCTCCATAGTTCTCTTGTGAGCCTCCTCTTTGGCTTTTTCCAGCTCCATCTCTCTTTCATGGGCCTCCTTTTTGGCTTTTTCTTCTCTTTCTCTCTGCTCTGTCTCGAGTTTTGTTAATTGAAGCAGTCTCTGATGTTTTCTTTCATTTTCTTCTGCTTCTAGTTTGGCCAGTTCTATTTTGTTAGCTACTTCTTTGGTAGTCATTTTCCTGTTTTCTTGTGCTGGGTAACCCCCTTTGCAGTTGACAAACTGGGAAGCTCTCAGCTCTGGCTGCTGCAGAGTTAACAGTAACTTTCTAACTAGCTACTCCCGAGGATGTAAAAATAAAAAAAAACAATTCAGCTTGTAAATACCTTTTACCAGTCATTTGCTAATTGAACCCTTCTCTTAACAAAGGACCTGTAAAAAAAACTTAACACCTCTGCCTTCAGGCAAGGAGAGATAAGATATGCATCTATCTACTTCCAGCTCGGCTTTCCAAGCAGCTAGAAGGAAAAAAAAAAATCTCACTGGCTTTTGGGTTTAAAATGATCCCACCGCTGCCACCATGTCAGGACTGAGATCCCCACTTTGAACTTTAGGGTACAAATGTAGGGGCCTGCATAAAAACTTCTAAGCTTAATTACCAGCTTAGCTCTGGTTCGGCTGCCACCATTTTCAATGGATTCCCTCCCTGGGAAACCTTGAAAAACCTTCACCAAATCCCTGGTGAAAACAAATCCAACCCCTTGGATTTAAAACAAGGGGAAATTAACCATTCCCCTCCTTCCTCCCACCAACTCCTGGTGAATCAAGATCCAAAACCCCTTTGGATCTAAAACAAGGAAAAAATCAATCAGGTTCTTAAAAAGAAGGTTTTTAATTAAAGAAAAAGGTAAAAATCATCTCTGTAAAATCAGTATGGAAATCAACCTTACAGGGTAATCAAACTTAAAGAGCTCAGAGGACTCCCCTCTAGTCTCAGGTTCAAAGTACAGCAAACAAAGAGAAACACTCTAGTAAAAGGTACATTTACAAGTTGAGAAAAACAAAGGAAAACTAACACGCCTTGCCTGGCTATTTACTTACAAGTTTGAAATAGGAGAGGCTTGTTTAGAAAGATGTGGAGAACCTGGATTGATGTCTGGTCCCTCTCAGTCCCCGAGAACGAACACCGTCCCAAAACAAAGAACACAAACAAAAGCCTTCCCCCCCCAAGATTTGAAAGTATCTTGTCCCCTTATTGGTCCTTTAGGTCAGATGCCAGCCAGGTTACCTGAGCTTCTTAACCCTTTACAGGGAAAAGGATTTTGGAGTCTCTGGCCAGGAGGGATTTATAGTACTGTACACAGGACAGCTATTACCCTTCCCTTTATAGTTATGACATTACCTATGCTGGGAGGACCCTCTTGTAGTTGGTTTTGCTGAGCAATTGTGCAAAGCTGTCCTCATGCAGCACAGGACTACCATCACTGTCTATCCTGTGAAGTGGAGTAAGGAGTTTTTAAGATGGTTTTGAGCTGTTCCCTAAATACTATTCACTGATTTAAGCCATTTAATTGAAAATAAAGGATAATTTCCTTAAAATAATGTGACCCATGGCTTTTACAAAAATCATAAATATATAGAAAAAATAAAATTTCCTTCAGCCAGAGCAGGACTTTGCTTATAATTTTCCATGGCAAATGACAGAATATTAATTAAAACAGTAAGTTCTATGACTTCCTTTAAAAAAGGAAAGGAACTTTTGTTTGGTGGTGCTTTTTTTATTTGTTTGTTTGTGTCATAACAAACCCATGTCTTTCCCTCTTTCTGACATGATATCTAGCCAGCCTTAACAGTAAACTTGCTGAAATCTCAAGCTCAGATTTATCCATCAAATCTCTGTGGCATGGTGCAAATGGCATTCTGTAAGAGAAGTCATTTCTCACCTCTGAATCAGAGAGGGCTCACATGGAGAACAACGAAGCAAGTTCATTCCCAGCAGTACGTGTCACCTTCCAAAGCATTTGCAGGGATTGTCTTCCTTGGACTTTACAGATTTTAGAAATTCTGTTTAATATCTTGTGCCATTATATGGGTGTATGCCATTTCTAAGACACATTCTCCAGTGAACATGGATTCCAAAATCTTATTTAATATATTCAGTGTCCACAAATCTTCAGAATATCATCCAAAACCAAACAAAACCTCAAATGTTTTTGTACTTACAGAAAAGAACTACAGTTGATTTTAGTTTGAAAACTATGCCCCCAATTCTGCAAGGAGCTTCAGGTTATTATTTATTTGTATTGTAGCAGTGTGTAGGACCCCCAGACATGGATCAGGACACCATTGTGCTAGGCACTGTACAGCCACAGAATAGGCAGTATCTGTCCCAAATATTTTAAAGTCCAAGTAAGGTGGGCAATCCATCTGTGCCTATAAAGAGGCTCTGTGTAGTTGACTGCCTGCATGGAGCTCATTGCAGTAACAAAGCCTTGATTTCTAAACAATGTATGCCGTAGCTATAAAAACAACATGTGGCAGGGAGCCATTATCTGGACATTTCCTTATACCACCTGTAGGGCCATATTGTGCACTGCCCTCCGCTTTCTCTGGGGCTCTTGTAAGATGTCAGTTCCAAGCCAAAATACTTCATACTAAGATTCCCCTGTGAGAGGTCTCATTTACTAAATCTTACAGCAAATCAAATTACTCCTTCACCCCTCAAGTCCAACCCTTCTTCCCCCCTGATTCAGGGATCCCACAGCCCTCCTCTGGGGTCTCTTCAATACTCCAAGTAGATTTCCCCTCCTTGCATCAGGAGTCGAAAAGGCCTCCCATCCAGGCTACTAATTCAGATAGGTTTCAGCTCCTCAAGTCAAGTATCCCACAGCCTTCCTTCTGAGATCTTTACTGACAATTCAGGCCAACTGCAGCCACCCCTCAGCTTCTCTAAGCTGGCTCCTTTTAACTCAGTCCCTTCCCCAACCACTGGGAGTGGTAAACTGTCCTCCCCTTAAAAAGAGAAGCCTCCAGGGCAATTATCTCCAGGCCCGGTCTGATTTAACCACATGATGTACCTGTCCTGTGGTTACACTAATTTTCCCCACCTGGAGAGTAGATCTGAATGAATCACAGGTGGGGCTGGATCCTTTACCTCTTAAGGCAGGGCTCATGTCATGCCAGAACACTTTGGAATGTCATCGGGTACTTCCAGTACTAGGAGTGATAGAGAAGAGCATTCTGGCAGTTCTTCTCTTTAGGATTCCAATGCTGCTTAAATAGTCATTCAACCTGTGACAGTGCTATCCCAGTAACAGAAAGTAGTAAGTGACCCTAAGAAAGTAAGTGATGTTACAGGATTGACGTTCTTTTCTACAACAGAAATATTTGTGTTTTGATTTTTAGGCGGATATACTGAAAGTTTACAGACACTGAACACATCATACTACAGGTAGTATAATGTACAAGATAAATTCATAATGAAAGGTTTTAAAACAAGTATTTAACCTTTCATGATGAATAGCAATTTATTTAAAGTGTGTTATAACAGTCTATATTTGATGGTATACCATAATTCTCTGAAGCTGAAAAAGATTGATCTCAGGCTTACATCTCACTTAAGGTCAGACCTACGTGTGCTAAGCACAGGCTGCCAGGCACTGCCACTTCCTGATTATCTAGCTACGTTATACTGGGCCCATCACTTTCAGACCCTTTTGCAGCATGTACTCAGCCCACTCCATGGTCACCTCAGCCTCACAACTGAACAACGAAGAGTCAATTCCACGGTACCAATCCCCTTGGCAGTTGCCAAAACATCCCCTGCCTTTCTATCTTACAAAATCCTTCGGATCACCCCACAGTGAAGTACCTTGAACCCCTTCATTAATGGTTAAAGCTTCCCCAACACCTGACCCACCCAGCTGCCACACCCAGAGTGCTATGCATATTATGGAAGCCCACATTAGGTCCTGCATGTCTTGCACAAGGCACCCGAAACTTAGGGCTGATTCTAGCCAACACAACACACCCAAGGCATATGCAAGAGCCTTTATTATCTATATATATATATACACACACACACACTATTCTTTCTATAAGAGGATTCTTCGGAGTTATGTAGTGGGTGCTGATGGGGCTCCAGCTTGTTCCTGTAGCAACTAACACTACAGACCCAGGAAGTTACTTACCAAATTTGTTCAGTAATTTCCTGTGTTTTGTTTTTCCTGTGTTTTCCCCATTTGCATTGCAAACCTTCTCTCTGCAGCCTACAGCCAGAAGCTAATTTTCTCCATCAGTGAATCAATCTCTCACACACACATCTGCATACGGAATGGCGGTCATCCTAAGCAGTGGGTGTCAAAAAAAACCTGAAAGAGTGGGTTTCAAAAACTAAAAAGCCTTAGGGTTCTTGTATTATTCACTAAAGCATCAAATACAAATTGATCAGTTTTACATTTCCCCCCAAATTTGGGGGATATTGTAGCGCCATGCCATTCTTGCTGCTTGGCGAGGGCCATGTGTATGCATGGAGAAGAACCCTGTTAAGTTCTTCAGGCCAATAGATTTCTGAGGGAAATCAACTCTCAAACATGTCAAGATTCAAGCTCTATCTGCTGCCTTGGCTGGAACAGTATCAATGTCAGCCTTCCCAAAGGCTATTGTATCTTTGCCCTCTCTGCCAAAAGTAAGATTCCCGAACACGCCTGGGGAAGGGTGGTGGGCAGAAAACTGAATTGAAAGGGTTGGCTGGTAGAAAAGAACCACTAGGGTAAACAGTGGAGTTCAGGAGGTCAGACTAGATCATCATGATAGTCCCGTCTGAGTCTGTTTGGGTCAATATTTAAGTGCCTTCTGAGGCATAGTGCAGTAAATAATATTAAATACAACATGTAAAAAGTGATCTTGATGCAGGAATCACTGGGTGAAGTTCTATGGCCTACGTTATGCAGGTCAGACTACTAGGTGATAATAATGTCAAGCCTTGTGACCTGGAATCTAAAAATTGGGAAGCTCACTGTTTGGCTATCTAGGGTGTAATTGCTTGTGGTCAAGCATACCATTAAAAAGATGCTTGCAAAGTAAACAGTTTTTTTAACTTTGAAAAAATACCCCTGTGTTTGGTCTCTGGAGGCATGTTCAAATTTGAATATAGGAGTGAAGTAAATGTTAACAAAAAAAGTTAGAACATAAATACCCCTTCGTCTGCCTCTGGCAAAAGTGAATGGCTTTGAAGTGCAATATTAATTAATAGTATTTATTACCTGTATTACAATAGTGCCCAGAAGCCCCACTCAGCCTCAGGGCCCCACTCTACTGGGTGCAGTACAAACATTTAGCAAGATATGGTCTCTTCTAGGAAGGGCACACGATCTAAAAAATATTAGGAAAGGGTATATTTCACCAGCTTCTTTTCCTCTGAAAATACTGAAGGATAATTTAAAGAAAAAGCATCTGGTAGGCTACACTATTAATATTACAGCTTAGAGAATTCATCTCTCTATTTACTAACTGGTACATTCAATTCTACCCTAGGCAAATATGTTTGGCTGGGGAGAAAACAAGGGAAATCAGTTTTATCTTAGCATATATGGGGCACTTACATGAATATATATAACTACCAATTCTGTGCAAAACTTAATTATTTGCTTTACTGCAGCATCTCAGGGCCCCAACTGAGATCAGGGCCTCATTGTACTGGATGCTGTACATACAAATGGTTTCTGCCCCAAAGAACCTACAAGGGAAGTCATATTTTATTTATACTGCAGTAGTGCCTAATAGTCCCAATCAGAACTGGAGATCTAAGGGGGTTGTAGCACATGACAACAAAGGGGAAAAAATAGATTTGTCAGTCAATTGACATTAGGCCAAACACAAATGTTGTGTCAAGAAAGCATTTTAACACATGAAGGCAAGTTGAGATATTTCTTCACTAATCATGGCTAGCTCACATTAGTCTAAGCAAAATAAATATTTTCAATATCAGACAGTGATTGGGCCTACCCAAGATAGCATTTAATGGTGTAAGGCTCATTTGCTTTGCACGTGTAGCACTTGAATCCAAGCAGCTTTGTCTGTCATTTTTTCCAGCGCCACATGGTTGTTCACCTCTCCCTTTAGAAACCATCAGGGTGTGTGCCAAGAGGTTAATGCAGCTTTGAGGTTGAACAGAGCATCCATGCGTTGTGGAAATTGCTCCCACTTCCAGTATATAGTGGTATCTAGTGCAACTCCCACGGGGAGATGGAGAACTTCAGTGGTCAGGAGAAAGTTCTGGCTTCCAAAAGATCTTGGAGATCCAAGCGTTCCATCTTTTGGGAACTTCATAAGGGAAAGCACAGTTTTCTTTCCCTTGGGTCCCTGCCATGGATCTTTCCATGGGGTGAGGAGAGTAGCCCTATGTAATCTGTAAACAAATATTGCTGTACATGCTTTATAATAGACAGATACAAATCTTGCTTTCTTTAATTTTAATTGTAAGAAAGGGCAAGTGAAAATGAAAAGGCCATAAACCATGTTTCTAGTAGTATGTTCTTGAGTCACAAATCACCCTTGGGATTTCAGCATTCACATTTACAACACAGTTAGTTTTAGTGGGGAATCCATTCCTTTGAGTAATGAGCACTGAGTGGGAAGCCATTGTTATAATATCATCTTACAATTATATAGTGTCTTTCCTACTTAAGAATCCTAGAGCATGTTACAAATGTTACAAACCATGTGCCAAATCCTGTAGCCCTCAGGCAAAGCTCCCATTAAAGTTTCTGACTTTGCCCGATTAAGGAGAGCCGGCCTTGGCCCAAAATACAGATACAAGAATCACTTCTCCCACTACTGAAATGCAGCCACTTCTGGGGGTCAAACAACTGTTTAGCTGTGCACAGCACTGCTAAAAGTTAAGAATACTACATGCATTGAACTGGATGAGATAAGTTTAGGTAGACAGAATGCAATTACCCATACTGGAATTTGGCCAGGACACTGGAGCCAATACCCATGTAAAAAACACCATGGGATCTTTAACTCAATTTTATGACTTGTATAAAGCAACACTACTTAAAAGAGTGTGCTGCATCCTAAAGCCAATAAACCATGCTGGGTTATTGGTTGAATACACAAAGGTAAGGTTGCTATTTGCTGAATCACCAACTTTCTTGAGATCTCCCCTGTGCAAGTGCTGATTACTCCTGACCTAGTTTAGCAAATGAGCTGACAAAAAAAATCGTGGTTAGAGGGGATATTTGACTGTTGTCTGCAGCCATATTTCTCTCTTTTCCTAAGAGGTGTGAACACAACAATTGGGCAAAAGGGGAACATGGTATGTAGGGAGAAATCTATCAATGGCAACATTTTCAAAATGTCAGGGAGGCCCAAACTCTTATTTGGGTGCCTGTCTAGGGGCTCAAGTTAAAGCTGAAGACTTTTAAATGGTTTTTTTGGTTGCACGCATGTTGTCTGAGAACCCAGTGGCATGAACTCCCAATTTGCAGGAGAAATGGCATAGCTGGTTCTGGAATTCTTCCCTCATGTCTCCCAGTTCCGCTAAAAATGTTGTTGTTGGTTGGAAGTGTTCCTTTTCTCATTCCCAAATGCAACATCATGTTACATTTCTGCCTTTTAGAGTGTACAGGAAACCAAGGCCATGTTAAAAATTTAAATGCCAACTGTAACAATGGATACGCTAAAAATCTTACTGTTTATAGAATAAAATAATGTAAACAGCATGTGGGTAAGGGAATAATTCTCCCAACCCAGAACCTTATCATAGAATCATAGAATCATAGAATATCAGAGTTGGAAGGGACCTCAAGAGGTCATCTAGTCCAACCCCCTGCTCAAAGCAGGACCAATTCCCAGCTAAATTATCCCAGCCAGGGCTTTGTCAAGCCGGGCCTTAAAAACCTCCAAGGAAGGAGACTCCACCACCTCCCTAGGTAACGCATTCCAGTGTTTCACCACCCTCCTAGTGAAATAGTTTTTCCTGATATCCAACCTGGACCTCCCCCACTGCAACTTGAGACCATTGCTCCTTGTTCTGTCATCTGCCACCACTGAGAACAGCCGAGCTCCATCCTCTTTGGAACCCCCCTTCAGGTAGTTGAAGGCTGCTATCAAATCCCCCCTCATTCTTCTCTTCTGGAGACTA
This sequence comes from Malaclemys terrapin pileata, assembly GCF_027887155.1. Lineage (NCBI taxonomy): Eukaryota > Metazoa > Chordata > Testudines > Emydidae > Malaclemys > Malaclemys terrapin. Next base: position 89,996,306 of record NC_071512.1, read on the forward strand.
AACAATCCCAGTTCTCTCAGCCTCTCCTCATAAGTCATGTGCTCCAGACCCCTAATCATTTTTGTTGCCCTCCGCTGGACTCTTTCCAATTTTTCCACATCCTTCTTGTAGTGTGGGGACCAAAACTGGACACAGTATTCCAGATGAGGCCTCACCAATGTCGAATAAAGGGGAACGATCACGTTCCTCGATCTGCTGGCAATGCCCCTACTTATACAGCCCAAAATGCCGTTAGCCTTCTTGGCAACAAGAGCACACTGTTGACTCATATCCAGCTTCTCGTCCACTGTGACCCCTAGGTCCTTTTCAGCAGAACTGCTACCTAGCCATTCGGTCCCTAGTCTGTAGCAGTGCATGGGATTCTTCCGTCCTAAGTGCAGGACTCTGCACTTGTCCTTGTTGAACCTCATCAGGTTTTTTTCTGCCCAATCCTCTAATTTGTCTAGGTCCCTCTGTATCCGATCCCTACCCTCTAGTGTATCTACCACGCCTCCTAGTTTAGTGTCATCTGCAAACTTGCTGAGAGTGCAGTCCACACCATCCTCCAGATCATTAATAAAGATATTAAACAAAACCGGCCCCAGGACCGACCCTTGGGGCACTCCACTTGAAACCAGCTGCCAACTAGACATGGAGCCATTGATCACTTCACCCATTTCTAATATTAAACACACATTTAAAGGAATATTACTGAAGTTCACTTTTCCCCATGTTGTCTTTCAGTTTCATATTCAGTGGCTCTGCTTCATTTGGCTGGGACTGGAACCAGAAGTGTCTCAATACTGTGGGCCAGATTATGACTTTAGGCACAGCTCTAAGCAAGTAGCAGCATGTGACCACCACCACCCTAGAAGTAGCCACAAGAGACTGTGTGACTCGGATACACCTCAGTCATAATTCCTCCTGGCTCTCAGGGGGGTAGCAATTCACTCCTGATAGAGGCCAGACAGCAGATTAGGACACCCTACCCCCATGCCAATTGAGCTGCAATGGCAAACATATAGGCAAGATGGAAACAAGGCTCTGCCTATTGCCCACCTCTCCAGGGAGGTATTAAGTAGACGTGCAGCACGGACTTATTCCTGCATGCCAGAACCAAGGTCTGGCATAGGCCTGTACGGAAGGTTCTTCTTCCCTCTTCCTCTCCGCATGGATGTGTAGCTAGGACATAATCTATCTTTGCCTTTCCACCCTCAGACAAAGCACCAGGAATCTCACAAGAAAGCTGATTCTCATGAGAGCCCCAGCTTGGTATTATAGATTCCAGCAGTTCAGAGAGTACAGATAGAGCATCCAGATTTTTGGGAAATTATATTACTTGAACACCTGCATTTTAACAGTCTGCACCTAATTAAACTAAGATTAGAGAGGCATAAAAAAATTCCACCCACTCAGGGACTCCAGCCTATCTATCAGAGGTTCTGTCTATTCTCCACTTGTCAATTCTCAGAGAAAGGATTTTCTTTAATCATAGCAAATGCCACACCCTCCAGTCCCAAGGTGGAGATTTCTGTATATTCACCATCAGGCTTTCAGGCTGCAGAACTGAGCAAACAACAGTCTCTACATTCTGCTTGCTCTTGCATCACAGAGAATCTTCAGAGGGGGAAATCTGTGCCATGACTAACAGCAGACTAACTCCCACACACGACTCCCAAGGTAAAGGTTATGGAGCTGCAACTATAACAAGATGAGGTATCACTAGCTTTACCGCTGAGTGACAATGGTTTTAAACAATCTTTGCTCATTGAGTTAAGCTTTGTCTTGATTAATACACAACCATCCCAGAAATTAAAATATTTTGAGAAAAAGCAGCTTCAGGAAAACAGAAATAATTACATATGATTTTAAAAATGAAACAGTTCCCTAGCTTGGAGAAGGAGATGGATGGTTTGTGATTAAGACACTACACTGGGATTCAGCAGATTTGGGTTCAAACTCCTAGTTCTGCTACAGCTCTCCTGTGCAACCTTAACCAAGTCACTTCATCTCTCAAAGCCTCAGTTCTCCATCTCTAAATTGGGGATATACTACTTTGCTCTCAACTTTGGTAGGCTTAGATAAACTTTTAGCTCACAAAATGTACATACATCTACTCTATGGGGTCTTGATCTTCATTGAGACCTCTAAATGTCACTAATAAAACTACTACTAAGATAGGAATACTAATACTGATGAGAGAAAGCAAAAGAGTTCCAGCTAAGCTCTCATTCTTGTGCACACACACTTTTTGGGCAAACCAGACTCCACATTTAAGCTGAGCTTTCCTAATTGAATACATTTTGATTTTTAAGTGTCTGTGCAAAGGCACAGACACCACAAGAGCATTCATCAAGAGAACATATGTTCCTTTTGCCATCATTTCTTTTTTCCTTCATATTATTAATAGGTCAAATCATTTAAGAAATGTGTTGTACTCTTAAAGAAAATAAAAAAGTCTATTATAATTTTCCCCAGGGTATTGATTCACCGTTTTCTAATTGTCTGCCATAAGCAATCTTTGGTAGTAAGCACTGTACAACACTAATGGGTAATTCATCAGGTGGAGCATTTAAAGCGAGCAATTTTTCATTATCGGCAGGTAGAAGAGGATAAACCTTCAGAATATTTCAAACCACACACATCTTCATTAAAAGATTTTGAAGCAATTATAGCACCCTATAGGAAATGCAGTATAAGGCACAAGGTAGGTGTATGTGGTCCTTTTGTTAAGTAAAATCATAGGACTGGAAGTGACATTGAGAGGTCATCTAGTCCAGTCCCCTGCACTCATGGCAGAACTAAGTGTTATCTAGACCACCCGTGACAGGTGTTTGCCTAGGGAGGTTGTGGAATCTCCATCACTGGAGATTTTTTTAAGAGCAGGTTAGACAATGTACTCCAGTGCTTAACTACCCTGACAGTTAGGCAGCAGGTATAATAGGCCAGGGAAGGCAAAGCCATCCCTGGTACAGCCATCCCCGAGGGACACCTGGGCCACGGTAGCCTTATCCCTTCACTGAGGCTCCACCCACCCACTGCCATCTGCAAGTGCCTACCTGCACTCCACCTTCCCCACCCAGATCCCCACTGTTCACCAGGTCACTTCTCCTTGGGGGCAGGGGAGTGAGAAGGGATGCTGCGAGCAAGCGGCAGGCACGGGGATCTGGCAGGAGAGTGAGGTGGCTTGGCTGGGCATTGAGACCACCCGCTCTACCCAGCACTCAAGTAGTGTCCCTTGCAGATCATGTTTTCTAGACCTTTAATCATTTTTGCTGCTCTTCTCTGGACTTTCTCCAATTTGTCCACATCTTTGCTGAAATGTGGCACCCAGGACTGGACACAATACTCCAGTTGAGGCCTAATCAGTGCAGAAGAATTACTTCCCATGTCTTGCTTACAACATTCCTGCTAATGCATCCCACAATGATGATTGTTGGGGAGAAAGGAGGGGGAAGAAAGCAGTGTTAAGCTAAGTATGAGTCAACAGTGTGTGATCCACTATGACCCCCAGATCCCTTTCTGCAGTACTCCTTCCTAGGCAGTCATTGCCCGTTTTCTATGTGTGCAACTGATATTGCTTCTTCTGAAGTGGAGTAATCAGTTGCACCACATAGAAAATGGGCAATGACTGCCTAGGAAGGAGTACTGTGCAAAAAGTATCTTGGGGTTATAGTAGATCACTGGAGTGCTGTGTCCAGTTCTGGGTACCACACTTTGGGAAAGATGTGGACAAATTGGAGAAAGAACAGCAACAAAAATGATTAAAGGTCTAGAAACCATGATTTATGAGGAAAGAGTGAAAAATGGGTTTAGTATGGAGAAGGGAAAACTGAGGGAGGAAGATGGTAACAGTCTTCAAATATGCAAAAGGTTGTTATAAAGGGGAAAGTGATAAATTGTTCTCCTTAACCACTGAGGAGAAGACAAAAAGTAATAGGCTTAAATTTCAGGAAGGGAGATTTAGGTTAGACATTAGAAAAAAGAGGTTTTCTAACTGTAAGGGAAGTTAAGCACTAGAACAAATTACCTAAGGTAATTGCGGAATTTCTGTCATTGGAGGTTTTTAAGAACAGGTCAGACAAACACCTATCAGAGATAGGCAGGGCTAAATATTATCTGGACTAAGTGACCTATCACCATCCCTTCTAATCCCAATTTCTCTGTCTCTGAACTAGGTTTTAGACCACAGTAGGAGAATTTTCCTAATCCTTTCTGAAGATTAATAAAGGATGCAGAACAGAGTGAAAATAGCTTTTAGTAACTTTACTAGGATATTACCCTAGGTTTATAGTCATCTATGGTATGGTGGTTAGTTGACCCATTCATCCTGTGATCATTTTTAAAGTAGGAAGTAAAATAGCTTGGTGTCACCAGGAGGGGGGGGGGGGGGACACTCCACTCACCACTAGATAGCACCACTTCCTGGCAGTTCTGAAAATTAGGTCAGTCAGGCTGACACCCTTTCCAGCTGGTGACACCCCATCAGTTGCTCCTCTGCAGCCCCTCTCTCACTCCAGGAACCACACCTTCCTTGTTGTGACTCAACCCTCCAGCCAGGTCACTCAATAGGTTCCCCTTCTGCAGCAGTCTTTCAAAATCTCTTCTGTCCACACGGTATTAGGTAACCCTCATGCCCATTGCCCTGACCCTATCACTCAGGCAATCTTCCTGTTCACTGCCCCAAATAGTACCACTCTACAGTGGCTGGGAGGGGAACCCAGACCTGCTCTCTGCTTTGGGTTCCAGTCCAGGGAAGGTGTGTATCTCTACCATCTTACTGCTCTCACCCTTGGATTCCTTCTTACCAGGCTACTGCTATATCTCCTCTACCTCAGCAAGCAAGCAAGAGAGAGAGTGTGTAGGTTTCTTCCCTGCTGCCCTCTCTGTTTCCAATTTCCTGTCTTTTGTACAAGTCTGACCTATCCCTCACAGGTGAACTTCTCTCTAATTAGCTACCTCCAGCTTAAAACTCCATTGTTTGCAGCCTAATTAGTTGATTGGACCCACCTAGCCTAATTCAGCTCTTGCAGGGCCTGTGTGGAGAACACATTCTATCACGCTTGGCTAATTTGTGCTTTCGGTTACATGAAAACAAATTTTGCATATTAGCAATAAAAAAAATTAAAAAGGACTCTGTCAGCTGGAGCTAACCACTACAGAAGCTTGAAGTCCATTACAACTGGGCCAACGTGGTATCCAAAAGGTTAGATTAAGACAAGACTCATCCATGAAAAATGTATATGTAGGTGTCCCTTGCTTAAGCAGTGTGACACTAATTCTACTCACACTTCCACCAGTTCTGAACTAGTGTGACATCACTAACTTCAGTGGAGTTATCCCTGATTTGCACTTGTGTAACTGAGCAGCCTCAGGTCCTATGGCTCATCTGTTTGTTAGGCTGTTTATAAAGAAGACCATGGCTTTATATGCTATTGGAATACTGAGATTGGCCATTGTTCTGAGTATTCTATGGGAAGCTTTACATGAACCCTGCAGCAATCTCTCCAGTGCAGCAGAATAGAGATTCTGTAACAATGCAAATAAATTATAAATTGAAGTAGTTTCATTGAATTATGTATGAAAAATAATTAAATAAAAACATAATAAAATAATGTAATCCAAACAGTATTTAATCCTTGTGTTAATCTCTCTATTACTGGAATGCATTTTCTGCTGTCCCTACATTTTTAATTTAAAATGTGCTTGTGACAGGGTTGTAGCTCACCGTTGTGGCGCCTCCTCCTGGTCGTCTTGGGGAATTGGCTCGAACCAGTAGGGCGCCCCTTCGGGTGGCGTCTAGCCTGTCGTTCCACCTGCGTTGGGGCCGCGGACTTGCGTCGCCCTCCAAGTACGGAGTCCTCTTTCGGAGCACTGCCCTCCGACAGTGCCCCTTGTCCACTCACACCCCCTTCCGGGGGAGGTGTGTTAAACAACAGTCCCACACCCTCAAGTCCGATCCTCACAATCCAGGACCTGGTGTGGTTCTGACCGGCTGCTCCCTGCGGTCTGTGGCTGTGCGCAGGGTAGCACAGCAAACAAAGGGGGAAAAAGGGGGGGGGGACTCAGGCCCGCCCACTACTCTGAGTCCCGGTCCAGAGGCCCTTGAGTGACAGTCTCACTGTCTTCCTTCTCCTTACTCCTCTGACTATCCCTCTGGACCGCTTCCCCAACGGCCCTTCGCTACGCTAGGCCTCCTCCTCCCAGGCCTGCCGCCTAGCAGGCTATGGAGTAGGGCCTTCTCCCACTCTCAGGCTGGCCTGCACTGCGCTGTCCAAGGTGCTGGCCTCCTAGCTCTGGAGACAGACCTTCCCCTCTGAAGGCCTGGGACAGACTGACTGCTCCTGCTCTGGGCAGTCTCTTATATGGCTGAGGCGGGCCCTGATTGGCTGGCCCCAATCTGTCTTCTGATTGGCCCTCTGTAAGCCCTTCCCTGATTGGTTGGGCGGCTGCGCAGGCGCCTAGACCTGCTGCAGCCCACCCTCTCTGAGTGTGGGCAATCGCCCCACCACAGTGCTGCAGAATACTCCATTGAAAATAACTAACAAAATGGAAGAAGTTTTCAGGAAGAAAGCTGGAAGATTTGGGAGCTGGAGCTTTTGGCCCCTACGAAAGCATGGAAGGAGACTTGGATGAGATCCTGACTCTGTTAGAATCAATGCCCAGACTACCATTGATTTCAAGAGAGCTAGAATTTCATCCTTGGTATTGTAGAATATGCATATTATCTTGGTATGTCCACTAACTCTAACCAGCCATGAAATAGTTAATGATGACATTAAAACTGGATATCATCAGACTTCAGGATCAACACCCCAGAGGTATGGTTTTAGGATGTCTGCAGACCCCGGCGAGCAACAATACATCAGTTTACACTCTAGTCACATTCACATTTGGAAGAATTGCTTGCAACTGTAAGGATTACAAACCTAGAAATTAAAATAAAAAATGTAATTAAATTAGAAGTTAAATGTCGCAGCACAATTCTGCAGCAAGTTTTGAATTTTGTAGGAAATTCTACAGCTACAGGACCATGATGTATATGGAGTTCTGTTTATTGTCAATACAGGGCAATGCAATTGCACTTTTTATACTCATTTCACAAGTGGTATGTAAAAGAATTTGTGATGCTTAAAATAAAAATATAAAGGACTTGTATGGAATATGGAAATTGTGGTAGATTGCTATTTTACTATAAAATGCTTCTGGTAAGCTCTCATGAGTAGGTGATCATCATAACTATGTTACTCTTAATGGAGATAAATTGATATTTTTTAAAGGTGGCCTTTATAAAATGAAAACCCAAATTGGGCTTGTACTCAATTTTGCTTGTTTTTGGTGAACAAAGAAGGCCTAAAAGGTTTATTAAAATATTCTGCTTGTGTTTTACCCTAAAGTCTCAGGGATGTAAATCTTCCCTACTTTTATTACTTTTCCCTCCTGGGAATTGTATGTTTGTTGTGGATCCTAGCTAATTAACTGAAAAGCAAACAAAAAACAAAGAAACAAATAGAACCCCTCCCCTTTGAAAAAACACTTCAGTCCTTTAAACAAGCATTAATGACCCAAAACAATTCTTTTTCCTAGGTAGGTCACCTTTAAAATCTTAGGTGTGTTGAAGATAAATGGTGTTTAACAGGACCAAGGAAGAACCTTCATTGGAGTACAGAGCTCCTGTTAGTGCACCACACATGATTAGGTTTAACCATCGGAGATGAATACCGTAATGGAGACAGAGCCCAGCTTCGGGTGAAATTAACCAAACAATCAAAGGTCACTGGTGGAACAATATCTGCAGCAACTGTTTATCTTCTGGGCACACATGAGATATTAAAAAGGTGGTAGGAAGTTATGCTTACTTTGAGGTCCACATCCTCAAGGTATAAGAGACCCATATACTTTCCTCTTTCTTAGTAGATAAGAAAAGGCCTTCCCATGCCTTTTTTAGCAGACAAGTCCTCCCTGTAGAGCTGATAATAAACAATCCTCCAGATCTAGCCATATGTCTTAGAACACTTCACCACAGATTCTCTGTCCTCACTGTTAGAAGTTCATCTCCTTCCTCCCATGAAAGAAGGGCAGCCCCCTCAAATCGTCTCTTTTTATGGCTGTCTCTTAATAAACCACACATTGAGGTCCTTCCCTCCAGGCCTTGTAACTAAAGCAGTTTTCATAGGGAAGGGCAGATTCTCTCTCTCCTGTGAAGGAATTTAACTCTTTTTACTGTGCAGCTGAGGGTAGGTTCTACTGTCATCCAGGGTGCCTTCACTGACACTCAGGCGACATCAAATGCACAGGCTGCTTATGAACAGACTGGGCATGGCTAGCCATCTATTTGCATAAAATTGTAGTGACACTTCAGTGAAAAGGGAATACTTTAGATATCAGTTCAGTCAAGTGGTGAGATTTTTAACAAGTAAAACTCTTAAAAATACAGTTTTCCAATTGAAATATTAAATTTTAACTTAAAAGAATCAAGAGTATTCCTGAAAGCCCCCCCGCCTTCTCATTCTCTTTTTAGATACACAAAACATTTTAATAAATGCTGCAACGCTCCAGCAGAATATCTTTTGTCCTCCACTGGGAATGCATGGCAGATTTAAACATAAGCCTACATACAAAAATAAGCAGACTACAGTATTCCAGAGACCCCTAGTCGTTGTTAATTACTGTTATAAAGGTATAATCAAGTAGACATTGTGATCATGCTCAATTTAAAAATAACATAAAAATTGAAGAAAAGGAAATTGTTTTTCCTGTTTTACTGAATTTACCTATTTATTTATAGCTCTAATGTATTCTTACATTTGGTTTCAGTTTAGTCAAATGGTGGATTTCCAAAATGTCTTCTGGGAATATTTAATTGTATTTGCCCCACTGAAATGACATGTTTTGTGCTTTATTCTGTCTCTCTCAGCTGTTAGAAATACAGGAAACTGCATTTGTATAGTACTATGGGTCTAATCAGTTTTGAGACGGCCTCACTGCACTCCATATTAATACATCAGCAAGGTCTTACACAAGATTACAAACAGCCATGTTCTCAGGAATTAATTTTGTCATCTATGAGATACCTAGAGCTAAGAAATAGGAGAATGTTTCACTCAAATCCTGAATTGTAATACTCAGCAATCTGTTTGCTATTTTATCTGTTGTGTTAAAGAACTTTGGTAGCCATGGAAACATGCTACAGTTCAATCTGTTTCCTTTTTTTTTTAATGCCAACTTATTTTTTCTTCTATTACTCCATTTGTCCTTTTGCTACCAGTCAGTAAACTACGTTTTCCCTCAGTCAAAGAAACTCATTATCCGCTGGATGAAATGTCAAATGAAAGGAATTTATAATAATGCAGCTCCAACCCCTCGCAGGAGAAAGGTATGATTCTCTGGAAGGTCATTGCCCTTCTGTGCCTGGACATGTGACCTCACATGTTTGACTTGATTCTCTAAAATATCAGGCACACTTATTTCAATTATTTTGAAACAAGGCAGACAGACAGACATTCACAAACCCACTCCCCTTTCCTGTCACAGGGAAGTGTTAACAAATGTGACAGTCAATCAGTAAAACACTATATACAGCAATTTCTTTTAGAATTAAGGCATTGAGAAAGCCCATGCTCCACTTACTCATGCTACTGTTTGTTGCTTTTCAAACTCCCAGTCCCTCTGTTTTACAGATAGGGCCAGATCCTCGGCTGCTGTCAATCAGTTGACACCACTGACATCAATGGAGCAATGCCATTAGCTGAAAATCTGGCTAATATACTTAGGCTAATATACATATACTTAGGGTATGTCTACACTACGAGAGTAGTTCGATTTAACTTAAATCGAATATGTGGAATCGATATTGCAAAGTCGAACGTGTGTATCCACACTAAGGACAGTAATTCGACTGTGTGAGTCCACACTAACGGGGCAAGCGTCGACATTGGAAGCGGTGCACTGTGGGCAGCTATCCCACAGTTCCCGCAGTCCCCGCTGCCCATTGGAATTCTGGGTCGAGCCCCCAATGCCTGCTGGGGAAAAAAAATGTGTCGAGGGTGGTTTTGGGTAACTGTCGTCATGTAACCGTCACTTCCGCCCTCCCTTCCTGAAAGCGCCGGTGGGCAATCAGTTCGCACACTTTTCTGCTGAGTGACACCGCGGACGCCACAGCACTGCGATCATGGAGCCCGCTGTGACCATCGCTGCAGTTATGGCCGTTGTCAACACCTCGCACCTTATCAGCCACCTTTTCCAGAGGCAGATGCTGAGAAATCGGGCGAGGAGGCTACGGCAGCGCGCTGAGGACATGAAGTCTGAGAGTGGCACAGACCTGTCACAAAGCACTTTTCAATGGTGCTGCAAGCACTGGTGGACCATAGGGGACGTTTTACCAACATCAACGTCGGATGGCCGGGCAAGGTTCATGATGCTCGTGTTTTCAGGAACTCTGGTCTTTTTAGACGGCTTCAGGAAGGTATTTACTTCCCGGACCACAAAATAACTGTTGGGGCTGTGGAGATGCCTATAGTGATCCTCGGGGACCCAGCCTACCTGCTAATGCCCTGGCTCATGAAGCCCTATACAGGCGCCCTGGACACTGAAAAGGAACTCTTCAACTACCGGCTGAGCAAGTGCAGAATGGTGGTGGAGTGTGCTTTTGGACGTCTCAAGGGGAGATGGAGAAGCTTACTGACTCGCTCTGATCTCAGCGAAACCAATATCCCCATTGTTATTGCAGCTTGCTGTGTGCTCCACAATCTCTGTGAGAGCAAGGGGGAGACCTTTATGGCGGGGTGGGAGGTTGAGGCAAGTCGCCTGGCTGCTGATTACATCCAGCCAGACAGCCGTGCGATTAGAAGAGCCCAGCGGGATGTGCTGTGCATCCAGGAGGCTTTGAAAGCTAGGTTCCTGAGTGAGCAGGGTAACCTGTGACTATTTAGTTTGTTTACAGAGAAGCTGAACCTGCCCCCATTTCTTTACCCAGTGAATGTTCACTATCCTCTCCAGTTTCATACCCCGTTCACCCCCTTCCAACCCACGTTTAATAATAAAATCACTGAAAATTTGTTAATGAACAACATTTTCTTTATTACTGTTTTCGCGGTAAAGTGTTGAAACTGGGACGCAGACTGTGGTGGGGAGCGGGTGTAGTGTAGTGATGCAAAGGACGCTTCTAAACTTGAGGAATGACAGTCTCCTGCTTCTACAGTGGTCCGCACTGGTGGACTGATTGTTTCAACGGAGCCTGCCACCCCTCCTGTTCTGGACTCTGTGTGTGGGGGCTATGTGACTTTGTGGCAGGGGGAGGACGGTTACAGATCCCCTGCTGCATGGCTCTGTGATCCAGGATAAGGACCGCTGCTTAAGATCTGTAACCGCCCTCCCCTGCCACAAAGTCACATAACCTCCCCCCCCCCCGAAAATGAAAACCACCTCCCAGACTGACCAGGGTGCCTAGTGACTGCCCTGTGTGTGTGATCTGCTGCTGAACCTGCCCCCATGTCTGTACCAACCCCTTCCCCCCCTTCAAACAGAGTGTCCTCTAAAAAAACATGATGGAAACAGTAATTAACAGAAACGTATTTTTATTAGCAACTAGACAGTTAGGGGATGAAACTGGGATGGGGGCTTGGGTGAGGCGGGAAGGAAAGAACTTCTCAAATTTTGGGGAATGACAGCCTTCTGGTACTTGAGCACTCTGCAGGGGTAGAGTGACAGTTTTGACGGACTCTGCAGCCCCTCCTTCTTGGTACTTTGGGTGAGGGGAGTATGGGACTTTGTGGCGGGGGACGGTGGTTACAGATAGACTGCAGCGGGGCTCTGTCCTCCTGCCTCCGGTCATGCAGAACATCCACAAGGCACCGGAGCGTGTCCGTTTGCTCCCTCATTAGTCCAAGCAGCGTTTGAGTCGCCTGCTGGTCTTCCTGCCGCCACCTGTCCTCCCGTTCGCTGTGTGCTCGCTGGTATTGCATCATGTTCTCCCTCCACTGGGTCTGCTGGGTTGCCTCGGCTCGGGAGCAGCCCATAAGTTCTGAGAACATGTCGTCCCGTGTCCTTTTCTTTCTATGCCTAATCTGCGCCAGCTTCTGGGAGTCTGATGACCGGGTAGGTCGGGAGACAGTCACAGCTGTGGGATGGGAAAAAGGGAGTGAATTCCTCAGAAAGATAAATTTTTTGGTGAACAAAGAAAATAGTCTTTCTCTGTGAACAAGACCATTCACAGCACCTATCACGTGCGCATTCAGGACAAGGTCGAATTTTCGGCCTTCACATTCAGTCCCTGGGGTCTTGCAGTGCAGATCACACAAGCGGAACAGGACAGCGGAATTTGGGTAGCAGGCTGACATGGTAAGCCGTAGACTTGTGGCAGCTTAAAACTTTAATAACACCACTGCCCTACTTTCACATTCAAAGCAATACTCCTAGCGTTGGCCAGTTCCTGCTGCCAGCAATCCGGCAAGCATGAACTGTGCCCCTGTCCCATCCCCTCACGGCTGTCCCCGGGAAAGATCCCTCTATGCTGCCCCTTTCCCGCCTCCACCGCATGGCTGTAAACCGCTGGTTGCAGTTCTGTAAAGGAACAGGCAAGCAGTCCCAATACTAACATTCCCCTAATTCAAAGCAGGTGACCATGAGCGACATCACTCTGATGAGGATTTCAGACAGCGATAAAGAACGCATGCTTCGTGAAAGCCTGCAAAGACCAGGGCCCTATGCCACCATGCTGTGCAAGGCAATGATACCGGAGTACTTGATGATAGCCTGGCGCGGAAACGTTTCATACTACGCAGGACACAACAAGGCCGCTCTCCCAAGGAACCTCATGCAAAGGCTTTCCAATTACCTCCAGGAGAGCTTCATGGAGATGTCCCATGAGGATTTCTGCTCTATCCCCGGACATATAGACCGAATTTTACTGTAGCTGCACTGGCAAGGACTAAACAGTAGAGCGCCTAGGGCAAACCAATCAAGAGAAACCGGACATTGTTTGATTTTTTTGCAGCAGTTGCACTGCCAAAGACTAAAACTTTAAGTGCCTAGGTCAACAATTTTCTAATCATGAAAAACCCACAGTTAATATTAATGTTCTGTTCAAAATAAATGTTTACATGTTTAAAACACTTACCGGCCGATCCTTCCCCTGATTCTGGGTCCGGGTTAATGCCTGGGGACGGTTGGTAGGGGATCTCCGTGAGGGTGATGAAGAGATCCTGGCTGTCTGGGAAATCAGCGTTGTAAGCGCTGTCGACTGCCTTGTCCTCCTCATCTCCTTCCTCATCTTCCCCGTCCACTACCATCTCCGAGGAAGCGGGCGTCGACAATATCCCATCCTCAGAGTCCACGGTCAGTGGTGGGGTAGTGATGGCAGCCGCACCTAGGATGGAATGCAGTGCCTCGTAGAAACGGCATGTCTGGGGCTGGGATCCGGAGCATCCGTTTGCCTCTTTGGTCTTCTGGTACCCTTGTCTCAGCTCCTTGATTTTCATGCGGCACTGCGTTGCATCCCGGCTGTATCCTCTCTCTGTCATGGCTTTTGAGATCTTCTCATAGATCTTTGCATTCCGTCTTTTCTATCGCAGCTCCGAAAGCACGGACTCATCGCACCACACAGCGATCAGATCCAAGACTTCCAGATCAGTCCATGCTGGGGCCCTCTTTCTATTCTGAGATTGCATGGCCATCTCTGCTGGAGAGCTCTGCATTGTTGCCAGTGCTGCTGAGCTCGCCACGATGTCCAAACAGGAAATGAGATTCAAACTGGCCAGACAGGAAAAGGAGTTCAAATTTTCCCAGGGCTTTTCCTGTGTGGCTGGTCAGAGCATCCGAGCTCGGACTGCTGTCCAGAGCGTCAACAGAGTGGTGCACTGTGGGATAGCTCCCGGAGCTATTAGCGTCAATTTCCATCCACACCTCCCTAATTCGACATGGCTATGTCGAATTTAGCGCTACTCCCCTCGTTGGGGAGGAGTACAGAAGTCGAATTTAAGAGACCTCTATGTCGAACTAAATAGCTTTGTTGTATGGAGGGGTGCAGGGTTAATTCGATTTAACACTGCTAAATTCGACATAACCTCCTAGTGTAGACCAGGCCTTAGAAATTAATGATTATAAGGTCATTAACCATTGTCATCCACACACACACAAAAAACCCTAACATTCACATACTGGAAGGATAAAGAATGCCATGCTGATAAGAAAAGTATAACTGACATTCAAACTGGGTTACTTGAAGGAGTACCTGAAGTTTAAGTAAGAGCATTAGTATGAAGACAGGGAAAAGACAGAAAATACAACAAGAGAGACAGACAGGAAGGTAGCGAGAAGGCTAGAAACAGGAAAGTGGATAAGCAGAAAGATGTGGACAGGTTATATAGCTATTCCTTGGCAGGAATCATGGTGATAATCATGGCCTATATGATGCTTTGTATCAGCTCCCTAGAAAACCAGGCTATTGTTTCTTGAGGATAATTTTCTCCGTGATAAATTTTGAGGATATATGCTGCTTCCATTGGTGCTGCAATTCTTTAAGGTGCTGAACAATCCTGTGCAGCAATGAGTGCTTCCAACTTCAATAGCCTTTGGTAACACACTGCACCTTACAAGATTTAGAGGAAGAGCTTTGGTATTTCCAGTGACACAGGAGAGGTCTTTTACAGAGGGTCCTCTAGATCCGAGCAAAATCTTTTGAACAAAACTAAGTGAAAAATGAAGATTTGTCAATAATGAAACATTACATGAATTCATGTGGATTTCACCAAATTGTTCTGGTAAAATAAAAAAGCCACCAGATTATTCTGAAAAAAATCTAAACATTTTGTATCAGTATTTTCTAAAACAAAATGTTCTGATTTTGTTTCAAAATTTTCTTTAATTTTATTTTTAAAATATTTTGAATGTAAAAAATATGCAGTTGAAACAAAACATTTAGTTTGACCCGAATCAATTTTTTGACTTTTCAATTAGCCAAAATTTTCAAAATAGTCTGTTTTTGGTTTGACCGGAAATAAAACTTTTTTCTATTTTTCAGAATTGCCAGTGAACCAAAAAATCTGTTACTCACTTACCTCCAATCATTGCTGCTAAAGCCAGATAGACTTATAGATTATCTTATTAGATAGTAAGCTCTATGTAGGTTGTCTTCATGCCTGTCAGTAAAGTTATGACAAGAACATTCTTAAGGACTATACAAGTTTATGGAGGAGATGGTATGATGGGACTGCCTACAATGGCATGTGGCCCATCGGCAACTGCCTGGAGCAAAAATCTCCAACTGCTGGAGATGGGACACTAGATGGGGAGAGTTCTGAATTATTACAGAGAATTCTTTCCCAGGTATCTACCTGGGGGGTCTTGCCCACATGCTCAGGGTCTAACTGATTGCCATATTTGGGGTTGGGAAGGAATTGGCTGAGGCACGGGGGGCGGGGGTGTGTGAGTGTGTTCACTTTCCTCTGCAGCATTGGGCAAGGGTCACTTGCAGGTTTAAACTAGTGTAAATAGTGAATTCTCCGTAACTTGAAGTCTTTAAATCATGATTTGAGGACTTCAGTAACTCAGCCACAGGTTAGAGGTCTATTTCAGGAGGTTCTCTGGTCTGCAATGTGCAGAAGGTCAGACTAGATGATCACAATGGTCCCTTCTGACCTTAAAGTCTACGGAGTGTATGAGTCTATTCAAGCTTAAGAAAATGTATGAAACCCTGTTCACCTTACTTACAAAAACAGTCCCAGTTCCTTCAGAGGGACTTCTCATGGGGGTGAGAAAAGTGTTTTTTGTTAAAATTCAAGCAACATCATCCTCTCCTGACAACTAAAGGAGAAATTTAGGCTGAGAAATCCACATCACTGAGTAATTCATATCCCATTCTACAGCTGAGTCATATAAGGTTCCTCCAGCAAAAACAGGCAAGATAAGACAACATTTTTGTATAAAGTAAAAAACAAAAAGTCACAGCCTGTCTTCATAACAGATATCATAAAGAAGCCTGAAAGGGCACAAATTCATTTTCCCCTCTGCAGGTCCCAATTAAATAGCAAGGCTCGACTGATTTTAAGTTTTAAGAGGTAGCCAGTGCTAAGATCAGTCGGTACTTGGGCACAGATCCAAAGTTCACTGAATTCATTGCGAGTCTTTTTATTGACTTCAAGTGACTAGATCAGGCCACTGGAGAGGACACCAATGGAAAAAGGTATCTACAGAATATGTGTACTTTGTGAAAGAGACTGCTGCTTTTAGGCCTCACATACTGTAGAGCTACTACCAACAGAAAACGTAATCTCCTTTATCTTGATAGATAGCTCTGCTGCTTCAGATGCAGAGGTCTTCTGTTTAATTTCTTGCTGGACTTAATTCTTTACCAGTAAGGATTATTCTTCATTTGTTGTTTGCACACTTGGATACCTTCCTGTATTCTGCATTGTCCACATGAGGCTTTATAATTTCTGTTTATTCTTGCCAGAATGCATGTATGCATTAGCTTTTATTATTGTAACACTTTCATTCTACAAACCTATTTTCAGTGTCTTATAATTTTCCAGAGCAATTTTTGTTGTTGTAGTGGTTGTTTTAGGTGTTTATTTGGGGATGGGTCGAATTGTAGAAATTTGAAGAAAGTCCATTGATCAATAAGTAAATATACATGTAGGTGGTTTTCTGTACAAAATACTGTATTGGAATTTGATTTTTATCTTAAAAAATAACCAAGGAAATGAAATGCAGGGGAAAAGACCCTATGTAAATAGGACCTAATCCTACAATAGTTTTGAGTGCACAATACAGGAGCAGATCGCTATGATTTAAATCACACAGAAGTCACACCTTAACTCTGCCCCCTTGCATATTTTCATTACTTTACGGTCTTTTATTATACTGATGACATAACAAAAAGGCAACATTGAAGGATTGCCTTTCTCCCCGTGCCATACTGACACAGCTGCAGTCAGCAGGGATGACTGAGCTGGATCCAACTAATAAGAAGGGGCAAGGTGTTCTCTGTAAGGGCTGGGTATGCTTCCTATGTGATGAAAGGGAGAAAGGAGTTTTTGTAGGTGGAAGGCCGAGTTCCTGTTGAACTGACGATGTAACGATGCTGAGATTTAATGGTATTGTTAGTAGTGTATTGGACTCCAATGCTTGGGTTCAGTGTCTCTGTGGTTATTTAAACTGAAATCAAGTAAAGTTATATACTATGACAAATTCATAATTCATCAAATTTTATTATAGAAAATAATGAGTTTTCTTCTATACTGCTATATCGATATGACTGTAAGTAAGCTGAATTGTGAATAGCTTTGCAGCTAACCTTTTTTTCTATAATTTTAGATGCACGTATGATGCCTGTATGTTGTAATTAAAGAAAAAAATCTGAAAAGCATCCTCAACCTTTCTTCCCACCTCCGGTTTTTAGCATGTATTTTATTGTAGTCCCCTTTCAAACTGTACTCCATTAACATGCTAGGGAACTTTTAGTGCATGCCAGCAGGGTCCATATGGGCAAATCAGTTGACAATATTTTAGTGTGCACTACAATTTATGATCCTCTAGTGTGGACTAATGCACAGTATGGACAAGCCCTTAGTTACCTGCACATAACTAAATAACCAATATCATGAAGTCTATGGTTGCATTTCCTACCAGATTATGAGAATACGTGGTTGTTCATGTATTCCGGCATTTAAAAAAAAATATATGGATGTATTGAAAGGTTACTTAAGTAGACTGAAGTGCTGGGTGCATCGTCTTCTCTTTCACTACTAAGTTGCTGCTGTCAGAATGCAGTTTACAGCACTTCTTTTGGTATTAGGAACCCATGCCCATTTAAGTCAGTGGGAGTCTTTCAATTTACTTCAATGGGCACTGGATTGGGTCCTTAGAATCAAATGCTCCAGCCTCTGTAAGGGCTGCCATAGTCCCTGAATACAGAGGAGCAAGTATATCCCACCACACTGAAGATGGGGATGAATATAGGCCATGCAAAGGAATTGGGAAATGGGCACACTAGGCTGAGACTGGAGTGTGGACTTTTTGTATGTGTCACAAGTCAATAACTAGATAGGCCGTCTTTCTGCTGCTGCATTACTGAGGATAGCAAGGTGTTGCAGTCCATCTTCCAACCTTGTAATTGTGCACACCTCCACCACACGCTTGACTATCTGCATCACTGCCCCCCAGTCCCTACTGTGGACATTAGGGCTAAGACAAATAGCTGCATTATGGCAGCCACTCTGGCCATGTCTGAGGGACATGTCTACTGCTCTCTCATGATGCCCTTGGTCAGCAGCGTAAAGAAAAATGAACCTAGACAAAATGGGGAACACAGGCTTGCATTCTAAGTGACAATCAACCTGAAAGACCCATCCTCCAATGGGCCAGTGCCACAAACCTAGCACTGGGGCCAGTTCAAGATACCATATTTCAATATTGAGGGATATCAGCTTTAAAAAGAGATATCCTCCGCTGCAAACATTGAGGCATGCATAATCTTGCTTCAGGAGACACACCACCACGGACATGCAACTTTCATTTCCAGGCTACACTGTCATGACTCATCACCATCTCAAGCTGTATCGGATGGCAACTCACATTAGAGAAAGGCAATCCTCTGTCACTATATCAACAGCTGCTCCAAATGACATAGTAGAATGACAGACAATAAAGGTGAATGAGCTTATGCTGATCAATATCTATAAGCCTCCATCAGTTAAATGGGATTCCCCCACTCTGCCCATCTTCCCAGGTCTTTCCACCTACTGTGGCAACTTCAATTACCACCATGTCAATTGGGAATACCCTGACAACAACGCAGACAGAGAAACAGAGTGGGGATCAGTCACTAACCCACAACTCCCCTACAGCCCAAAACAAATGCCGAGCTTTCACAGTAGCAAATGGGCAACAGGCTCTTCATTCAATATCATTAGGGCCCTACCAAATTCACAGCCATGAAAAACGTGTCAATGGACCGTGAAATCTGGTCTTTTGTGTGCTTTTACCTTATACGTACAGATTTCATGGGGGAGACCAGTGTTTCTGTAATTGGGGGTCCTGCCCAAAAGAAAGTTGCAGAGGGTCACAAGATTGTTTTAGGAGGGTCATGGTATTGCCACCCTTACTTTTGCACTGCCTTCAGAACTGGTCAGCCAGAGAGCAGCAGCTGTTAGCAGGGTGCCCAGCTCTAAAGGCAGCGCCCCGCCAGCAGCAGCGCAGAAGTAAGGGTGGTAATACCATACCATGCCACCCTTACTTCTGTGTTACTGCCTGCAGAGCTGGGCCATCAGTCAGCAGCCACCACTCTCCAGCAACCCAACTCTGAAGGCAGCAGTGCAGAAGTAAGGGTGGCATGATATGATATTGCCACCCCCTGCGCTGCTGCTGGGCTCCTGGCCAGCAGCTGCTGCTCTCCACTGACCCAGCTCTGAAGGCAGCGCCGCCGGTAGCACAGTGTAGACCTAAGGGTAGAAGTACTGCAACCCTCCCTACAATAATCTTGTGACCCCCCACCCCACAACTCCTTTTTGGGTCAGGACCCCAACAACTACAACACTGTGAAATTTCAGATTTAAATAGCTGAAATCATTAAATTAATTATTTTTAATATCCTATGATCGTGAAATTGACCAAAATAGACTGTGAATTTGGTAGGTCCTTAAATATCAACTTTCATTTTCTGGGCAACTGCTGACAGTGGTCAGAGCAGAAGTGCTTGAAGCTTCCCAAAATCTCAATATAGGCCATCTTTGACCACAACAAACTGCTTTCAGAAGGTCTGGTGGAATTTTCAGAAAGTTTGGTGGGAGATCTTTCAAGCAGAACTAGAGACATCTGTCAGCGAAGAGGTTGAGTTCCACCTGACATGTCCAGCCAGTATAAATGACTCCTAACAAATTTCGTGTGAATTAGGGAAGGCAGCTGCTAAGAAATCAGTCTCTAAAGGCTATTGCCAACAATAATCCCAGGGTGGTTATCACAGACAATTAAGCTCTACCAGCAATTCAAATCTTCTGGTAATGAACAATTAAGTAGAGAAATGATTTTGTTCTAATGCTAGATCAAACAAGGCTCGATCTATGGAGAGAAAGAGTCACAAAGATGGAGTTTATTCATTCTAGCCAGAGAACCTGGAATATCATCCAAAGACTTTCAGAAGATTCCAGCCTTGGCAAAAGGATTTTCCGGTCACCACAAATACTGTTGCAGCCTAGCTAGTGGCTAATAACTTACACGGAACTTGGATGAACCTTTCAGCTGTGCAGTCAAAACTGAGATTACAGAGAGGTGGCAAGGTCCAAGGGTGGATTCAAACCCGATTTTTCAGACAAAGAGCTGGAGCAGGCCATAAAGATTATGAAAACAGGAAAGGCTGCAGGCCTGAATCATATCCATATACAGTTCCTATTTCACCTAGGCCTAAAGTTGGCTGCTTTGGTTCCTCAAAAGGTGTTTCCAGGACAGCTGTATCCCAAAAATCTGGTGCAGGGCAAATGTCATAGCCACTCTGAAATTACAAAAGTCCCTGGAAGATCCCAAGAGCTATTAACCAATCCCTCTCCTTTGTGTCACATACGAATTTACTGAGAGACTGATTCTGATGTGTGGCAACAAGATTATTGAACCACAAGTGCCCTTTGTTCAGGCTGGCTTCAGAGAAGGAGACTGTACCCAAGATCAGGTCATTTACCTAACACAAGACATCAAAGATGCCTTTGAGAAGGGCAAGAAAGTTGGCACCATTCTGGTGGATCTATCCACTGCATATGACGCTGTCTGGCGTATGGAGCTGACCACCAAGTTGTTGCAGACTATTTCTTGTAACTCCATGATGCAGTTCATCACGAAAATGAAAATGAACCAGAGCTTCATCTTGTAAGCTGGAGACAAAGTCAGCCAGCTTGGGCATCTCTGCAATGGACTCTCACAAGGATCCATTCTAGTGCCTCTCCTTTTCAAAATACATAATTGCAACCTACCAACAACTAAGGCTAATAAGTATGTATAGGTGGATGACATATGTCTCACTGATGTGGGTAACACTCTACAAGACATTGAAGACTCACTCAGCTAGGACATGAATGCTCTGGCCTCTTACCTTCATCAGTGCAGACTTACATTAGGAGAGTATAAGAGCATGGCTACAACACTGCATTTGAACAATTACCTGGCCAATCAACCCCTTCCAGGCTGTGTTGAGGATCATCCACTTCTTTTCTAGCCAGTTGTCACTTATTTAAGAGTCAAACTGGACCATAATCTAACATACCAGTCCCATCTAGAACACAAAGAAAAAGATCATCTCCTACATGGCCTTGATCCAGAAGCTAACAGGAACCTCTTGGGGAGCAAAGACAAATGTTCTACGAACCTCAGTCCTGACACTAATATTCACTCCAGCAGAATATTGTGCAACAGTTTTGGGCAGAAGTCAGTTTGCACATCTAGTTAAGTGCAAAATCTAGCCACCTGTATCATTGTTTGCCTTAGACACACATTTACATCTAATATATGTGTTGGCTTGTATAGATCCCCAAAACCTTGACAAGATGACATCACCCTTAAAACTGCCTGCAGGGCTATAATGGATGAAAACACCCTATTGCACACAAGGCTGACAACGGCTCCAGCAGGTGTAAATAAACAACACACTTCCCTGCCTCCCTCCAGAAGAAAACACCTATATCTGCAGTTCATGCTGACTTGCCACGATTGATTTCACAATATCTTTTTGCTGCATCCATTCATGCATTCAAGTCCAGTGCTGCCCATCCAGTGCCAGTCTTGGATGAACAGCAGCATATCAGGGCCAACAGCTATGTCCTTGGAAAATGGCAGCAACCCTGGGATGGGGGTGGTGGTGGGGGATGTGTCCACTGGGTCTATGGCTAAGCAAATTTGCCACACAACACTGTCATAGAGGTGAGGGGGCACAGGCTGTGGAAGCTACCTCAGTCTCATGTTTAATGGGCCTTAAGACTGCCAAGGATTGCCATGCTAGTGTGGAGCTCTGCCATAACCACTCCCCTATGGTAGGGCTGAGTACAGGTATAGGGCCAGGCAGTGGCATAGACAGGTCAGCAGGGGATTGCCCTACACCAGGGGAACTATCTGCTGGTGATTTGTGGCTGGATTACATCCCCTTTCTGAAACCTGAATAGCACAAAAGGATTAAGACTGTGGACCTTTGGCTCTACATACATTATTAACAGAGCAATGTAAATCAAATACAATTATACTGGTCTAAAAATAAGCATTAGAAATTATTCAGCATGCTGAATAGGATTTTGTTTCCTCCTCACACTTTGTCATAAAATTCTTTAATAAATATTAATGTTATAAAACTAAGCACATTTCTACCTCTTGCAAAGGACCAAAGTATAGTCCATAAGGCAAATGTAGTTCTTTATAAATACTCTATTTTTCTGAGGACATACAGTACTGCGTGTTGCTTTAGTTGCCATGGTAAGTGTTCATTTTTTCCCCTTCAATTGCAGAGTAAGTAGTTTCTAAAAACCCACATTAATTGCTGCCATGCATTGTAAGGAGCTGAGCAATTCTTCCCAGGAGATAAGGCTTTCTCAGGCTGCAGTAAGCGAAAACCTTTTAACAGGGAAGGGTTCAAGCCACAGAATTTGGATCCAGATTGTTTAAAAAATGGTGGTTGTGATTAACATCCAGGGTTTTGGTTGGGGCCAATTTCTAACTCTGCAATGTATCTGTTTTGTATTTTATATGTTAGGTCCTAGTCTATTTTCCCCTATATTTCCCATATCATAAATGTGATGGAAAAGTACAGTAATATCAGTACTAATAGTGTTCTATGGTTCCAGCCTGCAAACATTTGCTACTGGGAGTAGTGCTTACTACTATGAATAGTTCCAGCAACTTCAGTGGAACTATGGGTTTAAGCCTGCACTACTGAAATCACCAGGAATTTTGCCATTGACTTTAAAGGAAGTCGGGTCAGGCTCAACATGCTGTAGTGAGCACTATGTGCATTAGTATCTATTTATAGAATTGGATACTTTCTTAATAATTTCCAGTCTTCACTTGGTGTTTTATACAGAGCCAAGCATACCGTCAGGGGTCAAGACACACTATGTAATAATAATCATATGAGTGAAGAGATGGGGAAACAGGGCCAGACAAAATAAGAACTAACCAAAAGCTTTCAAGAAATATAAATGAATCCAAAGTGGACCTTTCTTGAACTCTGAAAATGCTTACTTTAACTTCTATGCAATATTGTTGTAGCAGTGTTGGTCCCTGGAGTTTAGAGACATAAGGTGGGTCAGGTAATATCTTTTATTGGACTTACTTCTGTTGGTGAGAGAGACAAGTTTCTGAGCTTACACAGTGCTCTTTTTCAGTTCTGTGTAAGCTCAAAAGCTTGCTTCTCTCACCAACAAAAGTTGGTCCAATAAAAGATATTACCTCACCCACATTGTCTCTCTAGTTTAATTTTGGTTTATTCTCAGTTTTCCGCACCTTTCCCTTTAATACTTTTGGGTAAGACTGTTGTAAATTAGTATAGCTCCATTAAGAGATGACCCACAATAATTGGCATCTTGCTGGAAGCTAGTACCAGAAATCTCATGCAAAGGTCTGTTCCTATGACCTATCCTGCCTGATTTACAGCCCAAGGATGCTTTGGATAAACTGGGATGATAAGCACTTGGGACCATAATCCTCCATGATATAACTCCACTGACTTCAGTGTATTTACACCAGAGGTGAATCTGTGGCTTGAAACTGGGGATGCTTTTCCTAGGCCAAACCTCCTAGGTTCTGAAACATCACTGGTTCCTCTTTCATTTAAATGATACAACATTTGGTGTTCTGCTCTTAAGTACATATGGTACAGCAAGGTTTGAAACAGTATTTTCTCCCTCAGTTGCAAGAAGATTTGAAGTACAGGAACAGAGGGGCTGGTGCAAACCAGATTCCAGTAAACGGATGGTATAATAGTTAAGGCACTGGAGAGGGACACAGGAGACCTTGTTTCAGTTCCCAGAATTTAATCACAGCCATCCTTTGTAATTGATAGGTCTCAAAATGTAACTGTAAATGGGGGGTTGTCATGGAGAAGGTGTGATTTTACTGGAGTCCCACAAGAATCTGTTCTTGGCCCTACACTATTTAACATTTTTATCCATGATCTGGAAGAAAACAAAATAATGGACTTAAAATTTGCAGATGACACAAAGATTGGGGGAATGGTAAATAATGAAGAGGATGGAGGTCACTGATACAGAGCAAACTGAATCATTTAGTAAGCTGGGTCCAAGCTAACAATATGCGTTTCAATACAGTCAAATGTAAATGTATACATTTATCAACAAAGACTGTAGTCCATACTTACCAGATAGGTAACTATCCTGGGCAGCAGTGACTCAGAAGAGGACTTGAAGGTCATGGTGGATAACCAGCTGAACATGAACTTTCAGTGTGACACTATGGCTAAAAGGGCTAATGATCTCTCTGGATGTATAAACAGGGTAATTTTGAGTTGGAGTAGGGAAAATATATTACTTCTGTATTGGGCCCTGGTGCTACACCAACATGAATACTGTGTTCACTTCTGGTCTCCACACCAGGAAGGTTGGTGAAAAATTAGAGAGGATTCAGATGAGAATCACAAGAATGATTAGAGAACTGGAAAACATGTTGACAGTAACTGACTCAAGGAGCTGTATCTATTTAGCTTATCAGAGAAGCTTAAGGAGGTTGTGCCACTAGCAGACCAGGTGCCAGCTCTTGTCAAAGTTGCCATGTTTCAACTGAGCACTGAAAAATACATAGCTGGAAGCAGTCTGGCTCACCTGTGTGCTAATATTGTTAAATAAATATTAGAATTATAAGAGTATGTTTAGACTTTATCAAATGCTTGTGAGTTGCTGCATGCATTAACCTCACTTATAACCTCGGCATCCCATATTGTAGGGTAATATTTGAGTGATTGTATTGTGAGCCTCTGTGACTGTGTAAATTAACAGACAGGAGAGAGACATCAACTAGTGTGAAGTGCTGATCTCCAACAGAAAGTGTTATGTCCTTTCCAACAGGAAAGGTCGATCAACACCAGATGGACTACTGTAGGACATTAAAGGGGACAAAAGGTATTGGTTGTTCTGCCATCCTTGCCCCTTGAAGATGAGTCATGAAAGTGGATTCCTCCCTTCACCTGAGTTTGCAGTTCAGAGCACAAGGGAAGAGGGGAGTAAAAATCCCTAACAAGAAGGAACTGGATCTCTGTTCTGCTTGGACTGTGGAGGGCAAGGTTTTCTAGGCATAAGCAAGAGATCCCCAGCTGCTCAGCCTAGGCTAGCCCTAAAGAACATATAGAGTTTGCTTATTACAGAAGCTTCTATTAGCTTTTGAAACTTAAGTTTGTAATTTATTTGTGTATATATGTTTATCTGCTTTAACCTTGTAAATAGCTCTCTGGTTTCCTTTTCCTATTTAATAAGTCTTTAGGATTGGCTACAAGTGTTGTCTTTGGTCTTAGATCTAACATGCATCTGACCTGGGGTAAGTTACTGGTCCTTTGGGACTGAGAGTAACCTGAATATTGCTGTGATTCTTGGTGTAAGAGACCATCTCTCACAAAGGTAGGCTTATCTGGGTGGCAAGATAGATAAACCCAAGGGGACTGTCTGTGACTCTATCATTAGATTGTTATAGTGGCTGAGGACTATACACTTGATAATTGGTTGGTGAAATCTAAGTATAGAATTCACAATCAATCTGGGGTTTGTACGCTGGTTCTTAACAGTCTGCCCTGGGGTTGATACTCAGGCTCTTGAGTCACTACAGGCAGCATTACAGGAGTGACATAATCACAGTCTCTACGTACTTACATGGGGAACAAAAATTTGGTAATAGAGGGATTTCAATCTAGCAGACCTGAAGGAAGCTTGAAAGCATGTCCAATAAGAGATATTTCCTCACCCACCTTGACTCTTTAATGGCATAACAAGATCAAATGACTGGAAGTTAAAGGTAGACAAATTCAAACAAAAATACGGCACACATTTTTAAGATAATTAACCATTAGAACCATGTGGTGCATTCTCCATAACTGAACATTTTAAAATTAACATTGGATCCAGGGAAGTTTGATGGCCTGTGTTATCCAGGCCAGATAAGATTATCAAAATGGTCCCTTCTGGCCTTAAAGTCTATGAAATTATGAATCTTTGGGCAAGTCACTTAATCTCTCTGTGACACAGTTGCCCATCTGTAAAATGGGGCTAATAGTACTTCTTTTCTCCAAGCTCTGTCTCTCTTGGTTGTTTAGAATATAAAACAAATGAGGGACTGTCTCTTCCTATGTGTATGTACAGCATTTAGCACAATGGGACTTTGATTTTGGTTGGATTCTAGATACTAATCTCCTACAAATAATTTTTATATAATTACTACTAATAATGTCATTTTCCAAAACCTTTTGTTGTGAACTATGGTTAAAATATTCTGCAAGATGATGCAGCAGCATAAGTGATATGCATTACTGCAATGTGACATTATTGGTAATCAAGTTATGTTAAAAGGATAAAATTGGGTTAAGTACACTTCCTTCATGCTATTTGCTAGATGCTTGTGGGTTACTATCTTGACAAGTGTGGTCACAGTGGTTAAACTCATTTCAGTTCCAATGGGACATCAAGAAATATTTCTCAAAAGGCAGTGTAAAATGTTAAAATTCCACTATCTGGAGCTTGTGTGGATGGTTTTTATTAAATCCAGCCCACAAAAATTTATCATATTTAACAGAGAGAGAGAGAGAGAAATAGGATAGTAGTAGGACAGGCTATTTAAATATCCATCTGCAAATCCTGAAATCAAAAGAGAAATTAACTAATTACTGATTACAGTGGTTATATCTCTTAATTCTACCATGATAATAATGTAAGCTGTGGATCTCACTGAAAATTTACCCCAAAGTGTAATTTTCTTGAGGGCCTAATCTGAAAAAAAATGGTTACTAACTGTTCTTCGAGATGTGTTGCTCATGTCCATTCCATTGTAGGTGTGTGTGCTCACCACATGCACCGGTGCTGGAAGTTTTTTCCCTCAGTGGTATCCATAGGATCTGGTGCCCTCTGGAGTGGCGCGCGTATGCGCCAGTATAAGGGGCATTGCCAGTTCCCTCCCTCCTCAGTTTCTTCTTACCGCCCATGTCAGTGCTGGAATGGTCCCCTTGCTTTAGCAAATAGCTTTCCTTTCAGTGACTGAATAACTAAGTACACTAGCACTAAAGAACACTGATAACTATTTACAACTATTTACACAATAAAAGTTCAAAGAACCACTGAAAGGAAAGCCATTTGCTAAAGCAAGGAGAGCGTTCCAGCACCGACACTGACGGTAAGAAGGAACTGAGGGAGGCAGCGGGCTGGCAGCACCTCTTATATCAGCACATACGCGTGCCACTCCAGAGGGCGCCAGAGCCGATCCCCTATGGATACCTCTGAGGGAAAAAACTTTCAGCACCGGTGCATGTGGCGAGCACACACACCAACAATGGAATGGACATGGGCAATCACTCGAAGAAGTCCCCATCCAGGTGAGTAGACTCACTGAAGTCAACTGAACTATTCAGGTGAGTAAGGGTTTTGTTGGCTCAAGCCCACACACTGGACTTGTAACTTATGCATGACTTGTACACTACTTTGTTTATGAACATTCTCTGTTGACTATTTCCCATCTATAAATAAAAATTCCCACTAAAAGTGATACCTGCTGCACAATACTGGTGTAGCAATACTGGATTTGGAGTAAAACGCTATTACAAATCATGATTAATTATTCATATAATGGTACAGCATTTTTGAAAAATAATGGTGTTGGAGTGGCTAAATTGATAGGTTGAACGTTCTCTGGGACTTTACAGTGGATTATTTGCCAATTAAAATAGAAGATTTTCAGTGGCAAAAAAGTAAATCATATTTTTGTTGGGTACAAAATCTAAGAATCAATTTCATAGTCATATTAAACAGGTTATGAATAAACATATTGGTTTCATTAAAATTAATTTTTTTATGTTAAGACTTACTTTTACCAGTGTACAAAGTATTCTACTAAAAATGTACGAAGTCATGCATCAACAAGTTGCAGCGTTAGTACATGAGAATAATAATACAGGAACTGTTTTCTCTATGTCCACTGTTGGTGATAAGAAATCAGAAAAAGATAAAGCTAGTCCAACTTTACATTTTTGTTACGTAATCAATTTCCTTTGCAATCCAATGAATTGAGAGAGAGAGAGAGAGAGATGCTATCAAAGAGTGACAGTTCAGCAGATAAACCCTCAAGGGAGTCCTACTTCCTATTAAGTCTTAACTATAAAGCTGTTTCTTCTGAATGGTTTAAATGATTTATTACAGCTCAATGCTGCTAGATTTAAGGTGTTTCTTGGAAAGACCAGTATTGTCTCAGTTGTGATATTAAGAGATCAGTGTCCCCAAGTCCTCACTAATGATTTATTGGTCTACTGAAGCAAATGAAAATGGACCAACACGAGTAACTATAAATGTCACCCTTAACAAAATACCTCCCTCTCTGTAAGAGGATACTGAGGAAGATTGATCAGTTAGGTGGCCAGCCTGATAGCACAAGTGTGAGATTTGCTTCTTACCCTGTAAAACTGAATTCCTCAAAGCATTTTTGTCTTTAATATTCTATGACAGTTATGTCATCACTTTACATTCAAAGTCCACTTTTTACACGTCATAGGAACTCAGCTCAGCACTGAGATTCCACTTGTGTTCAGGGGCAGCAGATTTGTATAATTTTTGGTGGTGCCCAGAATGGGTCCAAGTCGTTCCCTGTCCCCTCCTCCCCCCCCCCGCCTAAAGCTCTGGGAGGGACTTTGGGTGCGGGAGGGGGGGTAGGGTCTGGGAGGGGGTTTGGGTTCTGGGTGCAGGCTCTGGGCTGGGGCAGCAGGTTGGGGCGCAGGAGAGGGTGAGGGGTGCGGCGCTTACCTCAGGAAGCTCCCGAAAACGACCCGCACACCCATCTGGCACTGGCTCCTAGGCAGGGTGGCCAGGGGGTCTCTGCATGCCGCTGCCCACGGGCAACACCCCTGCAGCTCCCATTGGCCACAGTTCCTGGAGCTGTGGAGTCGGTGCTCAGGGCGGGGGCAGCACGCAGAGACACTCCCGCCTCCCCGGCTGCAGGGACGTACCGGCTGCTTCTGGGAGCGGTGTGGAGCGAGGCCGGACAGGAAGCCGCCTTAGCCCCACTGCATTGCTAACGGCTGGGGGCCCCCGGGCCCTTTAAAATTGCCCGGGGGCGGCAGGCGGGCCCAGGAGACACTCCGAGGGAGGCGTGCGGGGGCGGCAGGCAGAGCCGTGGGAGAGACCTGGCCTCGAACAGTGGTGGAGCCGGGGCCCTGGGCCCTGAATATTCCTGGAGCACGGGCATCATGGGCCCATATAACTCGCCAACCCCTCCTTGTGTTACCTAGTCAGTTACCAAACCTGCTTTGGGATTCCTTCATTCTTCAAGGCCTACACTCTATGTGCAACCAAAATTCCCATTGAAGTCAATGACAGGGGAGGGTTGGCAAGCAATGCAGAATCAGGTTTCAAAGGGTCTTTGGTCCTCCCGTTATAGGTTAGATGAAGTGTTATTATTTATTTGTATGCAGGCCAACCAAGACCATTGTGCTAGGCACTCAGTATTGCCAGCCCCAAGCATTCAAAAATTATGGGCCAGCCCCACCAAAAACTCGAGGTTCATTTGAAAATTCTGCCAGTTTTTCTCCAGAGCTATCAGGGATAGAAACGTAAGAAAAGCTGAGTTTCTCAAGTAATTACTTGACTCCAGGAGCTGAGGCTTAAAGAAAAAACACCAAATACCAGGAGATTTGCAATACAATTGCAAGAATTGGTAATACTGGGCACTGTTTAGACACACAGTAAGAGAGAGTCTCTGCCCCCAAAGAATTTACAGTCTAAATACGAAAGACAGAGAAAGGAAACATTACAATCTCCATTATACAGATAAGGATGTGTCATGGTTACAGGGGGCTAAGTTGTCCATAGTTCACACAGTCTGTCCCTTCCATTTGGCTGCAGGCTTTTGCCTCGAGTAAGGGAGTAAGAAAATAGAGCCATCTCCAGGGCCTATCTGCTTTAAGTCACATGCTTTCTCAAAGAGGCATCTATACCCCATACCCTCCCAGTTAAACCTTGGGGCAACAATTTAATATCTTTGCTCTTTGCAGAGTTGACACTCCATATTCTGTCCCAGTTTACCAGATTTATCAGGCCCTGGTTCTTCGGCTGCACAAGGTCCAGATCCTGCTGTTGCTGTATCTGCTTGTGCTGGCACTGTTTCTCCCAATCAGCAAGTTGCTGGCACTTTGGTTGCAGCATCTCTTTCAAGCTACAGTATTTTCCTCATCAGCTGCAGCCTCTGTCACCCCTGAGCCAATGGATTTGGGGAACCTGGTAGGGATGGAGCCTGGCTGCCACTCCAGCTGCTACATATGCTCTGATTTTGTCCTCCACATCTTCTGCTAGGAATTCATCCTCCTTGGTCTCTCTGTCCCACAGGTTCATTTTTGTCTCTAGCTCCCCCAAACTTTACTGCCAAATGGTGTCTCTCAAGTCCTCACACAGTTCTGGACCACAATTACTTTGCTGGTTGTTGAAGTACAGTAGGTTCACCAGCTGTGTCTTTTCCAGCATTTAAGAGGTTAGCTTCCTTTCTCTGCACAACTTTGCTAACTGCTTTTTCATGAACAGTTCATATCTAATTCTTCTGGTCTATCTTTTCCTACTTCTTCTCCAAAAGACAAGACACTTTTTTCTTCTACAACACTTTTTACTGTGGTTGTCACTTAGTGGAAATTTACCACTGTGACATTCATCCCACCACACTATCACCAATATTGTCAGGGTTAAAGGGTTAGCTTCATCTCTGACCCTTCTCACTCTGTGCACACCATCAGGTATCTCTTGCCTTTACCCGTCCTGGGGTGTCATCATGAGATTCTCCCATTCTTAGGGTATGTCTACACTACACGCCGGATCGGCGGGTAGCGATCTATCTATCAGGGATTGATTTATTGCATGTAGTGTAGACGCGATAAATCGATCCCTGATCGCTCTCCCACCGACTGCTGAACTCCAGCAGTGCGAGAGGCGGAAGCAAACTCGACGGGGGAGCCGTGGCCATCGATCCCATGCCGCGAGGATGGGAAGTAAGTAATTTTAATTCGATCTAAGATACGTTGACTTCAGCTATGCTATTCTCATAGCTGAAGTTGCGTATCTTAGATCGATTCCCCCCAGTGTAGACCAGCCCTTAGACCAGACCATGGGCTTTACCATCCGGGATTGTGTACTTTGTAGACCCAGCTGGGTTCAGCACCTGGAATTCAATCCTTCAAGATCTTACTACAGTTGACCAGGCAGCTTTCTCAAACCAAAGTAATGTTTAATCTTAACAGCAGGAACAAAGAGAAGAAGTATTTTAATTCAACAAAAGGCCTACATGCTTGTCTGTCTTAGCCTAAGCCACAACACCTTGTGTTAGTGATCAAGGTAGATTTTGCATCCGCAGACCCAGTGGATCTATCTCTGTCTGCTCTCTGCGAATGGCCCTGTGACACCTGTCTGTCCTCTCTAGAGAGGGGCTTAACTTTTTAGTGTCCTTTTGATCTTTTGACTCCAGGCTTTGGACGAACAAGTCTTATAACGTTGGCTGGAGCTTAGAAGTAGCATCTTCATAACTGATAGCTCAGAGAGTTTCATTATGACCCCTGTCTTGTTTACTGGGATATTGTTACTGTGGAGCAATTGTATTGCCTTTCTGCTAGTTTCCCAACAGCCCAGCTGTTAACTAGACCAACCTGCATACCTTAAACTTTCCAATAACCCAGTATAGTAACTATTTTGATAGCCAGTTTACATCCAGTGTTCATAAGTCATTAGAGATCATCACCTCATCATTTGCAGAGAACCGAGGCAGAGTGTGAATAAGTGACTTTCCCAAAGGCCACACAGAATGTCTGTAGCAAAGCTAGGAGCTGAACCCACCACATTTGGAAACCAGTCCAGAGCCTTAATCACAAAATCATCCTTCCTCACTACGTCAATTCTGATGCTCTTTATATGTGCCAGTGTTTGCTGAGGGGTAGCCTGTTTGCTCTTGGCATTATTTAACATCAGGATTTGATGGATTCATTACAACTATTAAAAGAGTGCTATAATTTTTCATTAATTATTGTATGTTGAATGTAATGAGTAGGTTGACAATTTCTTTTATCTGCTCATACAGAGCACCAAAAAGAAGGGTCCCAGTAGATGATAGTTTAGTGTTAAAGAAACAGATCTTGAATTAAACAGTTAAGTAGTGTAATGATACTCTTCATAACAGAACCCTACAAATATAGGTTAATAATATCTGTTTAAGGGAACCTAAAATTTATGGCAAATGTGTTATCATGTAACAGATATCTGAATAGTTTGGGTGGAAGGTGGGCTAGTGAGTGCACCTGCAAAGCCTTACTGCATTTCTTTATTTACTACGAACTACAAGCAGTGAGGCCACTGATGCTCAGAATGCCGCTGAAAAGTAACATCACTTAGAACAATGGCAGTGTTTGGGCACAATTTCATAGATTAGAAACTACCTTCCATTTAGCTTTAATTGACAACGTAATGACACAGCTTGGAAATGCCTGTTCTCAACAGCCTTCAGATACTCAAATTGACATGAAGTGTGTTTGCCCATCTATAGAGATGTGCTGTCAGACCCTGAAAGCCCTCCCCTATATGGACACATTGTTTTCCTCTCAGAGCTTAACCCATCAACCATTTACACCACTTTCCACATAAGAGGCACAGAGAACACAGTAGCAGTTTGGTCAGAATAGAGTGAATTGCGGTGGACAAGCTAAGAAATTGACTACAGAATGAGAGAAAGAGAGACTGTTCTTCATCAGGTGAATCAGGCATATGCTTCATGGTGCTGTGCTATAGAAGATCACTGAATTTCCAAAGCCAGCATCTGCATTAAATTAACTTCGGCTAAATAGGGCTCAAAGGCACCAAATGTTTTTTTTTTCCTGTTCCTCAGATCATACATGTTAGTGTATCCAGGGTTGGTGTTTCCACTTAAACTAGCACGTGAGTTTGGTGGAATGCTGTCTCAAAGAACATAAGGCAGAAAGATGGCACAGTACGGAAATATTCAGCATTTATATAATTTTATCTTTAAACATGTTTAGAATGAAGGGGTTTTTTGGTTTTTTTTGGTAAAGCATTAGTGTTTGAATAAGTTTTCAAACAACTTTTATGGGAAGCATAATGGGGGAGAAGAGACTTAACCCAAAGGAGCCAAATTCAGACATGGTGTAAGTGAATGTCGGTGGAAATGTACTCCTTTACAAACGAGTCTCACTACTACCCAACAAGTGCAAAAAGCCAAAAACTACAGTAAGTTCATATTAAATAAATATACCTTTAGATAACTGCAGAACATTTAGGACCTCTAAGACAGCATAGACCAAATATTCAAACATCCAAAAACCCAACTGAGTTGTACAAATATCCCAAGTTAGGGTTTGCATGGACATGTAGCTATGCATATCTGTAAATTGCAAATGAAACATGTGCATCACAATATTTGCAACCCCATACCAGACTCCACAAACTAGTGTTTGCGCACTTTTGCATCCATTTGAAAATTTAGGCTCCAATCTGGCAAAGACTTATATCCATGCTTACCTTCATGCACTTTGAGGAAACCCGCCGAAGCCATTGGGCTGTTCACAGTGTTAAACACATTCTTAAGTCTTTGCAGGATCATGGCCTTATTCTATTTTTAAATGTAGCTACTGTATAAGCACAGTAGCTTTTTCCTACATTTTTTACAGCTGAATGTAACTTTTATTGAATTGAATAAGGAACTATGTTCATTACTTGTAATGGGAATTTATATCACAAGCGTTAATTAAAACAGATTGAGTGGTGGCTTGTTGATAACTCGAAGTTTCTAAAACTCTTTTATTGGCTTTTACAGTTTTAAATACAAAGTCTAGTTAATACATTTAGAAAATGAGTTCTGAACATGTCCATGAAAATTACGAAAATAGAGAAGGAAATGATGGCAAGATTCTGTTGTCAGGAATAACTTTATTTGAGGTAACAGATATGCTCTGTTATACCAATGTAAATCAAGAGCAAAATTTGGCCCAAAAGCTAGTTGCGTGTGCGCACACATGCACAATTCCATTTAGCATAAATACAATATAAGGACATAAGAACTCTTAAGAAACCTTGATCCTAACTCTGCACCCACTGACTGATATGGGAGCAGGATCAAACCTTCTACTGACCTAGCTCATCACAATCCAATTCTGCATTCCTTGCACACTCACTGAGGCTACTTTTTGAGACACTGAGGCTACTATGAGCTAGGAATCACACCCTTAGCTTGTATCGTAGGGGTAGCCTGAGAATTCTGTTGCAAAAGAACCCATGGAACAGGTCTGGTGTCATCTGTTAGGTCCTCTACCTTCCTTTTACCTATTTACTTCCCTGACAAACTCTCCTGAGCTTGGAATTCTACTTCATTGAATTGCACGTAATGAAGACATAAGACCCAGTTTTGAGTTGATGAAAAGAAGGCATTTTATTTAAACAGACTCTTTTAGTGAGAGCTTAGAAGTAACAGAAGCAAGTGCCTCAGTCTTCCTGTCTCCCCCACTCTCAGCAGGAAGCAATAGCGGAACATTTCTTGCTGTTACAAGTATATGTACAATCCTTCAAATTAAGAAGGAGGAACTCACAGAATTTCCCTATCCCTTCATATTTTGTAGATTCCTCACTATACCCTCAGATTGCATTGATATTCACTAGCTATAAGAATTTTCAGCAATTTCTCAATATGGAGATTAATTCGGTGTAATCTGATTACGTAGAGACCCAGGCTTAGGAGAATTTTATGCCAAAAGTTAAAACAAAACAAAAAAAGGCCATCTAATAAAGTATTTCAATTTGATAGATATTCCTGCTTTATATTAACTACAAAGATACAAAAACAACGAGGAGTCCTTGTGGCACCTTAGAGACTAACAAATTTATCTGGGCATAAGCTTTCGTGGGCTAAAACCCACTTCATCAAATGCATGGAGTGAAAAATATAGTAAACAGTATATATATGAAAAGATGGGAGTTGCCTTATCAAGTGGGGGCGGGGTCAGTGCTAACGAAGCCGATTCTATTAAGGTGGAAGTGGCCTGTTCTCGACAGTTGATTACTTTTGTAGTGCTAACGAAGCCAATACAATCAAGGTGGACATTGTCCATTTCCAACAGTTGACGAGAAGGTGTGAGTATCAGTATCATTGTTAGTTGTTTGTTAGTCTCTAAGGTGCCACAAGTACTCCTCATTGTTTTTGCTGATACAGACTAACACGGCTACCACTCTTAAACCTACAATGATACACTTATTCTAACTTGCTCTGTACAAAACTGCATTGCATTTTGTTGGCTCAGATTTTTAAATAATCCTTTGCAGGGGGTTCCCTGTCTCACTGGTCTAATCTTCATTATTTGCTGTTCATCTTCACTTGCAAATGTTGAAACTTTGCAGTGAATAGTTGTGGCACTCTGTACCTCAAAGCAGCACCCTGGAACCCCCATATTCACCCGTCATATAATTATGATATATTTCATACAAAGCATGCCATGTAAGATATCATATGAAAAGTCATGATCTACTGAAATGCATTGTTCTGTCAAAATATGCATATCATTAGTGTGTATGAAGTTATGAGACTTTTCTGTATGGTTGTAATGGAAATATGTTGTAAATTTGAGTAGGGTTACCATTCGTCCAGATTTACCCGGACATGTCCTCCTTTTTGTGCTAAAAATAGCATCCGGGGGGAATTTGTAAAGCACTCAAAATGTCCGGGATTTCCCCCCTCCCCCGGCAGAGCAGAGCGAGCGGCTGGGAGGGCTGCAGGGAAGTCCTGGGCTGGACTCCGGAGCAGCTGTAGAGGCGCTCCGCCCTGCATTCTGAGCCGGCAGCTCTCCCCTGCAGCCCGGCTCCGGCAGCACTGTGCAGGGCCAGGGACCGGGTTTTGTTGTGCTGGGGAGTGCAGCCACGTGTCCGGCTCGCACAGAGCCCAACACCCTGTTCTGAGCAGCAGGGTAAGGGGGGCCAAGGGGCAGGAGAAGGGGCAGGGAGGTTCTGGAGGGGGCAGTCAAGAAATGGGGGGGTCGGGAGTTCATGGGGGGGCTTTTTGGGGGGAGTGGAGAAAGTTTTGGGCAGTCAGGGTACAGGTAGGGGGTAGGGTCCTGGGGGGCAGTTGGGGTGGGGGTCTTAGGAGGGGGCAGTTAGGGGACAAGGAACAGGGAGTCTTAGGTAGGGGGTGGGGTTCTGGAGGGCAGTTAGGAGCAGGGGTCCCAGGAGGGGACAGTCAGGGGACAAGGAGCGGGGAGGTGGGGGGTTGGGAGTTCTGGGGGGGAGCTGTCAGGGGGCAGGAGTGGGGAGAGGGATCGGAGCAGTCAGGGGACAGGGAGCAGAGGGGTTTAGATGGGTTGGGAGTTCTGGGGGGGGGCTGTCAGGGGGTGGGGAGTGGTTGGATGGGGCGTGGGAGTCCCAGGGGTCTGTCTGGGGGTGGGGGTGTGGATAAGGGTTGGGGCAGTCAGGGGACAAAAGGCAGGGAGGCTTAGATAGGGGGTGGAGTCCTGGGGGGCAGTTAGAAGCAGGGGTCCCAGGAGGGGGCAGTCAGGGGACAAGGAACGGGGGGAGGGTTGGGGGTTCTGGGGGGGCGGGAAGTGGGAGGGGCAGGGGCGGGGCTAGGGCGGGGCTCCTCCCATCCTCTTTTTTGCTTGCTGAAATATGGTAACCCTAAATTTGAGAATTCCACTGCTAGTTACTCAGTGACAACAAACGAGATGATCCACTCCCAGGAGGGTGTTAACCAACCATTAATCAGCAGGGGAGTTGTAAACAAGGGATTTACAATGCTGTAAGAGTGCTGCACAAGCATCACACAATGGGGGATTGCTGAATTCTGTGAATCAGCAAAGCCCACCAGGACATGTCTGGGCTAGTGTTTTCCAGGCATATGGACTGAAGATATAAAATAGGGGACTATGGCATCATGCTTTTGCCTTTATCCTCCCCCACCTACACTGGAAGCAACAAGAATGCTGGGAAGACAAAGACTTGAACTGAGACTGGTCCCAGGCTTAAAGAAAAACCCTGTGTATTAAGAACTGTAACTTACCTGAAACATCCAGTTGGGTGAGAAAAACTGCTTGATCTAAATACTGCCTACTCTAATAAGGTTTTAGATTTATACTGTGCACTTACCTCTTATTTTATTTGATAACTATCTCTGACCTTTTGTGCCTACCATTTATAATCACCTAAAATCTTTCTGTAGTTAATAAATCTGTTTTATATTTACCTAAAACAGTGTGTTTTTGGTGAAATGCTTGGGAAATCTCAGCTCAGTTTACAAAGGCTAGCATGTGTTCTCTCCACATCGACGGAAGGATATACTGGATAATAAACGTACACTGATCAAGCTGACCAGGGCAAGATGGTATATTCTGGGGGTGCAAGACTGGAGGCTTGGGAAATTTGCTGGTGCCTTTCTCTGTGTGATTCATGCGTGGCTCAGGGAGCATTCATGCAATTTAGCTGGGTGCGGAGCTCCACATGCTATTGTGCTAAGTGATAACAGCGCCTGGAGGGGTTTGCTGCTTGTCACTAGCAAAGCATTGTGAGCGATAGCCCAGGCTGGAGATTTAAGGGGGCACAGCAATACCCCAGTTCCAGGTTGTACTCCAGGGGTCCCATCACAATAGTGCTATTTCAGTCACTTTTGATGGTAAAAGGCCTGCAAGGCACTCAGATACAAATAAATCCAGATTGGCAGATTCTGTATATTTGGGAAAAAACTAGGTGCTCTCTCATTTGATGCCTTAACCTAGTTTCTAAAACTTTTCTCAAACCAAAAGTTCAGCTGAATGCCCTGTAATATCCTGGTGATTCTTTAGCTTTATTCCCCTCCAATAATGGTACATTCTGTATTAAGTTTGGCCACCTGTGAGACTTCAGAAACTTCCTCTGAGCTCTGTGCATTTGTGACAGTATCTCCTGCATTCCCTTGTCTTTTTAAGATATATACTTATTTTTTTCTGATTCTAAAACCTTTACTGGGCTTTAAGAGCTGTCAGTGGCTATTTAGAGCATGATATTGCTTCCCAGTTTCTCCATTTCTGCCTCCTGACAGTTCTATTTTTGATTTAGGAAAGAGTCAATCCTTTTCATTTAATATCTTAACTATTTTCTCAACATTAATTCTCCACTTTTGTTCTGAAGGATTATCCTTCAGACAGTTTGTCTGTTGCTTTCTATGTAGACACAAACCATTTCTTCCATTTAAATGTTCTACACTATTTAGGCTGATTTTTCACATTTATATAACTGATTGTGCTCAGGTTGTCAGAATATACAACGCTTAAAAATGAATTTGAAGTTTAAAAATTAACATTTCAACAACAGGCAGTGAGCAATAGTTGTTCAGATATAATGAATGCCACAAGATATGGACTTTATTTTGGTAGTTTGATTCTGCAACATCAAAGCTATTGGCAATTTTAGGGGCTATTTGAGAATGAGCAATGATAAAATGAAAATTGTGATAAGAATCTCATCACCATCAATATTCTTCAGCCTGCCTTCTCATCTTGCTTATAAGTTTCATTTTTTACCAAGTTTGTCTTTCGCATCAATCCAAACATCCCTGCTGGTAAAGCCAGTATATTATGCTATTCCTATCTTCAGGTGTAATATTGTTCCTCATCCATATTGTAACACCCCCCTCCTGTCTTGTTGAATCTCTTTTTATAGGTTTCATTCCTGCACTTTAATGTCTCACTCATCATCCTGATTTAGACAAATTTCAGCTACTCGGTGATCTATGTCTGCAGTCCTGACATCTCACTGATTATTCTTTTTGCCTTTGTCAGGAAAGGAGAGAGGGAGTTTTAATTTCTCATTACTTTCACTCTTCTTTGTGGAATAATAATATTTTCCCATCTTTCCACTTACTATCTTTTCTCCTTAGTAATTAACTTTGGTCAACACTCACCTACCAGAAGCTTTCGCCAAAGTAGCTGTCCCTGTCTATTGCATACTCTTCTACTGCACATATATTCAGTTACATAATTATTTTCATAATGTTTAATGGCAGCACCTCTTCTCTCATTCATTTTCAATGCTGATCACTATTTTTGGTTCATTTGGTAGACTACAAAGCAGGCAGCTAAGCACTAACTGCAGCCTTTCAGTTTTGTTCCCTATCTGCCAGGTAGCAAATCCTATTCATCTACAGCTCCCATCCTCCCCCTATGAAGCTCACAGAACCAGTAAGCACAATTGGTCTTCTGATTAAAGTACAGAATTGAGGCCTTGTCCATGATCCCATCCCAATATCATGCCTCAGCTTCCCTTTCCCTGAGTATGAAGTAGGGCAAACTAGCTTTTCCTTTTAAAAAAACCCTTGACCCAAGGGCTTCCTTTACTGACAATGGAAATTAACATAAGTAAAGCTTACATTTAAAACCAGTCCTAGCCTCTAGTCTGTTCTTGCTGAACTCTTATTCTTCTCTCCTCAAAAGCCCCCACAAATCCCTTGCCTTCCAGCCCCAGCTACTCTCCCTCATTTGAGCTGGGTTACCAATCTCTTCTTCAGAGTTGTCTCTCAATTGGCTTTTCCCACCCTGGGAGCATACTCCCTCGGAGTGTCCTTCTAGTTTCTGCTCCCTCCCTAAGAGCCACCTTTTTCGTTACAGACCTCTTCTTATTCTAGAGGCATTGCCTCCCTTCCTGCTAGGGAACCCCCGTTTAGACTGCTCAGATAGCAGTCTTATAGGGATCAGATCACTCCTAACTGGCCAATAAACTACCTGGAGTACCAAGGGATGCTGGAACAATTTTTATATTGGGGTTGCTGAGAGCCATTGAACCAAACTGTAAACCTGGCATATGATGGAAACCACTTCAAGCTGCGGGGTGTGGTCACACCTTCATCACCCCTAGTTCAAGGAGCTATGGGAATACCCAGGTGGAGTTCACAGGGTTGTCATGGGTAAAACAGGGTCTTAATCCCATTGAAGGGCTGCTTGCCCCATGACAGGGTCCAATTCAGCACATGCCTAAATCCATCTCTATTTCGTGTAACAACTGAGCATTGTCTTTAACACTGTTCTGAATCAGAAGCTCTGGATACTATTCCTGACTGCTCCAGACTTTAAAAAAATGACTTTGCCTCTCTGTATTTCAGGTTCACCATCTCTAAAAACAGGATAGTAATACTTAGTGAAGCTGATTGAGGATTGAAAATAAAAATGAAACTGTAAAGTTTATAATTATGAATTATAAAACTGATGAATAGTATTTGACCAGCTGAACACTAACTAGCATCATGGAGCGGCTGAAAGACCTCAAAAAGAACAGGAGTACTTGTGGCACCTTAGAGACTAACAAATTTATTAGAGCATAAGCTTTCGTGGGCTACAGCCCACTTCTTCGGATGCATATATATATGTTAGTCTCTAAGGTGCCACAAGTACTCCTGTTCTTTTTGCAGATACAGACTAACACGACTGCTACTCTGAAACCTGAAAGACCTCATTCATTCATGTTTATAAAGCATATTGAGATCGTCAAATGGAAGATGGTAGAGAAGTGAAAAGCATTTTGATCCCATTCTCCATGGGTTGTTTCGTTAAGTTTTAAATCTTTGTTTCTTTATGCAGCTAGTTTCTCTTGTCTGTTGAATACTATTTACTAAATAAAATCAGTGTTTTTGACCATTGTTCTTGCAGTCAAATCCCCACCACATTTCTTCATTTCCTTTGGGAGAACAGTGTCTAAAAAGTAACACTAACTTTCCAAGAACTGTCATCCTCCTGCTCCTCCTAAATTTTATAGTCTACTTCCTTATCCTTAAATATAACCAACGGGGTTCTCTTTGATATTTGGAAAGTCAAATACCATCACATTTACCTTACCCTCTGCCTCAACTATTTACTCTCTTCTGATTTTTTTGTCTCTTCTTATAAATTACCTAATTCCTTCAGCCTTTCCTCCAACTTAGTAAATAGCTATTACACTTCTCTTAATTGTCTATCTTCTTCCAACTGCACCTGCAGTAACTATCAAGTCCCTTTGATCAATTCTTCATATTCATTTATCTTTAAATATAACCATTAGCACAGCCAGCAATCCTATTTGCTTCTCTTTGTTAGCCAATGCATCACAGCCCTGAGAACAGAGCATTTGATGGGCGTCCGTCATGGCCCCATCGCCTTCTATCAGCCTGGAGCAGAACCTGGGACACAGGCGGTTCTGGGTGGTGGCGAATAGGTCTTCCTGGGGAGTGCCCCACTGAAGGAAGATCCATTCTGCCACTTCCCTGTGCAGGGACCACTTGTGTTGTTGTGAGAATACCCTGCTCAGGCAATCTGCGAGCGTGTTGCTCTCGCCAGGTAGTTGGAACGCTCGGAGGAGGATGTTGTGGGCTATACAGAACTCCCACAGGAGCTGGGCTTCCTGGCATAAGGCCTTGGAGCGCGTGCCCCCTTGCCTGTTGATGTAATACATTGTGGTGGTATTGTCCGTGAGGACTCTGACCACCTTCCCTTGTAATCGCTGGCGAAAGGCCAGGCACGCCAGGCGCACTGCGCTGAGTTCCCTGACATTTATGTGCAGGGACAGTTCCTCGGGTGACCACATACCCTGGGTCCTGAAGTCCCCCCATGGGCTCCCCAGCCCAGATCCGAGGCATCCGACACTAGATCTAGTGAGGGCTCTCGGAAGGGGATACCCCAGAGCATGTTGCTTGGGAGGGCCCACCATTGGAGGTCTGCAACCACCGTTGGCGGCACCATGACAACCTTGTCCAGGCCGTCCCTGGCCTGGGAGTAGTGGGAGGCCAACCAGAGTCGTAGGGGCCTCATCCGGAGCCTGACATGTCGCACCACTGAGGTGCATGCTGCCATGTGGCCGAGGATTTGAAGGCACATCCGAGCCGTGGTTACCGGGAAGGCCGTGACCAAGTCGATGAAGCCTTTGAGCGCCTCGAACCTGTCTCTTGGAAGGGAGGCTGTGGCCACCTGGGAATCCAGCAGGGCTCCTATGAATTCTATGCGCTGGACCGGAACTAACGTGGATTTCTCCTCGTTTACCACTAGGCCTAGATTTGAGCAGGTGCGTAGCAGGAGGGTTATTTGCTGCTGCACCTGGGACTGGGACTCACCCTTGAGCAGCCAATTGTCCAGTAGGGAAAGATCTGCAACCCTCTCCTCCTGAGGTGGGCTGCTACCACCGCCATACACTTCGTGAAGCCCCTGGGGGCCGTCAAGAGGCCAAAGGGGAGTACCATAAACTGCTAGTGTTCCTGGCCCACCAGGAAATGGAGGAAGCACCTGTGATCTTCGAAAATATGGATGTGGAAGTATGCATCCTGGAGGTCCAGTGCTGCAAACCAATCCCTCAGGTCTAAGGAGGAAATAATAGAGGCTAGGGACACCATGCGGAATTTGCAACGAACCAAGAACTGGTTGAGCTTCTGCAGATGGAGGATGGGCCGAAGCCCGCCCTTCGCCTTCGGGATGAGGAAATACCTGGAGTAAAACCCCTTGCCCCAGAATTCCCAAGGTACCCTCTCCTCGGCTCCTAGGGAGAGAAGGCACTGTACCTCCTGATCTAGGAGGAGCGCATGTTCCGGGTCCTCCGCCAACCCCCTGGCCGGAGGGCAACTGGGAGGGGGCGAAACAAACTGCAACCTGTACCCCAGAGATATAGTGTTGAGGACCCAGCAATCCATGGTAATATGGAACCATTGCAAACTGAAGGCAGGTAAACAATTGGCAAACCTGAACTTTATTAACTGGGGAGGTTAACCTGGCAACAGGCCCAGTAACCCCCCACAAGCAGTCAAAAACGCCATTTCCCTGGCCTCCTGGCCTTACTGGCGGCAAGAAGGAACTGAGGGTGGGGGGAGCACGCAGCCCCCTTTATGGCGCGCTATGTCGGCGCCACTCCAGGGGTCGCAGTGGTGCTCCCCCACTACGGATGCTGCTAAGGGGAAAACTTCCGGCACCAGTGCATGTGGCGAGCACGCACACCTACTGTGGAATACACAGGAGCAATCACTCGAAGAAGAACAGAACCTAGAACACTATGATGCACTCAGTCATCTTAAAGACACATGGTGGTTTTTGCCACTTAAATTTCTTATCAGTATGCCTCTTGTTTTAGAGTAACATTCAGCTACTTATGTTAAAGATAAATATGGTGTTAAATGGAATGCTATGACCTACATTTTATGCATATCAGGTCTTTGATGCTGACAGTGAACTGAGAAACCCTGATATATTATCACTTACAGTGCATTACTTTTCACATCTTTTCAACCACAAGCTGATCTATGTTATTTGTGTGCAGAGAAATATTTTCTCTTAATTTAACTGTAACATCCATACCTCACAGAACATTAATATTTTTAAAATTTATCAATGCACATTGACTCACACCTTATTTTATTTTAATTACAAAGTGCTTAGAACATTGCAGACATTCATATGAAATGCAACTAGTATCAAATTAAGAGGAAATGTATTTAACAATAACAGAGGTTATCCCTCTTTATTATTTATATTGTGGTTGTGTCAATGAGCCCCAGCCATGGATCCAAACCGCATTGTACTAGGTGCTGTACAAAAACAGAACAGAAATACAGCCCCTGCTTCAAACAGCTTTCAATCTAATGGGAGCAGCTAAAACCCTGCACACTGCTTTAAAAGTTTACCTGATCTGCTTTGGTCTCTCTTTTTTAAATCTAAGTAAAGTTTGAGGAGCTGATCTTGCAAACTGTGCAGTTGGGGAGAGCTCCACATGGCAAGGATTTATAGACTCAGACCCAAACTGGTGTTGAATACCCACAGACCTCAGGCTGTGTCTAATGGAGAGACAGAAGAGAGAGACACGTCCAGTCCACTTATACACCTTCAAAACATCTCACTTTTTAACTTGGGACAAACTGTGCACTTTAGCACTCTTGCTGTGCCCCCTACACACCGAGGAGGCTACGTCAAAATTTTACATAGGGCACTGAAACTCATTTTAGCTGCAGATGTAATTAACAGCACATTTAACAGAACTCTTCAGACCACTTTAGCTGCCAGAATTTGTGCAGCTGCTGTTTTGGCATCTCATACTGTAGCGCGCACTATATGGCCTGGAGCACTGAACCACGTCTCCAATGGATCTTTCATCTGGAAGAGTAAATCTGTTCAGATTAGCACATTACTATGAAATCAAGGTAAAATAAATGTTCCCCCCCCAACATATTCTTTGAGTGCCCCAATGGCATATTAACCACTATTGCAGGCACAGTCACTTCCAAATTTGAACTGCAAAAGTAAAAGAGTGTTTTCCCTTTACCTCTACCTTCCTTTGTATGAAGACAGCCTCAAACTACAAATCAACATTCTGCTTGCTTGTTATATAAATATATTTTTAAAAAAATCAAGGCTATTACGCCCTGACTTATCTCTTTGCTGGAAGAACATAGGGAGGCTGAAATCTGGAGGACTTAAACAGTGATGTCATACGTCAGGTCTCCCTCCCTCATGCGAGCGATGATGAATAGAGTGTCTAATATTTATCACTCACTGAAACAAGGCTCACCATATTGCATAGAAAAATAGATTGAAAATAAAGTAATTTAACCATTATTTCGACATACAGTAAGGAGGGCCATTTGCAGTTTGGAAGAAAGAAATCAAAGTCAGTAAAAAAATGTCAGCTTATCTGAACCTGTACTAATGCAGCTGCAGTCAGAATAAGATTGACATCTTTCTCTATTATAGTGGGAGATTTTTCATTTGAGCCATGCCTTGACTGACACTCAGTTTGGGATG
The DNA here is from genome assembly GCF_027887155.1 of Malaclemys terrapin pileata. Classification (NCBI taxonomy): domain Eukaryota; kingdom Metazoa; phylum Chordata; order Testudines; family Emydidae; genus Malaclemys; species Malaclemys terrapin. Next base: position 90,041,241 of record NC_071512.1, read on the forward strand.
GTCTTTTATAGGACAAGATAGTTTTGAGAATCAGCTTGTAGAATGATGGAAACAATGTCTTTCCATTTGAAGAGAGCAAACAATCTCTGAACAGCCTGATTTATTATGAAATACATCTCTGCAATCCCCAGTTATTCACTTCCTGAACTTCCTTAATCAGGAATTAGTTAATTAAGTTTATTTATTTTATTCTGAGTTATATGGTGCCTATTCACAGTCTCATCCCCTAGGCACAAAGAAATTATTCTCAGTATATGGATTTTACTAGTCGAATCTACATGTGCTGTCCCATGCACTTTGGTTTTTCTTTGTAATTTAATTTGAACAGTCATTCATCTGGCTTTTGAACTCCATTTTGATGTGCCCTCTTTATCAATACCTGTAATCAGAAGAAAGATTCTGTAGTTTATACTATAATTAATGGGTCCAATTCCTCTCTTTTTTTCCCCACTGAGAATCAGTCCCATTAACAATGTCTACACTAGCATTTTTTCTTCATACTTCCAAATTTGCACTGTCACCAATGCTATCAACAATAGGAGAGTTAATGTAGGCTGGCTGCTGACATTTTAGCCGTCATGTTATCTATTCATGACTAGGTCTAGACAAGACAAGGGTTAAAATGCAATTGATTGTGGTTCCTGTTTACATCAGTTCTCCCACTATGGCTACATCAAAGGAACTAAATTGGTGCTAGTGAAATTTGAAGAAAAAATGTCATAACTATAGAGGGAAGGGTAACAGCCCTCCTGTGTACAATACTATAAAATCCCTCCTGGCCAGAGACTCCAAAATCCTTTTACCTGTAAAGGGTTAAGAAGCTGAGGTAACCTGGCTGACACCTGACCCAAAGGACCAATAAGGGGACAAGATACTTTCAAATCTTGGTGTGGGGAGGCTTTTGTTTGTGCTCTTTGTTTTGGGGGTTGTTCGCTCTTGGGACTAAGAGGGACCAGACATCACTCCATGCTCTCCAAATCTTCTGAACAAGTCTCTCATATTTCAAACTTGTAAGTAACAGTCAGGCAAGGCATGTTAGGTTTGTCTTTGTTTTCTCAACTTGTAAATGTTCCTTTTGCTAGAGTGTTTACCTCTGTTTGCTGTAACTTTGAACCTAAGGCTAGAGGGGGTTCCTCTGGGCTCTTTGAAGTTGATTACCCTGTAAAGTTATTTTCCATCCTGATTTTACAGAGATGATTTTTACCTTTCTTTAATTAAAAGCCTTCTTTTTAAGAACCTGATTGATTTTTCCTTGTTTAAAGATCCAAGGGGATTGGATCTGGACTCACCAGGAATTGGTGGGGGGAAAGGGAAGGGGAGGAATGATTAATTCCTCCTTGTTTTAAGATCCAAGGGGTTTTGGATCGATGTTCACCAGGGAATTGATGGAGGAGTCTCTTAAGGCTACCCAGGGAAGGGAGTTAGCACTTGGGAGTGGTGGCAGCAAAACCAGATCTAAGCTGGTAGTTAAGCTTAGAAGTTTTCATGCAGGTCCCCACATCTGTACCCTAAAGTTCAGAGTGGGGAAGGAACCTTGACAAATGTGATTAATGAAAATTATGGAAAGATAATAAAAAAACCCACACTGCTGTTCACAAGGCCAATGAGGTTAAACTGCTATAAAACTAGCATGAATGAGGGTAGAATCAGGACCAATAGGCAGTGATTTTGTGTAGCATTTATATGTATTCCTTTCCAGGTCTATTCCTACTGTATTCTGAAGGGGATGTAACTAGTACGTACTAGATAAATGATCGACAGTGCAGAAAACTCCAATTCCCTATTCATTTCCCGATGCATATTAAAAAATAAGTTACCCACTCAACATTTTTATATAAATGTATAAATACACACACACATAAATAAATAAATGTCCTAATGAAATGCTTTGCTTTTTTCTTTTAGGTTAATCACCAGTCAAGCATACAACAACTGTTTTAAAAGTTGAATTTTAAGATCATCCGAGATACTGAAATGTCAACTACACTCAGGGGAAAAAAAATAAAAAAAATAAAAAAATCTATTCCCTGGAGATGAAAAGTTCCTTCATTCCTTGAAGTCAAATACTACAGGGTCTTTCTGTTCAACATACTCAGTGCTGCTAAATGCCTTAGGATTTGCATTAGAAACAACTTCATCCTCACCATCCTCTCACTCATTCTCTTTCTGCAACCTGGAGGAGGGAGTAGGGGGAACACTTTTCAAAGGATAAAGCAGTATTAACATGCAGGAGTTAAATATCTTTTCCTCAGTGGGCTGATTACAAAAAATGTATTATACTCATCACCATATCTATTTCTGCTCACATGAATGTTAATTAATGAGACAGGTTATCTAAAACAGCGGTGTAGGAAGCAATACATTTTTAAAACAGCACATACATGAATATATATATATTTTCTCTGGCAATGAGAAAAGCGAAAAGTCGGGTAGACAATTCACAAAAGCAGAGTCTGGAAGTACCTGCTGAAACCTAAATCATTTACAATTTCATTTCTAGTTCATAAGAATGGCACTAGCATGAGATATTACATAATGTTACATACTAAAAATAAAGATGTGTGAACATTAATTCCCCTAAGTGCCCTGAAGGTTCCCATAAGCATTGAACAGAGTATGAAGCAAAATGTAGCATGGAAGAGCTTGGTAATGAAGCCATTCAATCAAAGCCTGGGGTAAGAAGGATTTGAAAGACTTTATTTAGCACATCATGTGCCCAATTCTTCTCTAAGGCCTTGGCTACACTTACCAGCTAGTTCGACGGCTGGAAATCGAAGTTCTGGGTTCGACTTATCGCGTCTAGTCTGGACGCGATAAGTCGAACCCGGAAGTGCTTGCCGTCGACTGCGGTACTCCAGCTCGGCGAGAGGAGTACCGCGGAGTCGACGGGGGAGCCTGCCTGCCGCGTGTGGACCAAGGTAAGTTCGAACTAAGGTACTTCGACTTCAACTACGTTATTCACGTAGCTGAAGTTGCGTACCTTAGTTCGAATTAGGGGGGGTAGTGTAGACCAAGCCTAAGTTACGCTGCTGTAAATCAGGAGTATCTCTCCTAAAGTCTATGGAGTTACACTATTGTAAAACAGTTAGTCCCTAGGTTTTATATTTATCCAAGCCTAAAACAACTGCAGACTAGGTGCAATCTTGACTTCAAATTTCAGATATTCTGCAGAAGACAAGAGAGGTGCTACTTTGTGTGTCACAATAACCCCTATGTTTTGGAATAAAGCTAGATTAACACATTTCCTTAACTCTTTACTTGACTTTAACAATGAACTGTCTTTGGCCAAGCTCATTTGAATTTGGGATTTACTTTATGTATTATCAATTGGATTTTAAATCACACAAAATTCTCTCAATGAGCTAGTTTTAAATTTGCACACTCAAGGGCTGGTAGACAGCAAATTTAAAACTCTTACACATGAATATTTGCACAGAAGTGATCTATTTCCTATAGTATGGGGCTCTGTTTGAAAAAAAGCAGGAGGACAGGAGTAACAGAACCCTGGAGCAGGGTCAATTATATAAGCCCGCCAAGGTTCCGAATGCCCCCTTCACAGCTACAATTGCACAAACATGAATTACTCTGTATAAATGTCACAAAGTTACATGTGTATTTTACAACCAGACTGCACATTTTGTAGAAGCTCAATTTCTCTAGAAATGTTGCCTCAGGCAAGACTTCTATGGTCCAGAAAATGTTTAACATTTTCTAAAATCCCCCCTCTCCTCATCTGCCACCGCTCCCTGAGTGAGGCAAAGAGCCATTACATTAGTTTCTTTAAGTCATCCTCTTGATTGTGGGATTGATCCAAATCCCATGGGAGTCTTTCCATTGAGTTTGGGTCAGGCCCTATAAGAGTTGTATTAATTCAATCACAAAAGCAGTATCAGGTGACAGTTCAGCTGAAATACACAAATGAACTACTTATAAACAATCCATAGAATAAAAATAAATGTCAAAATCTCCCCAAAACTGGTTGAGCAAATTGAAACAAGAGCTGGGGAAATAGATTCATAGATTATAGGACTGGAAGGGACCTCGAGAGGTCATCGAGTCCAGTCCCCTGCCCGCATGGCAGGACCAAATACTGCCTAGACCATCCCTAATAGACATTTATCTAACCTACTCTTAAATATCTCCAGAGACGGAGATTCCACAACCTCCCTAGGCAATTTGTTCCAGTGTTTAACCACCCTGACAGTTAGGAACTTTTTCTTAATGTCCAACCTAGACCTCCCTTGCTGCAGTTTAAACCCATTGTTTCTGGTTCTATCCTTAGAGGCTAAGGTGAACAAGTTCTCTCCCTCCTCCTTATGACACCCTTTTAGATACCTGAAAACTGCTATCATGTCCCCTCTCAGTCTTCTCTTTTCCAAACTAAACAAACCCAGTTCTTTCAGCCTTCCTTCATAGGTCATGTTCTCAAGACCTTTAATCATTCTTGTCGCTCTTCTTTGGACCCTTTCCAATTTCTCCACATCTTTTTTAAAATGCGGCGCCCAGAACTGGACACAATACTTCAGCTGAGGCCTAACCAGAGCAGAGTAGAGCGGAAGAATGACTTCTCGTGTCTTGCTCACAACACACCTGTTAATGCACCCCAGAATCACGTTTGCTTTTTTTGCAACAGCATCACACTGTTGACTCATATTTAGCTTGTGGTCCACTATAACCCCTAGATCCCTTTCTGCCGTACTCCTTCCTAGACAGTCTTTTCCCATTCTGTATGTGTGAAATTGATTTTTCCTTCCTAAGTGGAGCACTTTGCATTTGTCTTTGTTAAACTTCATCCTGTTTAACTCAGACCATTTCTCCAATTTGTCCAGATCATTTTGAATTATGACCCTGTCCTCCAAAGTAGTTGCAATCCCTCCCAGTTTGGTATCATCCGCAAACTTAATAAGCGTACTTTCTATGCCAATATCTAAGTCGTTGATGAAGATATTGAACAGAGCCGGTCCCAAAACAGACCCCTGCGGTACCCCACTCGTTACGCCTTTCCAGCAGGATTGGGAACCATTAATAACAACTCTCTGAGTACGGTTATCCAGCCAGTTATGCACCCACCTTATAGTAGCCCCATCTAATTTGTATTTGCCTAGTTTATCGATAAGAATATCATGCGAGACCGTATCAAATGCCTTACTAAAGTCTAGGTATACCACATCCACAGCTTCACCCTTATCCACAAGGCTCGTTATCCTATCAAAGAAAGCTATCAGATTGGTTTGACATGATTTGTTCTTCACAAATCCATGCTGGCTATTCCCTATCACCTTACCACCTTCCAAGTGTTTGCAGATGATTTCCTTAATTACTTGCTCCATTATCTTCCCTGGCACAGAAGTTAAACTAACTGGTCTGTAGTTACCTGGGTTGTTTTTATTTCCCTTTTTATAGATGGGCACTATATTTGCCCTTTTCCAGTCTTCTGGAATCTCTCCCGTCTCCCATGACTTTCCAAAGATAATAGCTAGAGGCTCAGATACCTCCTCTATTAGCTCCTTGAGTAATCTAGGATGCATTTCATCAGGCCCGGGTGACTTGCAGGCATCTAACTTTTCTAAGTGATTTTTAACTTGTTCTTTTTTTATTTTATCCGCTAAACCTACCCCCTTCCCATTAGCATTCACTATGTTAGGCATTCCTTCAGACTTCTCGGTGAAGACCGAAACAAAGAAGTCATTAAGCATCTCTGCCATTTCCAAGTTTCCTGTTACTGTTTCTCCCTCTTCACTAAGCAGTGGGCCTACCCTGTCTTTGGTCTTCCTCTTGCTTCTAATGTATTGATAAAAAGTCTTCTTGTTTCCTTTTATTCCCGTAGCTAGTTTGAGCTCATTTTGTGCCTTTGCCTTTCTAATCTTGCCCCTGCATTCCTGTGTTGTTTGCCTATATTCATCCTTTGTAATCTGTCCTAGTTTCCATTTTTTATATGACTCCTTTTTATTTTTTAGATCGTGCAAGATCTCGTGGTTAAGCCAAGGTGGTCTTTTGCCACATTTTCTATCTTTCCTAACCAGCGGAATAGCTTGCTTTTGGGCCCTTAATAGTGTCCCTTTGAAAAACTGCCAACTCTCCTCAGTTGTTTTTCCCCTCAGTCTTGATTCCCATGGGACCTTACCTATCAGCTCTCTGAGCTTCCCAAAATCTGCCTTCCTGAAATCCATTGTCTCTATTTTGCTGTTCTCCCTTCTACCCTTCCTTAGAATTGCAAACTCTATGATTTCATGATCACTTTCACCCAGGCTGCCTTCTACTTTCACATTCTCAACGAGTTCCTCCCTATTTGTTAAAATCAAGTCTAGAACAGCTTCCCCCCTAGTAGCTTTTTCAACCTTCTGAAATAAAAAGTTGTCTCCAATGCAGTCCAAGAATTTGTTGGATAGTCTGTTCCCCGCTGTGTTATTTTCCCAACATATATCCGGATAGTTGAAGTCCCCCATCACCACCAAATCTTGGGCTTTGGATGATTTTGTTAGTTGCTTGAAAAAAGCCTCATCCACCTCTTCCACCTGGTTAGGTGGCCTGTAGTAGACGCCTAACATGACATCTCCCTTGTTTTTTGCCCCTTTAAGCCTAACCCAGAGACTCTCAACACTTCCGTCTCCTATGTCCATCTCTACCTCAGTCCAAGTGTGTACATTTTTAATATATAAGGCAACACCTCCTCCCTTTTTCCCCTGTCTATCCTTCCTGAGCAAGCTGTACCCATCCACACCAACATTCCAATCATGTGTATTATCCCACCAAGTTTCAGTGATGCCAACAATGTCATAGTTGTATTTATTTATTAGCACTTCCAGTTCTTCCTGCTTATTCCCCATACTTCTCGCATTTGTATATAGGCATCTAAGATACTGGTTTGATCTTTCCTCCCAGTTTTGTCCTGACTCTCCTTTCTCTCTGCCAATATAGCCCACACTCCCTCTTGTTTCCGACTCATTTCCCCAGTCTCCATGTTCCCCACTTACCTGTGGGCTTTGCTCACCTGTCCCCGTCGAACCTAGTTTAAAGTCCTCCTCACTAGGTTAGCCAGTCTGTGTCCGAACAGGGTCTTTCCTCTCCTCAAAAGGTGAACGCCATCTCTGCCTAGCAGTCCTTCCTCGAATAGCGTCCCGTGGTCTAGGAAGCCAAAGCCCTCCTGGCGACACCATCTTCGCAGCCAGGCATGCAAATCTCAGTTTGTTAGCAGGCAGTCCTTGAGCAAAAAGAAAAAGTAGATTTTTTGCATAAGTTATTTGCTGTGAATTATTTACTCACTTCTATTTTGGATCCTTTTCAGGGGTTTGATTTAACTCCCACTGAAGTCAAAGGAAGTCTTTCCATTGGATTAGGCCCTCACTTAAAAAGGAAGAAATTGAAGAAATGACTCAAATAAAACTTTGAACTTATTAAAGACGATCGTTTATTTACCTATAGGAAACCATTGGAAGTAAACCAATTATCCACACTCTGGCCTCTCAACTTACAGAGAATAAACAGGAAGAATTGAAAGTCTCGATAAATTAGCTAAAAGATTATTTAATTGGCATCACAGAGACTTGGTGAGATAAGTCTCATGCCTGGACTATTGGTATAGAGGGGTATAGCTTGTTCAGGAAGGGCAGGCAAGGTAAAAAGGAAGGAGGTGCTGCATTATACATCGAGAATATATACTCTTGTTCTGAGTTCCAGAGGGAGTTAGGAGGCAGACCAGTTCAGAGTCTCTCTGGGTGACATCAGGGTAAGATCTACTATACACCACCAAATCAGGAAGAGAGGGTGGATGAGGCATTTGTAGAACAAATAACAGAAATATCCAAAATAATGTGGCGAGTCCAGGAGAGCAACAACAACAACAAAAAAGATAAAAGACTTAAAAGACCTGACTATGAGGCAAGGTTAAAAAAACTGGACATGTTTAGTCTTGAGAAAAGAAGACTGAGGATGGACCTGATAACAGTCTTCATATATGTTAATTGCTGTTATAAAGAGGATGGTAATCAATTGTTCTCCGTGTTCACTGGGGGTAGGAGAAGTAATAATGGGCTTAATCTGCAACAAAAGGATATTTATGTTAGTTATCAGAAAAAACTTTCTAACTATAAGGGTGGTTTAGCTCTGGAATAGGCTTCCAAGGAAAGTTGTAGAATCCCCATCACCAGAGGTTTTTAAAAACAGGTTGGACAAACACCTGGCAGGGATGGTCTAGGTTTACTTGGTCCTGCCACAACACAGGCGGCTGGACTTGAGGACTTCAAGGTCCCTTCCTGCTCCACATTTCTATGATTTTTATGATAAAGTTGGTGTTCTTCCAGAAATCGCTTCCACTGAGATGATGTGACACTTATATTGGACATACCCTGGGTGGACAACTGAAGTTCTTGGATGATGGAACGCCTTCTTTTCTGCTTGCCTCTGTCATTTGCATCGAAGAGAGAAAGTTGCCTCCAGATGCCCTGAAAAAAGCACCTTTGAGTGCATCATCCCTATGCTGAAAGAGTTTCCCTGGCTTCTAGTGAAACAGTGGATACATTTTAGGGTGTCATGCAGGCCCTGAATGATTCACACTCCACTATATACAGAAGATTTTAACCCTGGTGGAAAAGGACAAAATACCCTTTCCCCCTACCTGTCTCTCCTCTGCTCTCAGATAATCTTGAAAGACAGCAGTATGTGCAGTTACACAATGCTCCTCATCTATGAAACTCACTTCCCGCACAGATGAAGTTCTACGTATCGGTTAGCAGCATTTAAATCAGGCCTGAAGATTTTATTTAGCATTCCTTTTTAGAACATGTTATTTTATTCCAGTTGGATTTGCCTCTGGAAAGCTATCAGAGAGTTCTCAAGAAAGGTGCTATTGCAGTTTAAATGAGTGAGTGGGCCTGATAGAGGTAATGTAGTGACTTCTAGACATGTTTAGTTAGTTAGTGATCTGAACCTTGAGGCAACTACACAATTCTCTAATTGACTAAACACACAAATCCCAAATCCTGAAGTCCTTATTCAATTTCTACTCAGCTCTTACTCTGGAAAAATTCCCATTGATGTCCAAGGGGGTTTGGGACCATTATTAACAAAAGTGGGAAGCTCCTGAATTTAAACCAGTAATGTTTTCATGACACTTAAGTCAGATTTATTCATGATGGGTAAGGTAGTCTTGGATTGACCCACCACGAGAAGAAATTTTACCCCAGCAGTTTCAGGGTCAAATTTTCTGTGATGTGCCCATGACTTAGGTGTGCAAATCCCTGATGGACACACACTACCCCAGCTGCACATGTATCAGTGGTTGGTGTATTTCAACTGGGCACAGAGGCCCTTGAAACTTTTGGCTTCAGTGTCTCGGCCATCTCTTGTTTTGTTCACTTACTTTTGCATAGTAGTTGCTATTAAAAAGTGAGATGCCACCATGAATTTCTATAAAACTATTGGGGAAACTATGGTTTCTCACATAACAGTGTGTGGTGACTCTTGATAAATTATGAATATTGAATGGCAACAACTATCACTAATAAAGATAAGGGAAAAATTGTCAAACATGGGTGCCTAAAGTTAGGTACCTACATCCGTCTGTAGGCATCTAATTAGGTGGCCTGCCTGAATAAGAAAGATTCCGAGCTTCCCCAGCTTAAGATGACTTCAATGATGCTGTGACCTTTATATTGCATGTGAATTCAATGGGAGCTGTAAGTCCTCAGCAACTTTGAAAATCAGGCCACTTATTTAGGTGCCTAATATGGATTTTGTGACCTGATTTTAGGCTTCCAAGTTTGATACGTCAGGTCTACACCATTCTGTCAGATTCATAAAGCAGTAAGTAATAACTGCCATCTGACACTCTCCCCTCATTATTTAGGCTTGTTCATGAAGTGTTTTTTAAATTATAGATGCATGAGTTGACTGATGTTTGAGGTAAAGCTAATGAACTCATTTCCATAGAAATGAAATAACTTGCTGCAATGCCAATTATTGATCTCTTCTGATTACAAGCTTGAAATCACAAAAATGGTTCTGCAGTCAAGCAAGAAGTCATAATAGCCCAATAAAAATGTTTTAAAAGCAGCACTGTACAGGCACATGGGAAAGATTCTGGGTGGGCTCTCTGTAGGCAACCTTACCCAGGACTATAGCAGGATTTGAATCTGAGACCTTCAGCATTAAAACCATGAACCTCTGCTACTTGAGGTAAAGGGCTACAACCTGTAACTGCAGCGGGAACAGACTTTTGAACCTCTGTGGATCAGCCACTAGATGGAGACATACATATGAAGCTGTGGATTACATGTGCATGTTTCAAAGTTTCATTTAGAAAACTGTATATTATTTTTCACTGCTAGAGATTCACCTTCATCAGCAGCACTATGACAGGCTGTGCTGATACCTCGTTTTTACCCTTGCTTTCCTCTTTTATCATCATTAGGCAATGCATAAGTTCCTGACTCAGATAGCAAGAGATGTCCCCCAGCAGTGAAGAATAGGAGGTAGAGGATGATGGAAAGAGATGCCACAGCTGTATCATTTCCTAACCTTGTTTCAAGGTCTTTAATTTTCTCTTTTATACTTACAGAGACCAAGTTTCTGATCTGGAATTCCCTCCACCCCTCACCTCACCCCCCCCCCCCAGTTCATCTCTTTCTGACCTTCCAAAATCTCCTTCTGGTTGTCCAACTTCATCTCCAAATCAAACGCAGCCAAAACGGAGTTCCTCATTTTTCCTTCTAAACCATCTTCCTTTCTTTCACTGCCACTAATACCACCCTCCTTATCTTCTAAATTCGCAACTGTGGGGCCATTTTGGAGGGCACCCAGAAATTTTTCACATGGTATGCACAATGCACAGGGTATCTGGGGGTTCCAGCCCAAAGTTTCTTCTCCAACAAAACTCCCACCCAGAGCAAGAAAACAAATGGAGTTACCTACTAAGGAACAGCAGCTGCTGAGTCCAACGCAAGGGGATTGAGGGAGATTCCAGGCATCACCACCAAATCTGATTAATCTGATTCTCCCTCAGCCACTGGCCCCAGTGCCTCGCCCACTGAGTCTGCACCATGTTCAGCCCCCATCTTGCAGCCTGACCCACCCAAGTGCAGTGTCATTTGCCATCCCTGAGCTCCTGCAACCATGCCTAACGGGGCTGAGCCTGTTCAGGAGCACCTGGAGCTACTACCCTCCCTACCTGTGCCCCTCCTCCCAATGCTATGTATCATGTGTAATGTGCATATGGCCATGGTCATCACAGGCCATTTTGACTCTTCACTCTCCTCCCCACAATTCCAGATTGTTACCAAATCTTGCCATTTCTTACTCTGTTATGTATCAACAGGGCCGGCTTTAGGACCTGCGAGGCCCAATTCGAATACCTGGCGGCGGTCTGGGTCTTTGGCAGCACTTCGGCCGTGGGGTCCTTCACTCAGCTCCGGGTCTTCCGTGGCACTGAAGGACTCCCCCCCCCCCCCCATCAAAATGCCGCCAAAGACCCGGAGCGGACCACCGCCAGGTGAGTAAAAGAAATTAAAAAGGCTAGGCGCCTAAGAGGCGGGGCCCAATTCTGGGGAATTGGGGGAATTGGCCTAAAGCCAGCCCTGTGTATCAACTATCCATCCACTCCTCATTCTCCCTTCAAACTAAAATCCTTCTCTGTGCCTTGGTTATTTCTTTCCTGGACTAATACAGTTTCCTCATCCCTGTTTCCCCATCTCACTCCCCTCCAGTCCATTCACAGTGTCATAGCCAAAACTCTTCCTTGCCCCACCACACACCTTTAGACCATGATAGTCACATCCTTCACTGGCTTCCCTCACATATCAAAGCAAATTTAAGGACTGCCCTTGAGATCAAGGCTCTGCCCAGCTCCACCTCTCCCATTCTGCTCTTATTTCTTCTCCTACTGCCCATGCCTCTTTTGCTCCAGCCAGCAACAACACTCCCTTTGTCTTGTTTTTGTGTCTTCTTTCATAACATATCCTATCTCTGTAATGAACTCCCACCCCAATTAACTAGGTTCACACCATCCTGAAAACCCACTTTTACTGTGAGGATGTAAACCACAAACACATCTGTTATAACTGCTTTCATGTTAAAAAAACCCAAATCTTTGAGTTGTCAAAACCCCAGGATCTCTGAGTGCATTCTTCTTTCTCTTTTAGATCGTAAAGTCCTCAAAGCAAGGACTGCCAAGCAAAATGTTGGTGCTTAAATACTAGGTAATAAAGAATACCAATCTTGTCCTGCTTCCTGATCCTTTTCATTTAGTTTGTGGCACAATTCTGTTTAGATTAACTCCTGCTCCCACAGTTCCACAAGCGTTCTTTGTACTTTTACTAACATGACAATAAAAAAAGTAAAGGAAGCAGGGCTGTCAAGTGATTAAAAAATTAATCGTGATTAATCGCTCTATTAAACAATAACAGAATACCATTTATTCAAATATTTTGGGTGTTTTCTACATTTTAAAATATATTGATTTTGATTACAACACAGAATACAAAGTGTACAGTGCTCACTTTATATTTATTTTTGATTAAAAGTATTTGCACTGTAAAAAACTAAAGAAATCGTATTTTTCAATTCACCCAATACAAGTACTGTAGAGCAATCTCTATCATGAAAATATAACTTACACATGTAAAAATATGTACAAAAAAATAGCTGCACTCAAAAACAAAACAATGTAAAACTTTAAAGCCTACAAGTCCACTCAGTCCTACTTCTTGTTCAGCCAATTGCTCAGACAAACAAGTTTGTTTACATTTGCAGGACATAATGCTGCCCATTTCTTATTTACAATGTCACCTGAAAGTGAGAACAGGCCTTTGCATGGCACTGTTGTAGCCAGTGTCACAAGATATTGATGTGCCAGATGCAGTAAAGATTCATATGTCCCTTCCTGCTTCACCCACCTTTCCAGAGGACATGCTTCCATGCTGATGAAGGGTTCTGCTCAATAACAATCCAAAGCAGTGCAGGCTGATGCACGTTCATTTTCATTATCTGAGTCAGATGTCACCAGCAGAAAGTTGATTTTCTTTTTTGGTTCAGGTTCTGTAGTTTCTGCATCGAAGTGTTGCTCTGTTAAGACTTCTGAAAACATGCTCCACACTTCATCCCTCTCAGATTTTGCAAGGCACTTCAGATTCTTAAACCTTGGGTCCTGTGCTGTAGCTATCTTTAGAAATCTCACATTGGTACCTTCTTTGCGTTTTGTCAAATCTGCAGTGAAAGTGTTCTTAAATCGAACAACATGTGCTGGGTCTTCATCTGAGACAGCCATAACATGAAATATATGACAAAATGCGGGTAAAACAGAGCAGGAGACATACAATTCTTCCCCAAGGAGTTCAGTCACAAATTTAATTAATATATTATTTTTTAACAAGCATCATCAGCATGGAAGCATGTCCTCTAGAATGGTGGCCAAAGTATGAAGGTGTATATGAATGTTTAGCATATCTGGCACATAAATACCTAGCAATGCCGGCTACAACAGTGCCATGCGAACGCCTGCTCTCACTTTCAGGTGACACTGTAAATAAGAAGCAGGCAGCAGTATCTCCCGTAAATGTAAACAAATTTGTTTGTCTTAGTGATTGGCTGCACAGGCAGTAGGACTGAGTGGACTTGTAGGGTCTAAAGTTTTACATTGTTTTGTTTTTCAGTGAACTTATGTAATAAAAAAAAATCTACATTTGTAAGTTTCACTTTCACGATAGAGATTTCACTACAGTACTTCTATGAGGTGAACTGAAAAATACAATTTATTTTGTTTATCATTTTTACAGTGCAAATATTTGTAATAAAAATAATATAGTGTGGCAAGGCACCCCTTCTGCCTTGCCAGACATAACACTCCCTCCTCTGGCAGGGACAGGCCCTGGGGTAAATCAGCCCCCCACTCTGGAGCGTGTCTGTCTTCACCCTTTGGGGATTGTTTCTCAGAACCTTCCCGGTAGACTTTGGGGCAGGCCTGAGGAGTGCTCCTCTGCCAAACAAAGGGAAAAAGTCTACAGCACACCAAAACAAAAGGGGAATACCTTTCCCTGGCCCCCCTCACTGGGACAGGTATTGTCTTGTCGCTGGCCCTGGGGTGTTAGTCCTTCCTCTAAACAGGCACTGGGTTTTGGGTGTCTCCCCTGTGGGGAGGAGCGCAGTCTCTCCCACTGGAGAAGCCTATCTCCCTACTGCCTCCAGCCTTGCAGCAGTTTGTCTCAATCCCTCACCAGGAAAGAGATTTTAACAGGTTTCAGGCAGCCCTTAATTGGACTCAGGTGTCCCTAACTGACCTGAAGTAACCCCTTCCCAGCTTGTAGGGAAAAGGGCCTTTAGCATTCTAGGGCTAACATGTCTGTTTTCCCAGACTCTCCTGCAGCCGTCCGGCCTGACTTTGTCATATATCTCTCCCCCCTGCTCAACACCATGGGGTTGGGCTACTTGGGATGAGAAACAATGTACCCTTGATAGACCATCAGCACTGCCATGCTTGATCCCTGCCTTGTATTGCTCTTGGAAGTGGAAGGGCTGCAACGACAGGAACCATCTTGTTACCCTTGCATTTCATTCCTTTTTTCCGGGGCATCCATTTTAGGGGGGCATGGTCAGTAACAAGGGTAAATCTCCGTCAGAGTAGGTAGTAGAGTAGGGTTTCCATGGCCCATTTTACAGCAAGGCACTCCTTTTCTACCACGGCATACCTTTGTCTCTGGGCAGGAGTTTCCTACTAAGAAATAGGACTGGATGTTCTTCCTCTTCTAGCATTTGAGAGAGTACGGCTCCCAATCCGACCTCGGAGGCATCCATTTGTAGTACAACATTTTTCAAAGTCTGGTGCTACTAGTGCGGATTACTACAGAGGTTAGTCCTCAGATCTGTAAATGCTTCTTCAGCCATGCTGGTCCATTTCACTATGTCTGGGCCTCGGGCTTTTATCAGGGCCGTCAATGGGTATGCTCTGGTAGCAAAGTGGGGAATGAATAGCCTGTAGTACCCTACTATTCCCAGAAATGCTCTGACCTGTTTCTTCCAGATTGGTCGGCGCCGACTTTGTATTGCTTCTAACTTATTCAGCTGGGGCTTCACTACACCCCTTCCCATGATGAAATAGAGGTATTTGGCTTTAGCTAGCCCTATTGCACATTTGCAGGGATTTGCAGTGAGACCCTCATCCATCAGGGTATCCAATGCTGCTTCCACCCTTTCTAGGTACATCTCCCAGTCTGGGCTATGTATGACCACATCATCGAAGTAAGCAGCTGCATACTTGGCATGTGGATGTAACAGCTTATCCATGAGCCGCTGGAAGGTTGTGGGAGCCCCGTGTAATCCAAAAGGGAAGACAGTATATTGGTACAATCCTTCTGGTGTAGAAAAAGCAGTCTTCTCCTTGGACTTCCTTGGCCAGAGGGATTTGCCAATAACCTTTGGTCGGGTCAAGAGTGGACAGGAATCGGGCTTTTCCCAACTGGTCGATTAGCTTACCTATCTGAGGAATGGGATAGGCATTTAACTGGGACACCTTGTTTAATTTCTGGAAGTCATTGCAGAATCTCATGGTACCATCTGGCTTAGGTACCAGAACGATCAGACTGGACCACTGACTATGGGTCTCCTCAATGACTCCTAGCTCCAGCGTCCTCTTAATTTCAGTCCTAATCTCCTCTCTTTTCACCTCTGGGATCCAGTATGGCTTAACATTCACCTTTACTCTGGGGTCCATGATGATATGATGATGAGCTTCAATGGTTCTGCCTGGCTTCTCCGAGAACACATTGTGGTTTCGCTCAATTATATTGGTGACTTCTGCCCGTTGTTCAGGGGTCAATTCAGGGGATATTCTCATTTGCCCTGTGGTTTATTTTCTTGGGATGACGTCTCTAGGGTGGCCACATAAGATCCTCTGTCCTGCCAGGCTTTCAACAGGTTGACATGGTAGATCTGCTCCGGCTTCCAGCAATCAGGCTGTCAAACATCATAGTCGACCTCCCCAGTGGCTTCTATTACTTCATATGGCCCTGGCCATCTAGCCAGGAGCTTGCTTTCAGCTGTGGGCACCAGCACCATTACTCAAACACCTGTCTGGAACTTTCAGACCTTCACTCGGCGATTGTAATAGGTCTGTTGGGCCTCTTGTGCTTTCTCCATGTGTTCCCGCACTATGGGGGTGACTTGGGCTATCCTGTCCCGCATCTGCATCACATGTTCAATGATGTTTCTCTCCTGGTTAGGCTGTTCATCCCAGTCCTCCTTGGCAATGTCCAGTATGCCACAGGGACGGCAACAGTATAGCAGCTCAAAGGGGGAGAACCCCATGGCAGTTTGGGGAACTTCCCTCATGGCAAACATCAGGTAAGGTATTAAGGTATCCCAGTTCTTCCCATCCCAGCTCACCACTTTCCTTATGTTCTTCAGTGTCCTATTAAAGCGTTCAACGAGGCCGTCAGAATGTAGATGGTAGACTGACATTTGTAGGGCCCATATGTGGAGCATCGCACACAGGTCCTTCATCAATTTTGACACAAAGGAGGTTCCTTGATCCATTAAGATCTCTTTGGGTATCCCTACCCTAGAGAAAATATGAATCAATTCCTTCGCTATTATCTTGGACATTGTGTTATGTAGGGTTATGGCTTTTGGGTATCGGGTGGCATAGTCCAGAACAACAAGCACACACTGATGGCCTCGGGCCCACTTCTCCAGTGGGCCTATCAGGTCCATAGCTATCCTCTCAAAATGGGACTTCATTAATTGGCAGAGGTACTAGAGGGGCCCTTAAATGCAGCCGTGTAATTGGCATTCTGGGCAGGAGGCGCAATATTGTCGGACCTCCATATAAACTCCTGGACAAAAGAATGTTTGTAGGATTTGGTCGAGGGTTTTATCTATCCCCAGATGTCCTCCAAACAAATGGCTATAAGATAGGTCCAACACTGCTCTCTGCTGTCTTCAAGGCACCAGGAGCTGCTCCACTTCTTGCTCTTGTATTTGGACTACTCTATATAACAGGTCCATTCTTATCATGAAGTATGGCTCTGGGCCATTTTGTTTCCCCTCCACTGGAACCCCATTCACCTCAACTACCTCCCTTCTAATATTGTCATACAGATTATTGGCTTGGTCTTGCCCAAAATTTCTAAATGAGGGCCCAATATGCTCAAAATCAAGGGGACCTATTTCTGTTTCACCTCCAGGGTTGTTGTCCTCAGCAGAACTAGATCCTGGCCCTCCTTTCTCGCCTAGTTTTCCAGGGCTTCTCAGTTGCAGAGAACAAGTCCTGGGAAAATTCAGAGAAAAATGGGAGAGGACTACCTACTGGGGCGACAGTATCACTCCTGGGGTGACTACCCTCCTTGGACTCACCCACTGGAAGTAGATTCCCAAACCCTGGCAAGTCTCATCCTATGAGGACTAGATATGGGAGTTAAGGGACCACCCCCACCATCACCCTCATGGTACTCCCCTGAACTTCAATTTGTACAGGGATGGTCAGATAGTAGTTAACACTGCTATGTACACAGGTTATCCCTGTGTGTTTGGCCCAAGACAGCTGGTCCTGTCCAACTAGTTTCCCTGAGACCAGCGTGACGGCACTCCCGGAGTCCACCAATGCAATGGTCTTTATGCCATCTATCTTAACGGGCTGCATGTCCCTACGTGGGGTCATCACAACCTCCACAAGGTTGATTAAGCCATATATGCCTGCATGATCATCCAGGTTGTATTGCATGGGCTCCTCAGTGTTAGGACATTGGGCCGCAATATGCCCTAGTTCTCCACAAGCATAACACCTATATCCCGCTCGGGATAGCCCCTATTCTTTGGGCTACCGGGTCTTACCCCACGACCCTCTCTCCCCAGTCCTCCAAATTCCTTTGCAGACTCCGGCTTCTCTCTGGAGTCCTTTCCCCCTAACAAATTTCTGCCTGACCCTTTGGGAGTCTGGTCCTTTGGGGCAGGGACTGATCTCTTGATTCGGCGCATTTCTTCCCCGGTAGTCCGAGAAAGTTCTTTGGCCATTAACTGTCCCTCTATGAAGGCAACTACATCGTCATAAGACGAGGGGTCATAACCCATCCTCGTAGGTCTGTTGGTAATCCTCTCATGAACCTGTCCAGCACTATGATTTCTATAATCTTCTCCATGTTGTGGATCTCGGGGCACAGCCATTTCTCCGTTAGATAGATCAGGTCGAACAGCTGTGACCTCGGCACCTTGCTGTCCTGGTACCTCCACTCATGAAACCTCTGGGCCCTTAAAGCTGTCATCACTCCGGATGTCGCCAGGATCTCTGCCTTCAACTGGGGGTAATCTGTGGCTGCTTCTGCTGCCATATCATAGTAGGCCTTCTGGGCTTCCCCACACAGGGAAGGGGCAAGGATGCTGGCCCACTGGTCTCGGGCCAGGCCTCACATAGGGCCGTTCTCTCAAAGGTGAGAAGGTAAGCCTCCACATCATCTTCCACCATCATTTTTTGCAGGTAACTGCTGGCCTTTAGGGGTCGTGTCTCATTAATACCATGTGTCAGAGCAGTCAGGGCCTTCAGCTGGTTCATGACCTCTTGCAGGGTGGCTCAATCCTGGGTTGTCTGGCTTATCGACAGCTGATTCGTCTCCTGTTGTAGTTGTACCGACTCCTGTTGGGCAGTTATCTGGGCCCTGATAGCCTCTTGTTGTGCTGCCGAGACCTGCACCAGTGCCATCACTACGTCGTCCATTTTTGGGGGGGAGGGGTGATTTACCGTGCCCTGGGATGGTTCTCAGTGTTAATGCGAATCCCACTGTTGACACCACGTGTGGCAAGGCACTCCTTCTGCCTTGCCAGACTTAGCGCTCCCTCCTCTGGCAGGGACAAGGCCTGGGGTAAACCAGCCCCTCACTCTGGAGCGCGTCTGTCTTCCCTCTTTGGGGTTTGTTTCTCAGAACCTTCCCGGTAGGCTTTGGGGCAGACCTGAGGAGTGCTCCTCTGCCAAACAAAGGGAAAAAGTCTACAGTGCACCAAAACAAAAGGGGAATATCTTTCCCTGGCCCCCTCACTGGGACAGGTGTTGTCCTGTCACTGGCTTCAGTTGTTAGTCCTTCCTCTAAACAGGCACTGGGATTTGGGTGTCTCCCCTGTGGGGAGGAGTGCAGTCTCTCCCACTGGAGAAGCCTATCTCCCTGCTGCCACCAGCCTTGCAGCAGTTTGTCTCCCCCCACCACCAGGAGAGAGATTTTAACAGGTTTCAGGCAGCCCTTAATTGGACTCAGGTGTCCCCAACTGACTTGAAGTAACCCCTTCCCAGCTTGTAGGAAAAAGGGCCTTTAACAGTCTAGGGCTAACATAGCTGTTTTCCCAGACCCTCCTACAGCCGTCCGGCCTGACTTTGTCACAATAAAGTGAGCACTGTACACTTTGTATTCTGTGTTGTAAATTGAAATCAAATATTTGAAAATGTAGAAAAACATCCAAAATATTTAATAAATTTCAATTGGTATTCTATTGTTTAACAGTGCAATTAAATCTGCGATTAATCACAATGAATTTTTTTGAGTTAATCGCATGAGTTAACTGCAATTGATCGACAGCCCTAAAAGGGAGCAATTTTTGCTTATTAATAAGAGATTTTTCTCCCATCTATCTCCTTTTCCAACCTCTCCCTTTTAGATATGTGCTCAATATTGAGTCTCTTAAGCTGGTAAAGACTGGCAAACATCCATTGCCTTCAGTGAATCTACACTGATTTACAGCTGAAAATCTGACTGTATAGCTTTTGTGTTAAAAAAGAGAAAAGCAAGCTGTTTTTGCAGGTGGATTAAAGAGTTAGTTTGTGTGTGTGCTGACTTTGCCGGCCTAGCAGTTTAGACATTTTTCTACTGTACACCGATCATGTTTAGTCTGGACATTGTTGACTGATAATAAGGCTGTAACCTTACTATGCCATTTTGCAGAGTCACTTTTCAGAGTTAACCCATACTTTAAGCATTGTTGATGGAAGTCTCAGCATTTACAGCTAAAATGCTTGAGGGACAAATGATCCCTCTTCTAGTTAGGTCCACAGCTCTGATTTCTTATCTAATTCCAATTTCAAACGGTACAGATGCTATTCATTCAAAGTTGACATGACTTTGTCAGGCAGCTTTTCGTGCGTCACTCACACTGTCCTAATTTCCTGCCTGGAGCCAAGTAACTGGAAATCCTGGTTGCTCCATGCAGCTCTGTCCACAGCAGGACTATCAAGAGTACCATTTTTCACAACCTATTTCCGGAGAAATTTTGTAGCAAGATATGTTCTGTGATTGGTGCGTATGCATTATATCGTCACGTGGGAGCAATTAATTCTCCCATAGGGACTGCTCCTGGGTGTAACTACTCACCAGTGTAAGTAAGGGGGTTACAATCTGCCCTTTGCTATTACATTGCTAAAATAATGTTATTTCGGTTATTAAATCCCTAATTCTCAGTCCTGTCTCCTCACCCCACATCACATTACCACTGGGATCATCTGGGCCAATCCCAAACTCCGCTGATTGATTGAAACATACACAGCTGATTACAAGACATTTTAGCATCAATGCAAATAATACATTTTCACCTACTGATCCAGCCAACATATGTGCACAGCCAGTGCAATGATCAAGAGCCTCACCACACTTTTATGGGTTAAAGTTACCCATTGATATCAAGGGGTACTTCTGATGGCAAAACCTGGCCTTTATCAGTTTTTGTTCCTTCAATACATAGCAGATTAATCATAAGATTCTGGTAAGGTGTGATTATGTAGCACTTGAGAGGTACATGGAATGAATTCAACAGGTAGTACCTCTTGAATAGCAGATAGCTGTATCCATAAGGGGTGGTCTGCTTGCAACTGATCCTGGTGATATTTACTCAACTCTCGTTAGTGGCTCCCAGTAGCTGCATGTGCACTGCAGTGCTACACCCTGGGACCTTGCTTCAGCTGGCATGCTCAATCTAATGCAGGTAGCTAGCAGCAGCAATCCCAGTGAAGGGCACATCCAGCTTTTCAAGTGCATGCCCAGGGAATCGTGGTCAAATACTTATTAGAATATTAGACCACAGAAACCGAATGAAGAATGGAAAATACTTCTGTTGTCCTATTATAACTGAGGAGATGGTGGATGGAATCAAAGATGACACTGAAGCACTTGTATTTATTTATTTACTTCGAAAGTGAAGAATGGGGTGGTACATCTAGGCTCTAGCAATCAATCTCTTCGCAACCATCAATTCATTCCAACTTGTGTCTTCTGGATCTATACAGCTTGATCCCCATTTTCCTAATAATTGCATCAGCTCTAGAAAAAAGTTTTACTGCATTCTACTTTGAAAGTACATGTAAATAAACTGACAGATAACCTTTCACCTCAGCAAACCCTTTGTAGTTGGATTTACTCAACGATTAACAAGTCACTCTGTGAAAGTCAGATTAATACTTGAACTTTTTCTACATTTCACTCAGTAGCTGTGTGTGGGGGAGTGTCATTTCTCCTCAGAATGCAGAACTCCAGACTGAATGAGGAGTGGCCTGATGAATTTGTTCAGCTGTTAAAAAGACTATAGAATAGTTAGGGAATTATGCTCTTGTAATGCATAGGACACTAGGCAAGCTAGCCAAACGACTTGTAGTCTGCACCCACCTCTGCCTCGGACATGTTGTATGTCATTAGGCAAGTCACTTCACCTCTGTGCCTCCGTTTCCTTATCTGTCAAAGATGGACAGATATTTCCCAATTTACCAGGATTTAGTGAAGCTTAGTTCATTAATGTTTGTAAATGCACATAGACCCTTTTATGGAAGATTCTAGAGACGTGCAAATTATTGTGACGAATTGCAAACCGGGGGACTTCAACTCTCATCAGCTCCATTCCCACTCTCCCCCAGACATCCCCTTCCTCCCACTAAGCAGGTCCTATGTTTCCCCTTGGGCCCCTTGCCACTGCAACTTCCTTCACCTGGCCAGGTAAGGAGAAAGGTCATGAACCAGGGAGTGAATGTGTTCTGTTTGGGAGCGGTAGCAGGGAGCTGGAGAGAAACCCCAGGAACTGTGGACAAAGCCCCATGTGGAACTGGCTGTGACTGCTGGATATCACAGCTGCAGCTCTGTGTGGGACTTCTGGGGGAGCAGCAGCAACTGGACAGGGAAGCTGGGTATTGGGGCCCCAATGAGAGACACTAACTGAGCTTGGCTTGGAAATGCCACAAATGTTTATTTGCTTGAATAGACTGGACAGCAGAGGGCACCCCAGGAACTAGGCCTAAAGAGCCCTGACTCTCAGATGGACTGCCCTAGGGACTCAAACAGGAACTGTTATTGCTCATTTGAACTGTAACAGTTTAAGCCTCTGTATCTAGGGTATTTGCAACCTTTCCCCATTTCCTGACAGCCCTAGTAAAAACCTACCCTTAGTGATTGGGGGGAGGGATAGCTCAGTGGTTTGAGCATTGGCCTGCTGAACTCAGGGTTGTGAGTTCAATCCTTGAGGGGGTCATTTAGGGATCTGGGGCAAAAATCTGTCTGGGGATTGGTCCTTCTTTGAGCAGGGGTTTGGACTAGATGATCTCCTGAGGTCCCTTCCAACCCTGATATTCTATGATAGCATAAGAACAGTCATATTGGATCAGATCAAAGATCCATCTAGCCCAGTATCCTGTCTTCTGACAGTGGCCAATGCCAGGTGCCCCAGAGGGAATGAACAGAACAGGTAATCATCAAGTGATCCTTTTCCTGTCACTCATTCCCAGCTTCTGGCAAACAAAGGCTGGGGACACCATCCCTGCTCATCCTGGCTAATAGCCATTGATGGACCTATCCTCCATGAATTTATCTAGTTCTTTTTTGAACCCTTTTATAATCTTGGCCTTCAAAACATCCTCTGGCAAAGAGTTCCACAGGTTGACTGTGCGTTGTGTGAAGAAATGCTTCCTTTTGTTTATTTTAAACCTGCTGCCTATTAATTTCATTTGGTGACTCCTAGTGTTACGAGAAGGAGCAAATAACACTTCCTTATTTACTTTCTCCACACCAGTCATGATTTTATAGACCTCTATCATATCACCCCTTAGTCATCTCTTTTCCAAGCTGAATAGTCCCAGTCCTATTAATCTCTCCTCATACGGAAGCCATTCCATACTCCTAAGCATTTTTGTTGCCCTTTTCTGAACCTTTTCCAATTCCAATACATCTTTTTTTGAGATGGGGCGACCACATATGCATGCAGAATTCAAGATGTGGGTATACTATGGATTTATATAGAGGCAATATGATATTATCTTATTATCTATCCCTTTCTTAATGATGCCTAACATTCTGTTTGCTTTTTTGACTGCCGCTGCATATTGAGTGTTTTCAGAGAACTATCCACAATGACTCCAAGGTCTCTTTCTTGAGTGGTAACAGCCAATTCAGACCCCATCATTTTATATGTATAGTTGAGATAGGGTTACCATATTTCAACAATCAAAAAAGAGGACGGGAGGAGCCCCGCCCTAGCCCCGCCCCTGTCCTAGCCATGCCCCCATCCTGTCCTAGCCCCGCCCCTGCCCCTTCCACTCCCTCCCACTTCCTGCCCCCTCAGAACCCCCAACCCTCCCCCCCACTCCTTGTCCCCTGACTGCCCCCCAGGACTCCACCCCCTCCCTAAGCCTCCCTGCCTCTTGTCCCCTGACTGCCCCCTCCTGAGACCTTCCCCACATCCTAACTGGCCCCCTAGGACCCTACCCCCTACCTGTCCCCTGACTGCCCCAACCCTTATCCACACCCCCACCCCCTGACAGCCCCCCCGCAGAACTCCTGACCCATCTAAACCCCTCTGCTCCCTGTCCCCAGACTGCCCCCTCCTGGGACCCCTGCTCCTAACTGCCCTCCAGAACCCCACCCCCTACCTAAGCCTCTCTGTTCCTTATCCCCTAACTGCCTCCTCCTGAGACCCCCCCACCTGTACCCTGACTGCCCAAAACCTTACACCCCCAACCCCCAGACAGCCCCCCCCGAACTCCTGACCCATCCATCCCTGCTCCCTGTCTCTTGACTACCCCCCCCAGAACCTCCCTGCCGCTTCTCTGACCCCCGGCCCCCTTACTGTGCTGCAGAGCAGCGTGCTCGGCAGCGGGGGAGGGGAGCAGGGTCGGAGCTCCAGACGGCAAACGGCCGGCCATCTGCGAATGCGGGGAGGGAGAGAGAGGAGGGGAGTGGTGTCAAGTTTCAGGAGAGAGGAGGGGGAAGTGAAGGAAGGGCTTTGGCTCTGGCTGCCGGAGCCCCGGCTGCTCTGTAAGCCGCGCGCACGCTCTGTATGGGTGGGGAGGAGGGGAAGTCGGACATTGACAAATTCCCCCCAGACGCTATTTTTAACTCAAAAAAGTCGGACATGTCCGGGGGAATCCGGACGAATGGTAACCCTAGTTGAGATTATGTTTTCCAATGTCCTTACTTTGCATTTATCAACAGTGAATTTCATCTGCCATTTTGTTGCCCAGTCACCCAGTTTTGAAAGACCCTTTTGTAGCTCTTCGCAGTCTGCCTGGGACTTAACTATCTTGAGTAGTTTTGTATCATCTGCAATTTTGCCACCTCACTGTTTACTTCTTTTTTCGGATCATTTATGAATATGTTGAATAGTACTGGTCCCAGTAAAGACCCCTGGGGGACACCACTATTTACCTCTCTCCTTTCTGAAAACTGACCATTTATTCCTACCCTTTGTTTCCTATCTTTTAACCAGTTACCAATCCATGAGAAGACCTTCCCTCTTATCCCATGACAGCTTACTTTGCTTAAGAGCCTTTGGTAAGGGACCTTGTCACAGTCTTTCTGAAAATCTAAGTACACTATATCCACTGGATCCTGCTTGTCCACATGCTTATTGACCCCCTCAAAGAATTCTAGTAGATTGGTGAAGCAACCATGTTGACTCTTCCCCAACAAATGATGTCCATTGATGTGTCTGACAATTTTGTTCTTTACTATAGTTTCAACCAGTTTGCCTGGTACTGAAGTCAGGCTTACCGGCCTGTAATTACCGGGATCACCTCTGGAGCCCATGTGTCTGAGTAGCTACTAGGGGCCTATGAGACTTCGCTGCTGAAACAACTACAGTGCTTGCCTCCAAGCTGTGGTACACCTGGAATGCTACTGTCATCCTAGAGGTTTGGGGCACAGAGTAACCTCAGGAATTACACTATTCTATTATTTCACCATTTCATAAACACAACAAATTCACATTTTCCTCCTCACATTGTGCTTGTAATAAGCCACTTTACTTATACAAATTATGCATTAACAAAGGTAAACAAGTGTTGGGCCCAGTTTGAGGTCCTTCTAATACCAGACAGAATAAGAACCTCAGGATATGGCCCTTTGTGTGTTACAAATTACTTTGTTGCTTGTATTTTTTGCAAACTGGGAGTGAGCATGGCAGACTCTTGGCTAATTCTAATTGCTATTTGTAATGGAATGAGTCAACTGCTTCCCCCATGACTTTTTTGGAACAAACAATTTTCTCTTTTCAGTATCCCAACAGGAGAGAAAAGGGGGGAGATGTTCTAAGGAAATAGTATTGTGTGTTTCTTCACTGAATCCACTCAGTTCAAAGTCAGTCTGTTTCTTTCTTCTAAGAATATATAAAAAGTTTCTTAGCTACAAAAACATAAAACTGCTTATCAGGTAATACATATTGAGCTGTAGCTCCTCACCTAATTTCACTGGTTTATCTTGAAAGCAGTCCTGAGGACCATTTTGATCCCATTCAGTCTAACAAATGTCATTTTCCCCAGTGCAATTCTAACAAGTTTCAAAGTAAGTGAGTCTTTTCCTATACCGTAGTATGATGCAATACTCTTTCTCACACTGAATAATACCTTACTCTGTCACTATTCCCACTGGCGATCTGGCCCAAAACAAGGACACAAAAACATACACAAATACTCCGACAGTGATTCCCCAACACTTCCTCTTGTACAGCAGTAACTCTTAATTTTCCAATTTTCCATTAGATAACTAGATGATGTTACTGTCAAGGGGCACACTCACATCTCATGAGTTCCTCTTGTCCCCTGGGTATAGTGCTGCAGTCTCCTTTTTCTCCTGGAGCTCCTAAAGGCTGCTGATCTCACTAGGCAGGTCTTCAGTGGCTCAGCCCTCTAGCAAAGTCACACACCATCAATGGGAATGAATGAACCCCTTCCAGGGTAACAAGGTTAAACAACTGGCTGACCCTTTCAAAGATCTTCAGCCCTGTTTTCTGGGCCTGATCAGCCCTCACCGGGGTCTTCAGCCCCATCTCTGGGCCTGTTTGAATTCCTGCCCCTTTCTTGGGCTTTTAGTAAAGAATTGTGTCCCCTTTTCGGGACTCAGGCCACTTCCCCACTGGCTGCTGGGGGAACCTGGGCCATCCGCTACTCTGGGTCCCAATCTAGGGACTCTGCAGACAGCAGCCACAAACTGCTTCCCTTAATAGTTGCTGCCACATTCTCTGGTCTGCTTCCCAGTTGGTCCCATAACCTTCACCCATTACCTTAGGGTTACAGTCCTTGGGTTCTCTCTGTCTTATCCCTGCATGAGAGCAGGGTCTCTCTCCAGCCTCTTTGCCTGGAGAGTTTCTGTGTCTTCCACTCTTCCTCGCCCTTCTGGACCCAGACAGCAACTGAACTGCTCAGGCCCTGCAGCTGCTTTTATCTTAGCCTGCTACACTCTGATAGCCTGCTTTACTGCAGACTTTCTAGGCAGGCTTGCAGGACCAACCCTCACTGCTCCTTTCCTGGGATAGGGTGTGATAGGACCATGAGGCGTCCAGCAGGGGGCCTCAAAGGGTCTGGTATAACTCATCACAGTTACCTCAATATCTGCAGTAGAACTAGCCCCCCAAAATTGGTCAATGTTTTTTCCAATGAAAAATGGCTTTTCAACCATATTGAAAATTTGTATGGAAAAATTTCATTTTGGTCAATACTGTTGAATGAAAATTTTCAAAAAAAGTTTGTTTCTTTTTGGTAGGGAAAATCCTCCTCAATTTTTCCCCCTTTAAGGGGAAAAAAAAGGCTTAAAAGTGAGAAAATCTTTTTCGCCGTCAAAATGAAATTTTTCAAAATGTTTTGAAAACTTTGTTTTAACATTTTTTCATTTAGTAATTGTTGAAAAAAATTGTTATTCTTTAAAAAAAATCACAAAATATTCTCTTTTTAACAAGCTCCTAAATGCAGTATTCTCTGAAAAACACTGCTAATATTCATATAATATTATAGATGCATCAAAATTCATAGATCTTGTGAACACCATCCAGCCCAGAAACCTTTGGCTGAATTGGCATATACCTTTTAGAAAGACATCGAGTTTTGATTTAAAGATTCTAAAATGTTGATTAATTTGTCTAGTTAATCAAATCAACTGGAAAGTGATACAGGGTGTCCCCTGTCTAAAATATTGGGCATATACTGCTTATAGCAAACTAGTGTTATTTACTCCTTCTCATAACACAAGAATTAGGGGTCACCAAATGAAATTAATAGGCAGCAGGGTTGAAAACAAACAAAAAGAAGTGTTTTTTTCACACAATGCACAGTCAGTCTGTGGAACTCTTTGCCAGAGAATGTTCAAAAAAGAATTAGATAAGTTAATGAAGGATAGGTCCATCAATGGCTATTAGCCAGGATGGTGTCCCTAGCCTCTGTTTGCCAGAAGCTGGGAATGGGCGACTGGGGATGGATCACTTGATGATTACCTGTTCTGTTCATTCCCTCTGGGGCACCTGCCATTGACCACTGTTGGAAGACAGGATACTGGGCTAGATGGACCTTTGGTCTGACCCAATATGGCTGTTCTTATGTTCTTGTGTGTTATACTATTATACCTTTTTCTTTGCCTTTGCACAGGGGGCTGGGAATTCCTTCCCCCAACCTACCAACTACATACCTGGTTCATCAGTCCATGACCCAGGCCATGCTAGCCTCAGGTTTTATTCAATCCTGGCTCAGACAAAAATCCTATTGACTTCAGTAGGAGTTTTGCCCAGGTGGGACTTCAGGACTGGAACCCAAATTGTAATTATCTTTCAACTTAGGTGACACATCCTTAAGTACTGCACAAGAGCAAAGGCTACTACAGTTAAGGGCACTTTAGATATGATTAGACAGATCATTACATTTAGCTATGTATGCAGATAAGAGATTGAAAATCCCTTAGTTCTTTCCACACTGGAGCAGATATGTCTCTTCTCTCTTAGATTCAGGGTGAGTCTCAGGGACAAATTCAGATGCAACTCTGAGGCAGTCTAAGCTGGTGTGATTTACATGCCAGGAGCCCAGAAGAGAGAAGTATATCAAGAAAATCAAGTAACAGGAGAGCATAAGAAGGTGTAAGTTAGACTTAGGCCCTAAGGGAACTGCAGAGAATTTGTCTTCACTTCACCAGGCACAACTGCCTTCTCTGCTGGATGTGAGCCTAAGGGGTCTTGCGATACTGATGAGCAGCTCACTGTACATGAGCTGGAGTCACCAGTTTTAAGAGACACTAAAAGGCAGCTTGGCTGATCCCTTTGCCCACATGTACCACCTTTCTTCCTCTTTCCTGTTAGACATGGTGTGATCTGTGGCAATGCAAGCTGAGGCTTCTTTATTATGAACTCATTCTTAATGTGAGACTGTTAGTGTTAAGTGCTCCTTTTAATATACATTTTGCCACTTGGAAGCTACAACTGCCAATATGCATGTTTTGACAATACTTGGTCTTCACAGAACCTTCCATTATCTACTTGCCCTTTGTAGGGACACAGAAGGGTGGGGAAGTCAAGAAAGCCAATCTCACCTCTCACCCTTTGGGCTCCCTGCACAGGAGCGGGAAGCAATATGAACTCAAGGACTACTGGTGGCTAGTGCCACTGCGAGTGCTTGACTCCCCAAAGGGAGCAGGGAAGGAATGAGGCTGCTCTAAGCTTGCTGCAGAGGCTGTATTCCCCCTCCATTACTGGAGGTATTGTGGCTGTATACAGTACCATTCCTCTAGAAGCCACCTCTGGGGTGGAGCGCCTCACATCCTCCTCTATCACAGAGGTTATTATAGCGGAGACATGACTGTGTAATGATTCTGCCATAATTAGGCGTACAGCTCTTCTCTGAGCATTGACTACATACACAGCAGCTTCTTGCTCAACAGATCTGATCCCTGTGTGCACCAGAGTCAGCCATACTGCCTTTAATGACAAAAAAAATAAGTGTTTATTACAGTCTACCCCTGTTGGCCATGTGGATCTAAGGGAGGAGCCGGCTTCTGCCTTGGTACATGCATCACCAAAAGAATTAACTCATTTCCTAGTGTGGGGGCCAAATGCTCCCCTTATTGACACCTGCACAGCTGCATTGAAGACTGTGGGATAAAATGGCCTATCCCTACCTGACATCTTTTATTCACTATCAGATTGTCAGCTCCCATCTCAGATAAGCCAACGTCATCACCTTTCATCTGCCACTTGTTCAATTTTTAAACAAGCACCTTTGTGCTTTCCCCAGCGCTGCCATTCATGCTTTGGATGAGCTCCCTGTAAACAGCTGCACAACTAAGGCATTATCCTCCTTCAAGACCTTTTCCATGATGTCCACTAAAAACAACACAGTTAGGTTACTGATGTATTGAGACCACTGCCTGTCAGGATGACCAATACTGTCTCACTGGTTTTTTTTATACTCCTCCATTTGTCTGTCGCCATCTGTTGTCTTATAATTTGATTGAAAGCTCTCTGGACCAGGGACCACCTTTTTGTTCTGTGTTTGTACAGTGCCTGGCGCAACGGGGTCATGGTCTATAACCAGGCTAGCAGGCACTACTGCAAAACAAATAATAATAAAAATAACTAAAGGGAGAATTCAGCCTAGATGCTCTTTTTATATCGGTGGCAATGCACGAGCCAGACAGCTGTACTTTAGATAGCAGATTAAGTTTGCAGGGCTGGCACTTAGAAATAAATGTCTTCTCACTTGTAGAAACAAGCAAGAAGTTGGAACCCCACAGTAACATTCTAATACAGTCATTTCTCAAAGCACTTTGAAAACCAGGAATCTAGGATTCCATTCCCTCTACTTACTGTGTGCAATCAGGAGGCCTAGTTCTGCAGCTGTTTCAGTTCTGCAACTCCCATCGCAGTCACTGAGAGCTATGTGCATGCAGCAGTAGCAGCATGAGACCCAGGCCATCTGTCAATGTAGAAGGGGTTAAAAGGAGAGTGAGACTGGGAGGTGGGAGAAATGGAGCGCGACGGCGTGCTTGGGGAGGAGGTGGAGCAGAGGTGAGCTGGGGCGGGGAGCTGCCACCCGGCTCCCTGGGCCGGGGGAAGCTGCTGCGGGGGGGTGCCTCAGGGCGGAGGGGGGGAGCTGCTGCAAGGGGGGGACCTCAGGGCAGAGGGGGGTGGGGAGCTGCTACAGGGCTCAGGGAGGGGGAGGCGCAAGGTGGAATTTTCGCCTAGGGCGCAAAACATCCTTGCACCCGCCCTGTAAGGAGGTTACTAAAAACAAATGTAAATTTGTGATATGCAACTGTCAGGGTTCCCTCCCCACTCTAAACTCTGGGATACAGATGTGGGGACCTGCATGAATGACCCCCTAAGCTTATATTCCACCAGCTTAGGTTAAAACTTCCCCAAGACACAAATTCTTTCCTTGTCCTTGGACGGTATTGCTGCCACCACCAAGTGATTTAAACAAACATTTAGGGAGGGGCCACTTGGAGCCCTATCCCCCCCAAGCCTCCTCATCCCCTTTCCTGGGGGGCTTGAGAATAATATACCAACTGTTAGGTTAACAAAATGAGCACAGACCAAATCCCTGGTTTTTAGGACACTGAAAATCAATCAGGTTCTTAAAAGAATTTTATTAAAAAAAAAAGGTAAAAAGGATCACACCTGCAAAATCAGGATGGAAGATAACTTTACAGGGTAAATAAAAAGATTTAAAACCCAGAGGATTCCCCTCTGATTCTGCTTCTCAGTTACAAAACAGGAATAAAATTACCTCTTAGCATAGGGAAAATTCACAAGCTAAAACAAAAGATAATCTAACACATTTCCTTGCTATTACTTACAATTTTTGTAATCTTAGATGCATATTCCAGGTAGGGTTTTAGGAGATGTTTTTTTCCTCCCTGTCGGAGAGAGAACAACAAAGAGAACACAAACAAAAACCTCCCCCCACCGATTTGAAAGGATCTTCTTCCCTTATTAATCCTTTTGGTCAGGTGCCAACCAGGTTATTTGAGCTTCTTAATCCCTTACAGGTAAAGGAGGGATTTTATGCTACCCTTAACTGTATGTTTATGACAGCACCAAAGCCACAGCCATTATAATCTAATGCTATCCTGAATACACTAAAAGAAACACCATATCACTACAAGGCACTAAACTTTTAACTTTTCCTCCAGTTTATCTAACCATTTGGCTTTCCTGGAGCTTTCTGCAATGAGCTGCCTGTTTCCCACTACCAGGACTCAGAGGCTATGTCTTGTGGCAAATGGCTGACACTACTGAGGTGGGTGCCATACTTTTCCTTGGTGTGATAGGTCAGGGTGCGACCCTGGCTCCTATTCTTGGGCATTGACAGCTCCACTAGTGCCCTGGTGGGGGAGAGAAGGGGAGCAGGGAAGGGACCTGGGTCCGCCCCCTACTCCAGGTCCCAGCCTCTTCAGCTTTGTGGGCTTCTTACCCTCTTTGCCTGTGGCCAAGGTTCCTCTCGGTCCTCTGTGGCTGGGGAGTCCCTCTGCTCTTCTTGGGCAGGGTTTCCCTTCCCCTAGTACTCTGATCCTCTAGTCAATAACAGTGCTCCTCCAAACTACAGTCAGCTCTCCGTCCCGTCTCCTGTCTGACTGAAACAGGTTTTTTTTTTTTTATTAGATCTCTGTCAGGACCTTAATTGGCTCCAGGTGCTCTAAGGCTATGTCTACACTACGCAGCTTTTAGCGACATGGCTGTGCCGCTACAGCCATGCCGCTAAAAGATGCACTGCTGTTTGTCAACCAGAGAGAGCTCTCCTGCCGATAAGAAAACTTCCACCCCCAACAAGCGCTTGTCATTGACTAAACTTTTGTCTTTCAGGGGTGTATGTTTTTTTAACACTCTGAACAACTTGCCAGTGAATACAAAGCCTAATTAACCTGTAGTAATCTCTCCTGAGTCCACAGGGAATAAGGCCCTGATCATCCTGGGGTTTATATACCTTCCAACTATCACTCTCCTGCTGCCCTCTGGCCCTGCTGTATTACAGTCTATACTGGCACACATACGCAAGTGCTAGATCATGTCATGCTTGCTTCCAAGAGTCCACACATGCTGTGCTGAACATGGGTAAAATGCTGCCTATATGGCGATACCCATGTCAATACTATCTCTCTAGATACACAAGTTAGCACTGCCATTTCAGGGGTGGTACCCCAGGGTCCTCCTCAGGTTCATCATCGGGGGCTTCTGCAACCTGGACCTCCACATAAAGATGAAGAATAACTTGCCTCCTCTCCCTGGCCCTCATGACAGTCTTGTCGGACAGGGAGACCAGCTGGGTTTATAAAAACATCATGAGCCACACGAGGCTCAGTACTGGGGCCCCTGTCGGCATCCAGTCAAGCTCCCCGTAGAAGGGGCATGTACGATGAGTCCTCCCAGATCAACTGCTTGACTCTTTGGCTTTCCTGTGCAGGAGGGTCAAGTGCTTCATCTGTTCCTGGCACGGCCACCTGCTCTTGCCTCTGTGAAACTTCCCAGTAGAGGTAAATATTCTTGCTGCTTTGGCTGAAATTGTGGAGGATGGTGTCAGGGCCGGCTCTAACTTTTTTGCCGCCCCAAGCAAAAAAAGAACCACTCCATCGTAACAAGCCCCCGAGCACCTCGCTGCCCTGCCCCGCTGAAACAACCCCCCAAGCGCCACCCTGCCCCGCCGAAACAACCTCCCCCCCAGTGCCACCCTGCCCCGCCGAAACAACCTCCCCCGCCCAGCGCTGCCCTGCCCCCCCAAAACAACCTCCCCTCCAAGTGCCGCCCTGCCCCGCCGAAACAACCCCCCCAAGCGCCGCCCCGCCCCGCCGAAACAACCCCCCCAGCGCCGCCCCGCCCCGCTGAAACAACCTCCCCCTCAGCGCCGCCCCACCCCGCCGAAACAACCTCCCCCCCGAGCGCCGCCCTGCCCCGCCGAAACAACCTCCCCACCGAGCGCCGCCCTGCCCCGCCGAAACAACCTCCCCACCGAGCGCCGCCCTGCCCAGCCGAAACAACCTCCCCCCCGAGCGCCGCCCTGCCCCACCGAAACAACCTCTCCCCCTGAGCGCTGCCCTGCCCCGCCGAAACAACCTCCCCACCCAAGCACTGCCCTGCTGAAACAACCTCCCCCCCGAGCGCTGCGCCGCCGAAACAACCGCCCCCGAGTGCCGCCCTGCCCTGCCGAAACAAAGAAAAAAAACCTCGAGCGCAGCCCCGCCAAACCAAAACAAACAAAAAAAAACTGAGCAATGCCCCGCCACCCAAAGATTGGCTGCCCCTTACAAGATGCCGCCCCAAGCACATGCTTGGTCGGCTGGTGCCTGGAGCCGGCCCTGGACGGTGTACTCCCCACCCAGATATTGATCGGCACATTGGTATGAGTAGTGGGCCAAGCAGCTGCTCTTGGAGCTTAATTCATTGTCCCCTGTACTTATCTGTAATGAGTGCAGCAGAAAGTGATATGCTGCGCTGACCACATCAGAACAGCTCTCAGTGCACAAGGAGACAGGGACCTTTATAGACTATGTAAGGATCAGAAAGAATGTGAGTTGTGGGAAAGAGGATGGACAACTATTGAAACTTGAGACCTCGTACCCATCCCTTGCCCCCGTCAACACAGCAAACTGACATGGGTATGGGTCCGTGCCACAGCTAACACATGTACTTACCCACACCTCTCAGGTGTGCTAGCTTGCTCATCCTCTACTTGATTTGAGACATGTGCTTCAGGGGGTTTCAGTGTGGACAATGGGGGGAGGAGGGGCAAGCTAACACATTGACTCCTCATAGACTCATAGACTTTAAGGTCAGAAGGGACCATTATGATCATCTGGTCTGACCCCCTGCATGCTGCAGGCCATAAAACCGTCCCTACCCCTTCCCTGGACTCTGCTGTTGAAGTCCCCAATCCTGTTTTTAGTGACTTCAATCGGCAGAGACCCTCCTGCTAGAGATCCCTGCCCCATGCTGCGGAGGAAGGCGAAAAACCTCCAGAGGCTCAGCCAATCTGCCCTGGAGGAAAATTCCTTCCCGACCCCAAATGTGGCGATCAGTAAGACCCCGAGCATATAGGCAAGAGTCTCCAGCCCGACCCCGTTAGCCATTATACTATTTACCCACCATTGCTTGGCTTTCCTTGACTACTATGTTTTACCATTAAACCATTCCCTCCATAAACTTATCTAACTTTATCTTAAAACCAGACAGGTCCGTCGCCCCCACCGTTTCCCTCGGTAGGCCGTTCCAATATTTCACCCCTCTGATGGTCAGAAACCTTCGTCTAATTTCAAGTCTGAACTTCCCCACGGCCAGTTTGTATCCATTCGTTCTGGTATCCACGTTAGTACTAAGCTGGAATAATTCTTCTCCCTCCCTTGTATTAATCCCTCTAATATATTTAAAGATAGCAGTCATATCCTGTACATTTGCTAGTGGTAGACTGTACCCAGAGAGGATTGAGAAAGATAAGGTCATGCATTTCCAACTGTGGTTCTCAATTACACTGAAGGTTATTTTAAATTGTGCCTTTCTAACATGAACCTTGATGTAAAGCAAAAAATTCTTAGTTCACAAGATTGCGAGCCATGTAGAGAGAGAAAGAACGTGACACAAAAATCCTGCTACGGAGAAGGAGAACTGAAATAAATCAGTCTTAATATTTTACATATACTAGATAAAAGAAGGAAACAAGAACACTTTTAAAATTCCTAGGGCCAAATCCAGCTGTCCTTTCAAAGGCAAACTCCCTTACACCCTCTGTCTGAGTAACGACTGCAGAATCAACAAGTCTTATTTATCCAGCCGGAGAAAAGACAAACAGAACTAGCCGACATTGAAATTATTGCTTCAAAATCAAGGAATTGCCATTTTACCCCTATTCAAAATTTGATGCCTGCAATAAACCCATATTTATTTTGTCTCATTTTGTGAAAATGTAATGTAATTACTGTGGTGTGATAATGCCAGGCTGAACAGGAGAAAGCAGAGAGACATTTTGTACTGACTCACACTGCAATCACAGAAACATTATCAAGAGTCTAGGACTCAGGGCTTGCAGCCTATCCTAGGAAAGAAAATTAAGTGCTCCTGTGCAGGCACTGCAGCTTTTGGCTAATACCTTAATCTTCTTTTCTGAAGCCCAACTTCTAATTTTTAATTATGCCTCCCTTTTTGTCCTGATTCTTTCTGCTCCCCTGTCCATAACACTTGCAATAGGAGTCTCTTTGTGTAACAGTTGTTTGAATTATAATGGCAATTCTCTTGACCTAGTCCAGTAATGAAAGGATTAGGAGTGATAGTGGCAGGATATAGATGGGTCACCTCACAGAATAGCAGTCATGCTGGGAAAAACACAACAAAACCTTTCAGCAAAGGTTCTCCAGTCCTTTTAAGACCCAAGTTGCACTACTTCCATTTTCTTTTTCCTTTAAAAATTAAAGGTATCTCTTTTCATGTAATACACAATAGAATCATCCTGCTTATTCTGCTTTATGGGGACCGTGTTGCACAGGAATATGTTTCCCCATGTGTCCCTAGAATGCATCATCAACCACTCATTTGGCAGGATGAACTTCTTTATGTCTGTCCGTGAATCTGGAAAGAGACAGATTCACCAGCTCTTACAACTCCCCCTTTGGCCTGGGCCTCAAGCTCAAAGGGGGCCTCAAATTTATACACTTGTTAATTTTTTGGCATTTGATAAGTTTTGCAACTTCTTTTTATGCGCATCCCTATCGGACCAAAATGTGACACACATTCTCAGCTTAGAGCTGCAAATTTAAGCAAATAAGAGATGTGATTGGATAAAAGACATATTTTTTTTGTTAACTGATATAGATTTTGTCATATTAAAGAGTTTAAAATGTTCATAAATATTAATTAAAAATTTCGGTTCTGATGGCACAAGATTAGACCGTGATGAACGTGTCCTCTCCGATCAGCTGATTATATAAATAAACTACTAGTAGTGGCTGGTGCTGGATCAAGTGCGTGTTGAAAGGTAGAGAATTGTCACATTTTAGTGTCTTTATAGTTTTACGTCTAGTTGACGAATGAATTATTTGTGTGTGAGAATTCCTCATTATTATCTTCATATAGTAGCTAAAAAGAGGTGACTGGTGGGTTGGTTGAGCCCTCGCTTGGTAGCTTGGCGATCATCATAGGCTTTTGTAGTCTATAGGCCCAGATTCAAGGTGAAAATTTATGAGGACAATCTTGTACAGTGACGTTTGGGAGGACACATGTTTGAAATTTTTGGACATTATCCCTCTGTCTGTATCCATGTCTGTGTTACTATATATGGGTCATCCCTTTGTCTTCAGCTCAGCCTGTTATATTATACCTTGTGTGTTGAGTTTTGATTCAGTGATAAGGATAATAAACTGTCTGACTGTTTCATTTTGTGTTCTTAATTAGTATTCCTTCATTTTAGGTCTTTTCAGCATTTGTGTATCATTCAGCATTTGTATACATACAGTAGAAGATTTCAAGTGTAGATAAGCTACTTATTTACAGCAGAATATTTCAAGTGTGGATAGGCGACATATTGACCAGATAGATCACTATGAAGAGGAGATTTGAAAGTGGTGCAAGAGATGGTGAAAACAACCGAGTGAAGCAGCAGCTAAGAGCTCAAATAACTTCAGTTTTCAAACCACTGGAAAACACACCTTACCCAACAAACAATGCTACAGATAATGAAAACTCCGCAACTGCAACAGGTGATATTTCAATGCCAATACCTGAATATGAGGACAGTAATCAAGAAGGAGATGTGCCAACAGTCACAGATGCAGCAGAAGATCCTGGCTATGATCAAGAAACTCAACAGTAACAGGAAGATGTAGATCTTAGGCAGCAAGAGCAATTCATGAGTACTACAAGTTTGACTGTGACTGACATTGGAATTATTGACATGAGCAATGCTGCCCAAATGCAATCTTTTCTTCAAATTAGTTGTTTTGAAATTCCAAGTAACATTCCACAAGATGCTGATAATCATGCTTTCCCTACTCGTCTGCTGACAAAAACTCTTCCAAATGGTGAGACCTGCACAAGAGACTGGTTATGCTGGAGTATGGAAAAACAATCTCTCTACTGTGCACCCTGCTTCATTTTGAACAAAAGTGCTGCAAATGCATCAGTTCTCTCTAATCAATCAGGATGGAGCATCAACAGAGGTTGGAGGAAGTTGAAAGACCGAATACCATCACATGAGAGTTCAATGTCACACAAAGAAAACGATGTTGCATGGAAATCAGCCAGTAGGGCAGCATCAGCTGAAAGTTCAGTTGAGAATTTACTCTTGACTGAACGCTCTACAGAAACTAATAACTGGAAAAAACTTCTTGAGCACATTCTGAATGTCATCCTTTCTTTCTGAGCAGGGATTGGCTTTCTTTGGTTCCAGTCAATGTATTGGTGATCATGCAAATGGAAACTTTCTAGGCATAGTTGAGCTCCTCAGCAAATATGACCCACTTTTATCAGAGCATATTAAATGTGTTCGAGAATTGCAAGAGAGTCAAAAGCGCATGCAAGTCCATTATCTCTCAACATGCATACAAAACGAGTTTATTGAGCTAGGTGGGTCATTCGTACAAACAACAATTCTTGATAAAGATTTGAAATGCCAAGTATTTGTCAATCATTGCTGATACCACTCCAGATTGTTCTCACAAGGAACAGACTACTATGGTTATTCGATATGTTAAGATTGTAGACAGCTCAAAAATTTCAATTAAAGAAAGGTTTATTTTGTTTGATAATTTCATGAGAAAAAATGGAAAAGAAATTGCTGCTCGAGTACTAGCAATTCTAGAAAGTTTTACATTAGATTTTCAAGTCTGTATTGGTCAAGCCTATGACAATGGATCTAATATGGCTGGGAAGTACAAGGGTGTACAAGCAGTTCTGCTTGAGCATAATTCAAACTGTATTTTCTCCAGCTGTGGAAACCACACATTAAACCTTGTAGGTGTTGACTGTGCTGAATCATGCAAGAAGGCAATTACTTACTTTGGAACTGTTCAGCAAATGTACAATCTTTTCAGTAGCAGTCCACAAAGGTGGGAAATTCTGAAGCAGTATCTTCCTGTTTCACTGCATCGGATGTCCAAAACTAGATGGTCTGCACGGATTGATGGTGTTCAACCAGTTGTGCAGCATTTGAATTCAGTGAGAAAGGCTTTAAATGAGCTTGAATCTCTCAATCTCACTGCACAGGCTCGAACTGAACTTCAGTCTATTCAGAAGCACATGTCCAAATTTGAATGCATTCTGATGTCATCTTTGTGGATGAAGCTACTTACAATGATTCACCAAACTAATCTGGTAATTGGAGCATGCAATGTTACGCTTGATGTTGAGAGGGATAACATTAAAAGTCTTATCAATGATATTCAACAGATTCATGAACAATGCGATGCGATC
Source organism: Malaclemys terrapin pileata (assembly GCF_027887155.1). Taxonomy (NCBI): domain Eukaryota; kingdom Metazoa; phylum Chordata; order Testudines; family Emydidae; genus Malaclemys; species Malaclemys terrapin. Next base: position 90,079,869 of record NC_071512.1, read on the forward strand.
CTGACTGAGTCCAAATTAGTAGCACAGAATATTGGCATTTCATCTGAGTTCTCCACTAAACGCAACTTACCTACTGAATCTGATGCCAAGCAGCATTATAGGGTCAATGTCTTCTTTGTCATCATTGACTCTATTCAATCAGGTCTTACATGTCGATTTGAGTCACTGTGACTAATTTGTACCCTTTTTGGGTTTCTTTGGCAGTTCAACAGACTGAGTAATGAAGATCTACTTTCTGCAGCTGAACAATTTCAGCAACAGTACAACAAAGAAATCTCAAAAGATCTCAGTGACGAGGTCATCTTCCTCAAACGAATATATTCCACAAACTTTAAATTGGATTGCAAGCCAAAGGAATTGCTTCAAGACATACTCAAACTTGGACTCTCTCGGGTGTTTCCTAATATCACAACTGCATTGCATATTTTTGTCCATTTGCCTGCATCAGTGGCTTCAGGTGAATGCATCTTCAACGTGCTGAAGCAGGTAAAGAACTATCACTGTTCAACTATGGGACAAGAGCATTTGAATGGGCTCACCATGCTTAATATCAACTGTGACATTGCACGAAAGCTAGATTTTTCCTCAATAATTAGTGCATTTGCACAGAAAAAGGCTAGAAAACCATTTGTTAAATAAAAAATATTCAAATTATGTCTCACTCTTTTTTTTTTTTTTGGTATCTTATTTTGTTTTCATGTGTTGTCATTTTTTATTTTTGTTATGGTGTGGGGCCTCAAAAGCTGGAAGTGGCCCGGGCCTCTCTAGACCTCTGAGAGGGCCTGTAAAGCAACATAGAAAGAGGTATTTTCTTCAAAAATGAATTAGAAATAAGGAAAACAGTATTATCTCTTAACTTACTGCATCTGTGTGTCCCTCTGTTCAATAGTATCTCTGCTCCATAGATCTTTCTTCAGAGCCCACTCCTGATACATTTAAAGGAATAGTACACATATTCACTCCAACCACCACCATCTGAGAATGAACAAGTCACTATTGTCACACACTGGGCCAAAACACTGTAGTCCTTACCCAGGGAAAATGCCCATTGAAACCAATGGCTTAAATCTTTTGCCTGAATAAAAAGGCCTTGTAAGGACTGCAGGATTTGGCTTTTAGGTTGTAGGCTCTTTGGACCAGAGATCATATTGTCTCTTCACATCTGAAGACTGGCATGTTATCCTATGGTGCTTCACCACCAACTAGTACCAACATTCATCCTGTGTTCTAGAACTCTCCGAATTTCCAGCTAGTGATGTGATCTTACAGTGCTGCTTAGGTGGCGTTCCTTAATTACCTTACAACTTTATATGAATGTGTCCACAATTTCCATAAATCATTAGACATGTGATAGAAGTGTTCAAAGTAACTTAAATTTATTCCAGTAAAATATTCACAAGACCCATCCACACTTTGCCCCTCACATAAGTAATAGGAGAAGAGGTAAGCATGTTAATAGGTATGTTATACATTATGACCAAAGGCCTGCAGTGGTCACCATTAAGACAGCAACACTTAACTACTATTTGGTTACTACAAAGTAGTAAAAATATTGTGATATCTTCATTACCATCCAATGTAAAGAGTTTAAAAAAAAAACAGTAATTTTTTTAGTTTTTGTTTGCCTTCTTTCTGCTTTTTATTTGCCTTCTGGGTTTTGGGCCTTCAGCATGCATCTGGGTCATGTTTTCAAGTTTTTCTTTGCAATCAAGAGGTCTAGAAAGTAAAAAAAAAAGAAGCTAAGATTCAATAGATGCCAGGAGAATCTTAGCTTTTTTTTTTTTTTTTTTAGTTTCTAGATCTATTGAATCCAGGACATAAAGAAAATCACTGTAAGGAACTAGGCATAGGCAGACTGGTCTAATGGCCAGGGTCAAAGCTGGAGTCAGGATTTGAGCCAAAGATCAGCGCTGGAGTCAGATTTGATGATCAGGAGTGATGTGTAGGGGCAGCAACCAGAGGGAAAGCAAGGATCAGGTAAAGAGCAAGAGCAAGGCAGGAACCAAGATCAGGATGGGCACAGAGCAGGAACCATGTTGGAGACAGATCGCAGGAGACAGGCAAAAAGTAGGGTACATTGCAGTAGCAATAGGAATTCTGCACAGTCGTTCAGACAACCTACCCAGTTCACTTCCTGGCTTAAGTAGTGGGTGCAATCCAATTACGTGCCCCAGGCTGTGGGCATCCCAATAGGATGTCCTGTAGGTTCTGATCTTCCAAGATTACTGAGGTGCTGCTTCATCTGTATCCCTTGCTAGTAACAAGGGAGTGTCAGAGACCTCAGGCCCTCATGGTCCCAGACCTGCTGAAACGAAGGACCTGCACCCTCAGATCATTACAATTGCTGAATATTGCAAGGCTCATGATACAATTGTTTGAGTTAGTAACATTGAAAAATTAAATAAATGATCACGCTCCCCAAATAATTTCTTCTCCCCCCTTGTTTTGTCATCCCACAATCCACCTTCCCAGCATATGCTATTGTCTTGACCCATTGCACAAGTTCACAGTTGGCATATACAGGTGGCATGTCTCTGATTTCAATAAAGTAGTGCCCAGTTACAACAGTGGTGAATTTAGCCTACAGCATTATCTGTACTTTAGACTCTACGCTACACAGAGCAGGGATGTTGTTTTATTTTGTCTGTAAAGAGGAATTCAAAGGTGCCACACTATAGAAATAACAAACAGATATTATAAACATAACAATGATGTCAAATGTCTCACTTAAAACATTTTATTGTAAAGCTGAACAAACTATGGTAGAGAAACAAAATCCTATAAAACAACTTTTTGGCAAAACGCTTGTCCTAATGAACAAGGCTAGAACCGCCATTTAAACATATGTCTATAAATCTTTGTTTCTTTAGTGTTATGAATGAAAACAAATAGATCCCTCTCTTTGTAAAAGCCACGCAAATATAAATATCTGCAACACTTGTGCTGTGGTAGCAAAGAGCACACAAACTGTTTTCAATTATTAGGCTTTCTGATTTGCCTTAAGAAATAGCCAATGTGATTATAAACGAAGCACTGACAAGAGTACAATGGCTTCTACTTCCTTTTTCAAGTAATTATTTTTTTTAAAATAGATCTACAAATTTCAGTAATAAAAAAGGACTGAAGAAAACAGCTTAACTAACTGTACAGTTTATCCCCCTGCATTCACAGAGTGGAGTGGAGGAATGAATTAAACAAAAGCAGGAACAATTTCATTTACACCACCTTACACATTACCTCTGAACTTGGGTGCACCAGAGTCAAATTTGGCCCCTGTCAAGGCTGATTCCCCACTCTGGCACTCAGGCTTGTATTAAACTTCCAAGGTTACAGCTTTTCTCTGACCTTGGTTGGGGAGATGCTGCCACCACCCAAGTGCAAAAACCCCTTTGAGAACCCAGGAAGGTGCACTTGGGAATTCCTTCCTATGGGGTACTCTCAAGACTTTTCACGCCACCGTCCCCCTTCCCCCCCACCCAGGGAAGAGCTGAGAAAGAAAACAAAGGAAATCAGCTGTTGCCACCAGCTAATTAAATAATGTGCACAAACCTCTTAGGGCACAAAATCCAATCCTGTTCTTAAAAAAGGTAAATTTTATTAAAAACAAAAGGAAAGAAAATACATTTGAAAAACTCGGGCTATTGCTAGATTTAAAAAATCCACTTACAAAAATTCAGCATCAAGAATAACCTTCTTGAGGTGCAGCTTAAAGGTTACAAGCAAAACAAAAGCATTTGGGGTTAGCACAGAGGAATCCACAAGCCATAAAGAAATAAAAGAAATAAACCTAATCACATCTTCCTAAACATTTCCTGACCTACTTACATATCTGGGGTTTCAAATGAGTAGTTTTTAGGTATGATCTGATGGTTTTTCATACCTGGCCCAAGCTTTTTACAGCATAGTTCTGCCCTGTCTGTCTCTCAGACAGACAAAGGGGAAGTTTTTTTTCCAATTTTTAAAAGTTCTAGCCTTCCCATTGGCTCTTTTGGTCAGGTCCCCACTCCCTTCCTTTTACCTATGCAGAGAGACTTTTTAACCCTTTACAGGTAAAGCAAGTAGAGAACAACTAATAAGAGGAATATTTATAGCTAACTCGCTGGGTGGGTGTCCATAAAAGGGAGAAACTCCCTCCCCTTCATTTATCACAGCCCCATTAGTGTGATCCTGTTGTATTTGAACTATGCCAAGGCAGAGTTTACAAATCTCAGTGAGATTAATGGAACAGCTCTGGACCCTTCAACTGATGCTTTCAGTTCATTTAAAGTTTCCTAGAAACTTTAAAAGGATTAGCTTTAACTGGTGGTTCACATTAGATACGAAAGGCCTGTCTGAATCTTGAAAGATGCTGAAATTACATTATCCATATGCATGCCATCAAACACTGACCAGATCAACTCACAATTGTCAGTACTGCAATCCATGCTAGGGCAAGAGAGATTGTAACATCCTTGGAATGGAAATAAGCTGTTTAGTGCGTTAAAATGAAGATTATCCTAAAATAAGGAGGTTACTTACCTATACAGTAATGGATGTTCTTTGAGATGTGTGGTGCGTGTACATGTTCCTCAGCTGATGATTGCATGGCCAGTGCACATACATTATAGAACATTTTAGTTAGCAGTGACTGTGGGGGCAGCACATGCATCTTTCATTCCCTCATGCATTCAGTGAGGGTATAAGGAGCAGAGAGCTGCCCCACTACCCTCACTTCCTTTGCCACTCCTGGAGCCCATGACTTGTGGACTCGCAAGTGATGGGGACAGAAGATGGGTCATGGAATATTATACAGAATACACATCTCAAAGAGCGTGAGTATTGTACAGATAAGTAATCTCCTTTTCTTCTTTGAGTGACAGTCCATATTATTTTCCACTGCTAGTGATTCCCAAGCTGTAGACCAGGGGTAGGCAACCTATGGCACGCGTGCCAAAGGCGGCACGTGAGTTGATTTTCAGTGGCACTCACACTGCCCGGGTCCTGGCCACCAGTCCGGGGGGCTCTGGATTTTAGTTTAATTTTAAATGAAGCTTCTTAAACATTTTAAAAACCTTATTTACTTTACATACAACAATAGTTTAGTTATATATTACAGACTTATAGAAAGAGACCTTCTAAAAACGTTAAAATGTATTACTGGCACGTGAAACCTTAAATTAGAGTGAATAAATGAAGACTCGGCACACCACTTCTGAAAGGTTGCCGACCCCTGCTGTAGACCTTTCTGGAGGATGGTATAAGGAATTCACACCAACAGGGGCTGTAGTATGTCCCTGCCAAACTTGGCATCATCTCTGTGCATGCGTGAACAGATGACCAAGTTGCTGGCTTGCAGATGTCCCTGAGGGGTAGGCATGCTAAAGATGCCACTGAGGCAGCCTGCATCCTCATGCAATGTGCTGCATCCTGGTGCAATGTGCTAGCAATGTGCTGCCAGGGAGAGGTGTCTCTGCCAGTCAATATGATTTGATGCATTGGGCTATCAGTTGAAGATTTATCTAGGTGGACGCCACTTGTCTCCCAGCCCACTTGTCTCCCAGCAACAAAGAGCCCATGGGATTTCCTGAAGGGCTTAGTTTGGTCCAAGTAGAACAGAACACCCTTCTCACATCCAGCATATGTAACTTCTGTTTGGCTTATCCTGCATGAGGTTTCAGGAAGAACACAAGTGGATTGATGGTTTTGTTTATGTGAAATTCCAACACCACCTTAGGTGGGAATCTAGGATTGGGTCTCTAGATACGTTGTCCTTATGTATGATAGTGTATGGCAGCCCCACCATCCATGCCTGCATCTCTCCCCACTTCCTGGCCAATGCAATTGCCAGGAAAAAAGAAACTTTCATGGAGAGATAGGGAAACAAACATTGCAAAAGGCTCAAATGGGCTTCCATGAGCCTGACAGGAATCAGGGCCAGCAGAAGAGCTAATCTCCAGGAAGCCTCATCAGTACAGCTGTCATGCAGCATGATGCCCGAGTGGCCACACCACCTGATTGGCTGCAAGTTCACTTGCTTCTCAGTGCTCAGGCCCACCACTGTGCCTGCTCCTGTGTTACTTTGTTCCTGCTGCTCCTGCCTTGAATGCAGCCTTGCCTCTGCCAGCCCTGCCTTGAACCCTGCTTGCCTCCTACCCTGCTTGTTCTAGTTCCTGCCCTCCCATACGATCCTGGGCTCCGGCTGCTGACTCACCGACTCCAGCGTGACCCTCGGCTCTGGCGTCTAGTTCCTGCCCTCTGGTTTGACCTTTGGCTCTGACTACTGACTTTGGCTGTGACCCTAGTCCTTGGGTCCTGACGCCCGCTTTAACTACTGGGCCTGATGCGTGCTCTAACCACTAGGCTAGACTGCCTTCAGCCCAGTCAGCTGACAAAGCCTGGTGAGGACCAGATTGAGGTCCCAGGCTGGTGCACGGTCCTTAACTGGTGGAAAAAGCCTAGAGATGCCATTCATGAACTCCTTTGCCATTGGGTATGCAAAGACGGAAGAGTGGTCAAGTTGGTAGAAGTATGGTCAAATGGCTGCTAGATGCACCCACTGTGAGCTTAAGGAGAGTCCTGCCAGTTTCAGTTGGTACATGTACTCCAGTATATCCTGGATACTCACCTGATCCAGAGAAATGTGGCACCTGCTGGTGCAGCTGGAGAACCTCATCCATTTCGAGAGATAAATAGCCTTTGTCAACACCTTCCTGGTATGTATCAGTATCTTGTGCACTGCCTTTGAGCATGATCTCCACCGGCCTCAACCAGTGAGGATCCATACTGTTAGCTGGAGCGAATGGAGGTTCGACTGCAGTAGCTTGCCCTCATTCCAAGTCAGAAAATTCAGGACTACCAGAAGAGTGATTGGGGGCACTATGGAGAAGTTGTTCAAGTCTGAGTACCAGATCTGCCTTGGCCATGCCATTTCACACTTCACTTCTGCAATATCTTTGGGAGCAAGAGAATGGGGGGAGCTCCTACAAGCAAAACAAGAGAAATGCATCTGACAAGGACTCTGAGCCTCTGCCTCCCCTCGGAGTACCTGCAGCACTTCCTGTTGTCTGCCACTGCAAACAGTTCTATGCGTGGGGTCCTCCATTTTGCAAAGACCCTGAGAACTCCCTGGTGCACTGACCATTCGTGATTCCCTGTGAAGCACCTGCTCAGATCATCTGCCAGCACAATGTCAGCAGTCCATTTTCCAGGGCAGACATTGTGCTGGCAGATGACCTCAGCAGGTGCACTGATTTTTGGCAGAGCTGTACTGACCTGGCCCCTTCCTTCTTGTTCAGGTAAAACGCTGCAGCCATGTTGTCAGACATCATCTGGACAGAACAGCCCTGTGTGTATGTTAGGAGTGCTTTGCAGGCATTTCATATGGCCATAAGCTCCAGTACATTTGTGTATACCAACCTCTCTCTGCAGACCATTGGCCCTGGGCCAGGCAGTTGCCTATGTGTGCCCCTCGTCCTGTCACAGAAGCATCTATAAGTAGGATCCTGGATGGGGATCCAGAGAAAATTGAACTCTCCTCCAGGAGTTGCGGGGTCCTCCCACCAGTTCACAGATTGGAGGACTGATGGTGGGATGCACACTAGTGAATCTAAATGCTGCCTTTAGCAAGCCAGTGGTATCCATGCTGCAGCTGACAAAAGTGGAGCCTCACATGCAGTGTGGCAAAGGTGAAGGCTGCCAGGAGGCCCATCGGCCTGAGGCAGGTTTTTATCTGAGTTCGAGGGTTGGACTACAGATGAGAGCACAAATCCCAACAGGTCCCAAACCTGTCAGACAGCAGGTACTCCATGGCCATGGAGGTGTCCAATACAGCCCCCATTAACTCTATCTACTGTGTGGGCATAAGGATCAGCTTCTTTACATTTACCAGCAGATGTGAATACAGAAAATAGCTCCAGGGGTGTCCTGAAGCTGGCCTGCACTCCATGACTCCATGCTTGCTAATTAGTGCAAATGAAACTAAAGCTATAATGCAAGTAGGAGTAAGAAGAAACTTTATTTTAAAATAGGCTTTGCGGTGGATCTGAGGTCTCGTATTTAGCTTGAGGCCCAGTCGTAATAATAGTTAACATAAGGCCACATTAGGCTTACTGTAAGGTAGCATAAGTGACCAACCTGGGGTCAGAAGATTTAGCAATATGTTTCTTGTGAAAGACTGTTAGACTGCAAAGGCTTTATTTAGCCTGACTTTCCTAACCACATTGTATAGAGAGAGAATCACCTATCTGTGCAAATGCTTATGACAATAGTCAGAACCCCAAAAATGGACAGTAGAAGTGACAAATATGGACAGAAGACCAAGACTTTCTCAAATATGGTGTCGGAAATAGGAATAGGTGTATAAAAGGGAATCAAATCCGACCCTCAGCAGAGCCTCGGGATGGCAGGATGATGGCAAACTCAACATTTAGCTTACCTTAAGGGGAACCCACAGCCCCGTGGACTCATGAGTATATGTGATCCAGATTCTGCTTTTATACTTATCTTGATTTTTTTATTCCGTGATTTTGCTTATATTAATCATGGTATTAATAAAATCTCTATGGGTACCTCACCAATCATTTTCTCCATAATTTATCTCTAAGTAGTCACCAAAGAATGAATGTGTTGTTAGTGACAAGTGCATTTTGCATCCCAAAGTTATCAGAAGACCAATCCCCCTTAGGTCCAGAATAGCTCAAAGCCCAACTTTCTTCTTATAAATCAAGAAATATCTTGAGTAAAATCCTTTTTCCCTTTGCTCCAAAGAGACTTCTTCTGTGGAGCCAAGAGCAACAAATGACTGAACTTCCTGATTTAGTGCGGTCTTGTGAGATGGGTCCCTGAATAAGTATGGGGAGGATAAGGAGTGGGGGTAGAGGGAAGAACTGAATTGCATAGCCCATCTCTACGACATCCAATATCCAACGGTTGAAGTGATGCTGGACCAGGCATGATGGAAATGAGCCAGACAGTTGCCGAAGAGGTTATGCTGTCCTTGGGGATAGGATCAGATTTGTTGCCTTGTTGCAGAGGAGGAGGAATGGTGGGATGTGGCAGTCCCTCTTTTGGGCTTTCACCTTTAAACCTTCTGTCCCTTCCTGGCATACTCAGGTGGTCTGTATTGGCAGTAGGGTAAAACAACTGAGGCTGGAAATGCCATTTCTTGATCGCTGGAGTGTAGATCCCCAGGCCCTGAGTGTGGCCCTAGAGTCCTTAGATAAGGCCATCAGGTCACTTGTCTTGCCATGAAACAAGGAGCAACATTGAAAGGGCAGGTCCTCGACTGTGGTCTGTAGTTCTTTTGAAATTCCAGAGGAGGACAGCCACAACAAACACTGCATCATCACTGCCATTGCCCTTGAGGCTGCGTGGGCAGCATCTAAGGCCACCTGAAGGGCCATCTGCACCTGAAGGGCCACCTTAGCGACCAGCTGCCCTTCAGACATGTCTGCAATTCACTCCTGAATTCCTGCAGCAGGCTATCCACAAAGTACCCCACTGCACACCATTTGATATGATCATATTTTGCTAGGATGGCCTGGAAGCTGGATATCTTTATTTGGAGGCTCAAGGTAGAATATCATTTTTTACCAACCAAATCCATGCACTTCTGCACCTTATCCTGTGCTGACCATCGTGCTTTCTTTTATTTGCCACAGTAACAACTAATAATCCCAGCACAAGGTGAAGGAAGAATTGCTCATAGCCTGTAACTCGTACCTGGTACCACCTGTTGACCTGTTTTAAGGTTGGAGCTCCTGATGCCAGTATTTCACACAAGACATTTGCCAGTTCCACCTGTCACCAATGAATGCAATATATCAAACACCTCTTCCATAGGGATCGCTAAAGTTACTACTTCTCATTGCCAGAGGGGTAGCCATGTTAGTCTGAATCTGTAAAAAGCAACAGAGGGTCCTGTGGCACTACGCAAGAGGATAAATGGACACAAGTCAGATATCAGGAATGGCAATATACAAAAACCTGTAGGAGAACACTTCAACCTCCCTGGCCACACAATAGCAGATGTAAAGGTAGCCATCTTACAGCAAAAAAACTTCAGGACCAGACTCCAAAGAGAAATTGCTGAGCTCCAGTTCATTTGCAAATTTGACACCATCAGATCAGGATTAAACAAAGACTGTGAATGGCTAGCCAACTACAGAAGCAGTTTCTCCTCCCTTGGTGTTCACACCTCAACTGCTAGCAGAGCACCTCACCCTCCCTGATTGAACTAACCTCGTTATCTCCACACTGATATATACCTGCCTCTGGAAATTTCCATTACTTGCATCTGAAGAAGTGAGGTTCTTACCCACGAAAGCTTATGCTCCCTCACCTTAGCCCTGACTCCTGCATCCCCCCACCTTAGTCTCAAAGGTGCCACAGGACCCTCTGTTGCTTTTTACTTCTCATTGCATAAGTCCTGGAAGACTTTATGGTCTTCCAGAGTAGTTGATGCTGAGCCCAGCTTCATTTACAATGGCGCCACTGGCACCGGGCCCACGGTCGAAAGGGGCCCTGGCCCGCTCTTCTCCGCCCCCTGCTCTCTCCTGTGGGGTCAGAGAAGCTTGACACTGCGGGGCTGCTGAGGCTCCGTGGCAGCCTCTGCTGGCAGCCTGGCTCCTGCCCCGCCTCTTTCCACAGCGTGTTCCGTTCCCTCCTCCCCCGCCATCAGCTGGATCAGCTGCTTGCCGGCAGGAGGGGGGAGGAGGAGTGAGCCGCAGCACGTCGCTCCGGGAAGGAGGAGAAGAGGCGGGGGTGAGGGGAAGAAGCTGGAATTGGGGCATACCTCCTCCAGCCCCCTGCGTGAGCACCCCCATGACCCCAGCCCACACCCACAGCCCTCTGTCCACCCTGACCGCTGCACCCCCTCACACACTCCCAGCCCCCTGCATCCCCTCACACACATCCAGCTCCTGTCCTGACCCCTGCACCCCCCACACCTCCCCAGCCCCCAGCCCTGACTCCTGCATCCCCCCCCACACACACAGCCCCCTGCACTCCCTCACACACATCCAGCTCCTGTCCTGACCCCTGCACCCCACCTCCCCAGCCCCCAGCCCTGACTCCTGCATCCCCCCTACACACACACCCAGCCCCCTGCACCCCCCAACACACATCCAGCCCCCTGTCGTGACCCCTGCACCCCCCACACCTCCCCAGCCCCCAGTCGATTCCTGAATCCCCCCTCACACACCCTCAGCCCCCTGCCATGACTTCTGCACCCCCCCCCACATCCCCACTCCCATCCTGAGAACCAAACAGGAGCTACCCCAGGTAAGCGCTCCACACCCCAACCTCCTGCCCCAACCCTGAGCCCCCTCCCTCACCCTAGCTCCTGGCCAGATCCCGCACCCGAACATTTTTTTACAATATTTGGAAAGATCATTAAGTGGTCCGTCGAGACCCTACATGATTTTCAAGTGGTCTGTGGAAAAATAAGTTAGACTACAAGAACAATCAAGGTACCTCATTTTATTTTCATTTACTTGCTATTACTTATAGGAGGAGGATGAATTAAAAAAGAATGAAAAACGGGGGCAGGGGGAGATGAGAGAATGTTCTTTTTCTTGGCTGGGTTCCAAGGAGAAGCCCCCAAAATGAAGCTGAGCACAGGGCAGGAGGGGCCCCACTAACTCTAAATCCACCACTGGCTGTCACGTCACCTGGGCTGAGGATATACTGTGTCAGCTGATCCCCACAGTCTCCAACCTACCTGGGCAGTACAGCAGACATGGCCCTGCCCACTAGCTCCTCTCCACTCCCTAGCCCAGCCCACCCACTACTTGCTCCCGCCCCCCAGCGTAAGGCTTAGCCCTCTTACTTTTAAAAATGATTGCTTGCCCCTCTCCCCCCTCAGGCTTTTCTGGCAGCCCTGTTGCCAGGTATCCAGTTTTAGACTGGAAACTCTAGTAGAAAACGGGACCTGAGTGTCCGGTTAGCAGTGCTGACTGGAAACTAAATGTCCGGTTATAGGAGTAACCACATTAGCCTCCGCTCCTCCCACTCCCAACATCCACTCCAGAAGGCTGGAAGAGAACCTGTCCTGCTGCTGCGGGAAGAGGGGCAGCTCAGTGCAGAGAGAGACAAAGAGAATGGGTTAGAACCAGGTAGCTCCCCGCTCTATGTGGGCAGGGGCGGGGGGATCCTGTTTACCCCCTCCACAGCCCAGCTGCGCTTACAGTTTACCCCTGACCCCTCCCTTGCTTCAGAGACCAACCCTAGCTCCTGCCTCACTGTGCTTTTACCCCTGGCCCCTTTTACAATCATTCTCCAGGGGGGCTCACAAATATGTTTGGCGCCAGGGCCACAAAAAGTTAATTCAGCCCTGGTTGGCTGGAGCCAGCTGTGGGTTCTCTGATTCTCCTGCTCCCGTTGTCCCTCATCCTGGACTCACGGAGGTGACGGAGGCTTTCTTGGGCAAGGAGATTCTGACCTGTGCATGGAGTATGCCAGGGAGGCAGATTCCATGGCAAACCAAGGTGCTCACAGAGGCCACATACTCCATAGTTTAAAGTCATATGGGGTTGGACACCGAGGAGGCTGGTACAATGGTCACAGCATCAGTGCAGTTTCCAGGATCATGTCCCACCTGTGGCTGGGAGCCCTTGGCGATCCTGCTGAGTCCTGGGACTTGCTGGGGATATCAGCAAGTTCTTCCCTGAGTCAGATGATGAGTAGCACTCCTCCGGGAGCAGGAAAGTCCGGCATTGATAGTACCGATGGTGTTAGTCTCATAAGGTACCAAGACCTTCCCACATGAGACACCAGATCCAGGAATCTGGACAGTGGCAGCGGCGAGGGTGCTGGGACCCTGGAGGAGCCTTGGGCCATGAGACTTCATTCCTGTAGATGCAGAGGGGAAGACATTGACCACTGGCTAAAACTGCTTTCCTGCCTGTGCTGCTGTTGGTGCTTCACAAGATGGAGCCAGTCCCAATACCAGTGGCCACTCAGGTGTTTGTGGTATCCATGAAGCCAGTATGGCTGATCCAGTACTAGGCGAGACCTGTGGTACATCTGAGTCTCCTCAGCTAATGCTCACATCAGGGAGCTTTTTCTAAGCTTTGAAGCAACCTTGATATCAGATGGCCTTGTAGTTTAATGAGGCTTAGCATCTGAGCCTGGGGAAGGCATTCTATGACTCCTCTCCCCGAGTACTTCCGCTCAGTGTCCCAGACTTCTGCTCAGTGTCCCAGAGTTTCCTCAGCACTGAGGTCAACTAGAAGGGTGCCTCCAGCCATTTTAAAGATGTCTCCAGCATGGACTTCAAAGACCTTAGGTCTCCTGAAGATCTTAAGGTCTGGCATCCGGGGTTGGTGTCTGGATGCATGGACCACACCAGAAGGAAGGCCTCAAGTGAGACTCCCTTGAATGCTGACTCCGCTTTGAGAAGACGCTGCAAATCTCACACCAGTCTGGAACATGCTCCTCACTGAGGGGCAATGCTTGTAATAGGGGGCCATGCAGTCCACTATGCAGAACCATCAATGGTACCAGCCCCACTGACAAATGATGGTCCTGACAACCCTGGTCCAGAAAATGTGCTGTAGCAACTTACTAACCACAGAGGTAAATTGCTCTGAATGGAGTTGCTTCTTCACATCCACAGTGGTAAGAAGAAACTGAGGGAGTGGGGTGGCTCCACCCTTTACACCTTCGCTGAACACAAAAGGGAGAAAAGGGTGCATGCACCACCTCCTCTTCCTGCCAGGCACGGCTAACTAAAAAGTTCTCTGATGCACGCACACAAAATGGTCTATCACCAGCTGTGGAATATACTGTGGCCTATCACTCGAAAAAGAACTGAAGCCTACTGTATGTACCACTAGTTATCAGAGATGGGATGAAACAGAAATACGCACTGTGAAAATGCTCACCTGTACTGATAGATGCTCCCACTAAAATACCTGCATCGCTCCTGGGACTGGGGTGCTCAGAGTTGACAAAGGATAGGTTGGCTTTCACATACAGGGCACCAGTACCATGAGTGGTCCAATCTGGCCAAAGTAAAGTGCTTCCTGTCCTATGTGAAATGAAGGGGATGTCTCAATCTAGCTACTATTGAACAGCTGACCACATCAGAGTTGGGACCTTAGTAGCAATCTCAAAGAGTAGCTAATGGTGTGAATGGGCATGGGAAATGAACTGCCTGTGTTGTTGTACTTATAAAAACAAGGAGAATTTGTAATCATCAGTTACATTATTATATTCTTTCTTAACATCCTCCTAACAGGACACAAACCAGAGCTTGCTTTCGGCTACAGCATGCAGCTCTCTGTTCTGCTCAATCTGTGACTCAGTGTGAAGGGTAACCCTTTGAACTCTCCAGCCACCTCCAACACACTTATATAACAATAGCAGGCATCCTCTAATCCTGAGCAGTGGCCCCTCCTGGTTAAGGTTACAGTGTTTTGGTTGGGTAGTGTGGGGATGCTTGAGTAGCCACTGCCAATGTTGTGCCTGTTCTGTGAATAAACAGAGGATTTCATATTCCATATTGATCTAGGAACTTTCATAAACATTAAATTCACTAAAAAAATGAAATATCCATAAAAACATAGGTGTTTGAATGACTCTACAGCATTGCACTTTTACTCCCTTACATGCATCCTCCTAAAGATAGATTTAACAGCATTAGCCAGTCAGCATTTTCAAAACTGTAATTTTCATAAGGACAATTTAAGGGCCACTACTTTTGGGAATCATCTCACAATATGGGGCTCAAGCGAGGTTTGTTTGGCAAAATATGTGTTCTTTGTGAGCCCCTTCTGCTACTTGTGTGCTTGTTTACAGATTCCTCCTATTTTCTGTTATAAACTCTGATAACAGTTGTGTCATTTGAAACACTATTCTACATCCATTTAATCTTTGAGTAATCATAATAATACCACCTTGCACTTCCATAGCTGCTTTCAACCATGGATATCAATGCACCGTACAGGTGTCATTGCATGAACTCTCAAAAATGCCATGTTGGGTAATTACCAGTAAATATTATTTTTCTCATTTTAATTATGGGGAAAATGAGGCACAGAGAAATTTAGTGGCTTGCCCAAGATCACCCAGCAAGTCACTGGCAGAGTTGGGGAAAGAATCCATGTGTCCTGATTCAAAGTCTTCTGTTCTGCGCTAGACTATCTTCATAAGGAGATGAACGATGCAATGCAAATTAGAAGTGTTGGTGAATCTGATGGCTTCCAGTCATCAGATTATGGTAATGAATACTTCTTTCTATTGTACCAGAAACAATGAGCCTGATTCTCTATTGTCAAATACTAATTTTAAACACTGACCTCCTCAGAGCCACACTGGCATCTAACTGGTGTACCAGAAGAATCAGGTCCACTGGGTATAATTCTCCTTTCAAACACAGCAATTTTATAGCATTGCATTGGATGCCAATGCTCCCTAAAGGGCCATTCTGCCAGCTGGAGATTGCTAAGGTATAGATGTGTCCTGGCCATGCCTCCTAGAGACGCCTACATGGGATGCTGGGAAAGGGATCCCTTAGGAGTTGCTCTGGTGACTCCATGCTTGGGGAGTCCTTCAGGGCAGATCTTCTGGGATCTGCTAGGATCTGGCCCATTTTGTTCTGTTTTTAAGCGTTTCTGGGATTTAGTTTATGTTTCCTATTTATATTCTGATTGCTTCGTGAGGTTTGTATAATATCGCGCACAGTTTGCCAGCTGGTAAAGCTCCAGTATCAACAAATAGGTCATTAACTAAACCACTCATATTTTCCCCTGAAGAACTTGTTCAGGTGCAGACAATAGAAACTAGGGGAGGAATCTGATTACAACAGTGAGTGCAGAAATGGTTTCCACCGACATTTTTCTTTCAGAGAGACTAAGCAAAATTGCAATACAGTTTAACAGTACCCTTCTTAACTCGCTCTAGGTTACCATGGAAACTAGAATCTCAGCGCAACATGAAAGGCATTCAGGGAATCTGTTAGGCTTTACTATTAGCATGATCTAAGCATCCTGCACACCACTAACAAGTCTAGTATCTTCTTCAGAATATCATTAATACTCATTAAATTTCTCTGCATGGGATTTCTGGACTCTTCATGCTACATAGAATATCTTTTTTGCATTACACTTTCATAGTGATGGAAGAATTCTATATTGTCTAATTATTTTTACCTTGTCAAATATGTATAGTATTTTCTTCTCTCTATAGAGCAACATTCCCAGGAGATAAGTAGTTGGGTGGTGTAATACGGTGGCCGCCACCTGAGTGCCCCCTAATGGCCACAGGTTGCTTTGCACACACCCTGCCTCTGTTAGCCCCTTCTTGCAGGACCCTTAAGAACTCCACAGAGTCTCTCCTATGGCTAATAGCACCCCATCTGGGCTGGTTTAATAACAGAAATTATTTAAACAATCAATAAATCTAAAATCATAGCACAAAAGTTCATACTCAGCCTTGATTCTTCTGTCATACACAGAGCTCTTGCTCTGTCCCAGGCTGCTCCCTTCTCAGCCAGCTCCCGTCTCACAACCAGCTCTCATTCAGCCAGCTCCGCTTCCCTTCTAGGACACCAGCCCCAGAGCTATCTCTCTTAGCTCCGGCCCCCTGTTCCAGGGATCCAACCCTGGAGTTCCTCTAAGGTACCTCTACCCAGATACAGCCTGTCCCAATCACTCCTCCTTTGCCTACCCCGTGAGTGGCCTCTATAGCCCGAGGTGTAGCCGTGTCCCCTTTAACTGGCTTAGTTGGGCCCACCTGCTCTGACACAGGGGAGCTGGGGCACTGGTCTACTTAACCTGTGACAGGGGCAAATTCCTCACTTACATAGGAGGGCACAACTTCATTGATTTTGATGGAGTTGCACCCAATTTACACCCATGATGAATTCCTCCAAGTGGGTTTTGAAAGAGGTGTTTTTGTGAGCATAACTCTGCTTCTCTTACTCATACTGAATAGTACCTTACTCCCCAATTAGTCCCAATAAAGTAGGGTGACTAGATGTCCCAATTTTATATTTTCTTATATAGGCTTCTACTACCCCTCACCCCCTGTCCTGATTTTTCAAACTTGCTGTCTGGTCATCCTACAACAAAGTCAAAGGGACTATTCATGGAGGAAAGTCCTAATTACTCAACACAAGTCAGGATGTCAGAATCAGGCCCTACCATGATGGTAATAAAAGGCTAGATTCTGACTATGCACCTGTGCTACAGAGTAAGCGCCCCCCTATTGAACATTATGAAGGCTACCTGGACCTTGGGTCTGACCACATAGGATTAAGAGGGGCCATTTTCCCCCTTACTCCTTTGCGGAGCAGGTGGGCAATGAATGGATGAGTTTTAGCACCGCCTCACCCCACACTTGCTGGCCAGCAGAGCATGTGCTGGCACAGAGGTATTGCAATTGGCTACTGGTGCAGGCCATCAGTAAAATACGACACTGCACACCCACAAGCAAAGAGGGAGCAGGGGAGGAATTGTGAGTCCCAGCTATATAGCTGAATCACAGGCTACTCCTAGGTTGGTGCAGTTTCTGCACTGCTCCTTGCTCTGGGCTGTGTAAAGTCATAATCTAGCCCTAAGAATGGATCTCAGTGGACAGAGGCGATACTTTAAAACTCCTAATTGCTTCAAATAACGAAAAGGCCTAATTACTCCTGTGAGTTTAAACAGAGGTTGCAGAATCAGGGTATGAATAAGTATTTGCTGACAGACACCTTTCAATATTTCCAGCAATACATCACTTACACATTATTGTAGGTTTTTGAGCTCATGACATTGAGATACAGTATAATTAATATTTATTTCTGCTATAAAAATAATTAACTGTCTAATTACTTAATGGTATATAATACTTATTCTCTAGTAAAGCTGGACCCATTTCTTGCTGGTACAGTGTACCTCAGAATTTTTAAGTGCCCTCAGGTCCCACTGGATGCATTTAACACCTCACAGAATCAGGCCCACATTTTGTAGCCCCTGTCTTTATAAGTATTTTCCTAAGACAAAGTTCAGATTTAAGGAGATATTCCAATACATTTTATTCAGATCTTCTACTCCAGCCTGGGGTTTTCTATTTTGTAAAATAGCTCAGGAGTCAAATTACGATCTCAGCTCCACTGGTGTAGAAGCAGAGTAATTCCACTGAAGTAGGGAAGAGCAGAATCTTGTCCTATGACAACAGAAGTTCTTCGAGTGACTCTTCATATTCCCATTTATGGATATTGTGCCACTTGGTGGCAGCTAACAGTAGAACCTAGCAGTGCCCATTAGAGCACACGTGCGCCTCCTCCTGTCCTTCCCCTCAGCATTTCTGAACGTTCTCAAGGTAAGGCTTCATAAGGGGATGCTCCACCATCTACAGCCTCAGTTCCTTCCAACCATTGCCCTAACAGAGGAGAATCACTCCGGTCCTTCGGATTTCGTTTTTTATCCATTTACAGTTCCTTGATAGTTTATAGTTGTTGTTTTTAGTATAGCCTTTAGTTTTAAATATAGATAGTTAAGTATACTTTGTAAGGCTAGTGATGAGGGAAATGGAGAATAAGAAACCAAGCTTTATGAGATGCACTTTGCACCCAGCTGTCGTCCTGGTATTAGGTGCCTTGCATGCCTGAGAGAAGGACACTCTCTGTAGAGGTGCCTGCCAGGGCTCGACCCTCTCTGGGGCGGAGGGGAGCCACACCGGCTCACTGCACACTGCCGAAGTTTGGGGAATTAGTCTGGCAGGAGTCTTTCCTGGCAGCCTTTGCGGTAACTGGAATAAGCACAGTAAGCCCAGGCCCTGGGTCAGGGTGGGGCAGCAATGAGTCGGGGGCTCAGGCCCTCAGGCAGGAGCTGAGCACTGGCAGTATAAACAGTAGAAATAAGCTCAGGGCGGGGCAATACGGAGTCAGGAGCTCAGGCCCTCGGGCAGGGCTGAGCAACAACAGTAGGCCCAAGCCTCCAAGGCCTGGGAGAGGGGGAGACTGCCACCCAACTCCTGGGTGGCCGGGGGGACGCAGGCCTTCCCACTCCACTGCATCCCAGCCCGGGGCCCTAGCAGCGGCAGAAGATCCACTGCTGAGTCAAAGGGGATCCTGGCCACAACACACTGACATGGGCTCTGGCAGTGCTGCAGCTAGACTAGGGTCGGCTGCCCCCAGGCTACTTCCAGACTCCCCCTCGGGTAGTACCTGGGTCACGGTGTTGTCCTCCGGGGGGTCCAGCACCATGGGTTCCTTGGGGTAGTGGGTGAGCGGAAAGGCCCGGCAACTCCTCCGGGTAGCGAGTGCAGGGCAAGTCAGGCCAGTCTGGTGTGCACCTTGGGTCGCGGGGGTTTCCCAGTCGTGGGCTAGGCTGGAGACGTCTGGCCTGCCCGGCGGTTGGCTCCCTAGTGAGCTCTGAGGGCAAGCCTTTATACTTCCGGGTCGCCGCCTGACCCTCTGAGGGGCGGGCTTCGAGCTCCCTAGCTCCGCCCACTCTGGTCTCTGGATGGGCTCGTCCCGCTCCGGGACAGAGGGGAGCCACGCCGCTTCACTAGACTCTCCCTCTTGGTGCTCTATTTGCTGGACTTTCATGCCCAGAGCACACAAAGACAGGCAGAACAGACTACAGGTGCTTCTGCTTAAAGAAGCTCTTGCTGCTAAGCCATCTGGTTTTGAAGGGTCATAGGATCTGAAGACTAAGAGGCCTGTTTCAGCTCTTGTAGCTTCCTTTAGGTGTTTCAGGTCTTCAGGATTGTACCTCCCGATCCTTCTGTCAAGTCTTCAAAGGCACCGTTGGTGGAAAAGGACTGCCTGCCTGCTAAGGCACCTAAAGCTATTTTGGTTCTGTCTGTATCAGTTACAAAGAAGAAGATGAAGGAAAAGACAGCTACTGTTAGCAGTGCCAGGTCCCATATGTCAGATTTATCGGATATGTCCAGTTCTACAAAGTGTTCATGGTTCCAACTTTGAACCTCAAATTGGTTCCGGTTTCACTCTGAAGTCCAGAGTTCTGGAACTGAGTATTTCTCTGGATCCAGTACTTATGGGTACTAAAAATTATATTGAAAGGCTATGCCATTCAGCTCAAAAGAGTGCCCCCATTCAATTCCCCCTACCCTTCCCTTTTCAGGGAACCTTCTCATGAGGTTATTCTATTTATGGAAATACACAAGCTGCTCCAGATAGGAGCTGTTGAAGAGACACCTATGGGTTCAGGGCTTCTATTGAAGATACTTCTTGGTACAGAAAAAAGATGGATGTCTCTATCCAATTTTAGAGTTAAGCAAATTGAACAGACACATCCAGAAGTTCTGATTTTGTACATTAACCCTGGCCTCCATAACTCTCTTGCTTGCATCTATGGATTGGTTCACGGCTCTTGATTTAAAGGATGTTTATTTTCATTTCTCTACCCCACACAGGCATAGAAAACACCCACATTTTGTGATAGCAAGACACCATTTACAATACAAAGTGCTCCTGTCTGAACTGTCCATGGAGCCAAGAGTCTTTTCAAAGTGCCTTTCTGTGGTAATAGCACATGAGAAAAAACAGGGTATTTTGTTTACCCATATGTGGCATACAATACAATTCAGACCAGAGGGGGGGGCTGTACCACCTCCTAACCTGCAACCTTGGGTGCCTCACAATGCCTTGCTGAAGTAGGTCCCACTTAGGTCGCTCACAAACAGCCTTCCAGCATTGAAGCCACACCCTGGGTGTCTGTGTGTACCTGCAGCCTGCCAGTTATGCTCTGGCTCTCATCAGCCTTGCTTATACTGCAAAGTGATCCCAGCACATCCACAATCCCGGATTTTCCTCCAAAAGTCCAGGGCCTGTACTGCCCATCCCTCTCCTAGAGAGCACAAATATTTTAAATCCGTTATTCTTTTAAGGGAATAATATACCAGCTTATTATTTTTAATAGAATTATCCAGGCACTTCAACTTAAACACACTGGATCAGATAAAACACTAAAACAAGTTTAATAACTACAAAGAAATAGATTTTAAGTGAGTACAAGTAATGAGGTGTTGTTGTTTTTTGTAAGTCAGAAATGGTTGCAAGAAAAATACAGATAGAACACTTATTAGTGCCTAACTTAATAAACTACATTAGAGTCAAGCAAATTATTACGACACGTTTCCAGTAAGGTTACTGACCAAACTCTTCAAGTCAGGACCCCTCCCCACATGCCCTCTGCCTTCATTCGGATCCTCAGTCTCTTCATTTGATGGCTTGGGCTGTCAGACTTAGACTAGTCTTGAACAGTCATGTTCCTTGTTGGTACAGAATGTACTGTTCCATTACAGAAAACTGTCTCCTAGAAAGTGTTACTATTTAAAATGGTGTATTTGTTGCTTGGATGCAAGGAAAATCTGATTGTCTAGTTTCAGCTTCCATACCCTGCATTTTGGAATATTTAATGTACTGAAAATCCAAAGAGTTGTCTAACTCTTCTTTAAAAGTTCACATGGGGGCTATTTCAGCTTACCATGTTTTGGTCAATGGTAGATCACTGTTCTGTTTGTGAATATTTCTAAAAAATCAGCAGACATTCCAGCATCATCACTGGAGGCAAGAAGGAACTGAGGGTAGGAGGAGCCAGCTGCGCCCCTTATACCGCGGCATGGGCACGCCACTCTAGAGGGCGCCAGAGCTGGTCCCCTATGGATACCACTGAGGGAAAAACTTCTGGTACCCATGCATGTGGCGAGCACACACACCTAATATGGAATGGACATGAGCAAGCACTCGAAGAAGAACTTCAGTTCAGCAAAACCCCTTTTGGTAGCTCAGGCCAAAGAAAACAAACGAAATAAAAGGAGGTGGCCTGTTCCAGACAGTCTCCAAAGGAAAACTGTCAGTAAATGGAGCACCTCCTGCTCATGGTCCAGCTACTTCCAATGTCCCTCAGCTTGAATGCCTTCAGCCTTCCTCCAGGGCTCTCAAGAACAGCTTCCTTCTCTCCCGCTACCTTGATACACATGCCAAGTCAAGCTCCTTCAGAGTGTATTGTAATTGAGCCATCTGGTCCCCTTCCTATCCCCGCATTAACCCTTTTCCCTGTGCTCCACAGGCATGGGGTTTATAAAGTCCATTATACCGTCACTCACACTATCAAGGGTAGGACATAGCACATCTCACTCCTGCCAGCTTTACACTAGTTTAACCATTGTGACTTCAGTGAAACTGCTGCCATGTTTTACACTGGCATCAGGCCCAGTTTAATCTTAGATGACTGCACTCCTAGCTCTCAACTCTTATCACAAAGTGGAGGTGGGAAATTCTTATTTGGCCCTTTGGTCTATCTCCCTGCTACTGCACAATAGTCCCTGCACTATTGTCTATTCTCCAGTACTTCTGTGACTTTCCATTTTATACCATTAGTTCTGCATTAGTAATTTCACTTCTGGTTTACTGAACAATTTACCTGGTTTCTACTAGTAAGCTCTGACACAGTCTACTGGAAATAGACTAGAAGGATATTTTACTGATTTATTGCTCAACTAGTTTTCAATGAGGCCTGCCAACATTATGGCAGAGAAACCAACTAATATGAGAGGGGTAGCCATGTTAGTCTGGGTCTGTAAAAGCAGCAAAGAGTCCTGTGGCACCTTATAGACTAACAGACGTATTGGAGCATGAGCTTTCGTGGGTGAATACTCACTTCGTCGGATGCATGTACTGGAAATTTCCAGAAGCAGGTATAAATATGCAAGCAAGAGTGAGTCAGGCTAGAGATAACGAGGTTAGTTCAATCAGGGAGGATGAGGCCCTCTTTTAGCTGTTGAGGTGTGAACACCAAGGGAGGACAAACTGCATTTGTAGTTGGCTAGCCATTCACAGTCTTTGTTTAATCCTGAGCTGATGGTGTCAAATTTGCAGATGAACTGAAGCTCGGCAGTTTCTCTTTGAAGTCTGGTCCTGAAGTTTTTTTGCTGCAGGATGGCTACCTTTAAATCTGCTATTGTGTGTCCAGGGAGATTGAAGTGTTCTCCTACAGGTTTTTGTATATTGCCATTCCTAATATCTGATTTGTGTCCATTTATCCTTTTATGTAGGGACTGTCCAGATGGCCGATGTACATAGGAGAGGGGCATTGTTGGTATATGATGGCGTATATTACATTGGTGGACGTGCAGGTGAATGAACCGGTGATGGTGTGGCTCATCTGGTTAGGTCCTGTGATGGTGTCGCTGGTGTAGATATGTGGGCAGAGTTGGCATTGAGGTTTGTTGCATGGATTGGTTCCTGAGTTAGAGTTGTTATGGTGCGGTGTGTGGTTGCTGGTGAGAATATGCTTCAGGTTGGCAGGTTGTCTGTGGGCGAGGACTGGCATGCCACCCAAGGCCTGTGAAAGTGAGGGATCGTTGTCCAGGATGGGTTGTAGATCACTGATGATGCATTGAAGAGGTTTTAGCTGGGGACTGTATTTGATGGCCAGTGGAGTTCTGTTGGTTTCTTTCTTGGGCTTGTCTTGCAGTAGGAGGCTTCTGGGTACACATCTGGCTCTGTTGATCTGTTTCCTTATTTCCTTGTGCGGGTATCGTAGTTTTGAGAATGCTTGGTGAAGATTTTGTAGGTGTTGCTCTCTGTCTAAGGCATTGGAGCAGATGCGGTTGTACCTCAGTGCTTGGCTGTAGACATTGGATTGTGTGGTGTGTCCGGGATGGAAGCTGGAGGCATGAAGGTAGGCATAGCTGTCGGTGGGTTTTCGGTATAGGGTGGTATTAATGTGACCATCACTTATTTGCACCGTGGTGTCTAGGAAGTGGACCTCCTGTGTAGATTGGTCCAGGCTGAGGTTTATGGTGGGGTGAAAGCTGTTGAAATCGTGGTGGGATTTTTCCAGAGTCTCCTTTCCATAGGTCAGGATGATGAAGATGTCATCCATGTAGCGTAGGTAGAGAAGGGGCGTGAGTGGACGAGAGCTGAGGAAGCGTTGTTCCAGGTCGGCCATAAAAATGTTAGCATATTGTGGGGTCATGCGGGTGCCTATAGCGGTGCCACTGGTCTGGAGGTATATATTGTCATCCAATTTGAAATAGTTGTGTGTGAGGATAAAGTCACAGAGCTCAGCAACCAGTTGTGCTGTAGCATCATCAGGGATACTGTTCCTGACAGCTTGTATTCCATCTGTGTGTGGGATTTTTGTGTAGAGAGCCTCTACATCCATGGTGGCTGGGATGGTGTTTTCTGGAAGGTCACCAATGCATTGTAGTTTTCTCAGGAAATCAGTGGTGTCACGGAGATAGCTGGGAGTGCTGGTGGCATAGGGTCTGAGTAGAGAGTCCACATATCCAGACAGTCCTTCAGTGAAAGTGCCAATGCCCGAGATGATGGGGCGTCCAGGATTTCCGGGTTTGTGGATCTTGGGTAGTAGATAGAATAACCCTGGTCGGCGCTCTAAGGGTATGTTGATTGGTTCCTGTGTTAGTGTAGGGAGTGTCCTGAGTAGATGGTGCAGTTTCTTAGTGTATTCCTCAGTGGGATCTGAGGGAAGTGGCCTGTAGAATTTGGAATTGGAGAGTTATCTGACAGCCTCCTTTTGGTAGTCAGACCTATTCATGTTGACAACAGCACCTCCTTTATAAGCCTCTTTGATTATAATGTCAGGGTGGTTTCTGAGGTTGTGGATGGCATTGCGTTCTGCACGACTGAGGTTATGAAGCAAGCGATGCTGTTTGGTGTTCACACCTCAACTGCTAGAAGAGGGCCTCATCCCCCCTGATTGAACTAACCTCGTTATCTCTAGCCTGACTCACTCTTGCTTGCATATTTATACCTGCCTCTGGAAATTTCCACTACATGCATCCGACGAAGTGGGTATTCACCCACGAAAGCTCATGCTCCAATA
This sequence comes from Malaclemys terrapin pileata, assembly GCF_027887155.1. Lineage (NCBI taxonomy): Eukaryota > Metazoa > Chordata > Testudines > Emydidae > Malaclemys > Malaclemys terrapin. The sequence continues at coordinate 90,104,654 of NC_071512.1, forward strand.
CATCTGTTAGTCTATAAGGTGCCACAGGACTCTTTGCTGCTTTTACAACTAATATGAGTGTCAATCTGAAATCTACTGGACTATATCTGGCTATATTATAAACTATTAGAAATAACTCCAAATATATTAATTACTTTCTTCTAAGACCCTAGCTGTTTCTGCTCCAAAAATTCTGATGAGAATGGGCAAAATTCAGTAGTGACATAAATGCAAATGTAGGTTAGATATTTCATTCTGCTCTCATAATGGCATTAAAGCTTGTGATTCCACTTAGCTAGATCCTCAGCGGGTATGAATTGACGCAGCTTCTGGATTAATGCAGAATCAGACCCAGTGGATAAACATTGATCACTAAATGGGTGTAAATGGCAAAGCAGGGTACCTTGTGTTAATTTGGCATTGAGTGGGTATACAAAATGAGTGTAATTTACACCAGTTTGGTATTCTGTGGGACCTAACTTCAACTCCTGAAGGAAGCAAGCACTGTATGTCCAAGTACTGAAGGTTGCTGAGAGATCTAACAATGAGCTGTATTTTCAATTAATATAGTTCTATCACATTCATACGGAATATCTTGAAGATCAGCAGTTTCTCTCTGCCTGCTTTGTCAGACAGAACTGATGTAAAAGTCCTCTGGTTTTCTCTGCTCTGGAAACCTATTACAGACCCAGCAGTAGTTGTCAGTATAGAACAGGTTATATTCCATAGTGATGTTTAAAAGCTTTCCTTATGTTTTAAAAGTTTTCCTTATGAAGCCAACTGGGTCTGTTGCTTTAGAAAACAATTTTTTTTCTAAAGCTGAATTTAATATATTTCTGGTCTCTGTTCCACAGATGGATAATGGGAAACTCATAATTATCAATCATTTTGGCTTCTCAATTTATCTTCTGACCACTAGTCACCTGAACTACATACTTCCTCCTTTATTTTATTTTTTTATCAAGTAACCTAATTCTAATTACCCAGGTCATCACATTTCATTAATAATGCTTCATATTTTTCTCAAAGAAGAATAAAGTCTCCTTATGCAAGTGTATCAAATTAACTGGGCAGAAGACTGATCAGTGACTTAAACGCTACCTCATGCTGGTAGGCCAATCACAGAGGGGATGAGGATGGGAAGATAGATATACCTGACATGGCTTGATATTGTAGAAGGTGAGTTCTTTGTTTTTGCAGCTAACATACTGTCTGTTAAATAAACAAATAAAGAATAAATATAATAAAGTCTATTAAGTTTCCAAAGGAACATCCTACTGCATCACATCCTAGAATAACTGAAGGTGGCCATTACCAGCTATAAACTAAATAATGAAGAAACAAACCCAAGAATTTGTCAGATCATTTAGGGCATGATAACTGTTAGGAATGGCCTACTCTGCTGTATCCTGTTAACACAATGAAAAAAAAAAACAAATTCAAGCTCACTGTAATGTTATTCTAATACTGCAGAAGTTCAAACACACCTGCATATAGCTGGTGGGGTCTCAAGGTCAGGTTAGGAATATACATTTTAGTACTGCAGCTATATATGGGAAATTATAATACTCTGTTAACAAGGACCCAAACCTGAAAAACAGAACAGCAGAAAATCAGCACTTGCAAAACCTCAGGCACTGCACATTTCTACAACACTAATAACAGAATTAAGAACGATTAACGGTGGCAGCAAACAAATGTTTCTTTGCTCTGTTCTTAAATACAGATATGGACTGGGAATTTCTAATGGTTAAAGAAGAGTATTCCACAGATGAGGCATGTAATTACAGAAAGTTTTAACTCCCATTAACACAAGATTGAATTCAGGGCAAATTTAAATAGCTGTGTAACGCTCTTAAAGAGACATTTGTCATGTTAAAAAAATCATATATTTAACAAAAAGCCCACATTTCTACACTGGTTAGTAATAACATCTTACAGTATTATAATGGAAACCATGGAAACATGCTGTTACCACAGAAACATCAGAGAGAATGGAAAGGCATTTAGGGTTAGTTTGATGTAATTTCTCCTGAGTGAGGAATTAAAGTCTCAGGCTCTTCTCATGAGTGGACTGAAGAGCTGAGTACATATCCTTAACATAAAGCATGCCATTTCATATTCAATTAAAAATATATTCACATGAATCAGACAGGTATCTGACAATATAATGTTAAATGCTGCCTATGTGGATAAGTTTAAGTAGCATAATATGAACACTTGAATATAGCTATTATGGTTTCTAGCATATCAATCAAAAAAGAAACTAAGGAAAAGACTTATATACATGAGTTCTACTTTGGTATACCATAATTGACTACTATGGAGTTATGTCCACTTTATATCATTGTGAGATCAAAATCAGGCCCCCAGTAACACTTTGTAGAAAGCAAGGAATTGCTTCAATCACATCAAGCTTTCTAACACACAATCCAGTGCAATTTCTAAGAGCAGACTAAATACAGTAGAAATAACACACTCAGGTACTCCCTCAATTTTCAGTTATTGAAGACTCTGGTTAATCCCAAATGATTGCTGAGTCACCAATCGCTCCGTATCAACACCAGGCTTCACGAGGACTGGAAACAATAGCAGATAGAGCAATGGTACTGAGAATGGAGCTACATTTGATGATAGGATTAATTCCTCTTCAAGTCCCAGCTAGAGAATTTGTACCTATGTCCGTACATGTAGATTAAGATAATTTATTAATTTTGTTTCTGTTCTTCAGCCATTTTCTGTCTATCAAATCTATTCCCTGGCTATAAGAACACTAACTGCTTAGATCTGTGATGCAGAGAGTAGACTCAAATGTTTATAAATTTCTGCATTGATATTTTTCTCAGTTTTCATTTCCCTCTTCATCTTAGTTACCCAGTAGTTGTACACTTGGTTCAAACAGTTCATAGTCACTTTTTTTACTGCAATGGTTATTCAAATAGAAAAGTAATGTTTTAAAAAATACAATAATCTAATAAAATGAAAAAACGGATGAGTGTGTACCAAACACAAACATCAAATGTTATTTTCCACATGACAGGATAAGGATCTTACAGATTTGAGTTGGTAATGGTGCAGATACCATTCTGTGCATCACACTAATTTCAATAAGTAGCTATAAACTAGACTAATATCAAATATAGTCATCTATGCATAAGAAAATGGATAGAAGAGGGTCTGAGATTTTTAAGCAGAAATCATTCAGCTTTCTCATCTATCTCTTGACACCCCGAAGACCTTCAGGAATGCAATGTCTCTAGTGGATAATGAGCATGGGGAACTATATTTACTTGAGGAGAATGAGTTCTTCCCCCTGGAAACCATGAAAGTACGAAACATTACATATACAATTGCATACTGGCAATTGTTTTCTCACATTGTAGCTTATCTATCAAATGTTGCTGTGGTTACCATGTTAAATGCTCAGTCTGAATAAGTGGGGAAAAATAAAGTCCTGTAATGTAAAATCTCTCTCGCTTCTTCACTTGGGCTCAGTTCTACAAGGTTCTCGTCACCAGCTGCTGCTGACTTCACTGGGAGTTGTGGGTGGAAGGGTGATGGACAGCACTTTTCAGAATCAGGCCCTTAGGCTACAGTTGTGGTCGACTTGTGAACATACAAGCAAATACAAGCATGCACACACACAAATTCCTGTTTCAGGGCTGAATCCAAGGGGAAATATTTCAAGGGTAAGTAACAAGGTTTCATCTTGAGATGCTTTCAAACACCACTGTGATGATCACGGTGTAAGCACCTGCTGAGAACAAAACAGAGGTGGTTCCTCCAGCTCAGAACCAGCTGGACAGCATGGAGAAACTCTGCCTGTTATGTGTATACATAAAAGGCTTCAGTGTCAAGATCTACCAGAAGTGTGGTGTGTTTTCTATGTACTGTGCCTTTAAATGGAGCTATCTCCCCCTACTCTGCTGCAGAGGCCACAGACATTGTTTGATCAGCAGCAAGCCAGGACACTTGCAAATACTCATGTGGTCACTTGGACAGTGTAGAGGTCACCAAATGCATTATACACCTCCCTGATGTTGTGTCTGAGCCAAATCTAATGCATTATGGGGTAGGATCCCTGTGATGGACAGGTGTCTGTGTTTTAGGTCTTCCGGGGGTATTTTCCATCCTGCTTTCATTGGGTCAAAGTGGAAGATGGTTCTCGCAGGGAAGTTAGTAGGCATTCAGAGCAGATGACCATGCCACATTAGAGAGCATTGGTAACTATTTGAGAGAACAGGACCTCTCAAATTAGCTTCTGATGTTTTGCCCAAATTTGCTTTTGTTTTTTTCACTGTGGCTGCAGTTATGTGGTTCTTCTTTGTGAATGGAAAACCACAGCTAAGAGTATTAATTTATAAAAATAAAATAAATGTTTTGTTCACATTCATACTGGGAATGTATTTCTCCTTTCACTTTGCTCCGTTTTTGCCTTGCACAGGCCTAATGTCAATACAGAAAAGCCAGGATGTGCATAACAGTGATATGTAGGATATTTAAGACACTAGAGTCAGTCAAGGCCAGATTCTCAGCTGATGTAAACCATGGAATGATTTCATATACCAGCTGAGGAGCTTGCGCACATATTTCACTTGGAAACAAAAGCATGCATTTCTCATTTCTTCTGAGTCAGTTCCATAGTAGACTCATCGACTCTAAGGTCAGAATGGACCACCATGATTGGCTCTGGTACCTATTGCTTTTTAAGAATTGAGCTCTTCATTTGTGTCTGTTTTCTGCTAGATTATTATAAGAAATTGAGACAACACTGTAAAAAAATTGAAAGAATACCTGTTTAATGTTCCATGACAGCAAGAATTTTAGCACTGTACTTGTCTGAAGCAAAATCCTTGCCGACAAGTGGCTGAATGTGCATTTAACCACCCATTTGCTACCTGAGCCCATTATTCAAATAGAAAACAGTCCATTCTGCTAGTGGGAAGGAAATGAAGTCTTAGCTTGAAAAGTTCATTGTTTAAAGGAAGACCTATTTTAAGGACTCTCTTATACAAAGGGTGCTCATGCCAAAGGCTCTATAAAGATAACTTCTTTTCGTATTTGTAAAACAAAAGATAGGATTATCCTTCTTGCAATAGATTTCCAGTATCCAACCCAATTAAAGGATTGATCCTCGAATATGCTGAGCTCCCATGACACCAACTGACTTCAGTGAGAGTCAAGGGTGCTCAGAAACCCAGAGGAATACTCAATACATTGCAGGGTCAAGCCCTTCAAGCACAGGATGCATTTTGCATGTGTCACGAGTAGGATATGCCCCTTTGCAGAACCTACTAAAGTGGTTGTTAGGTATATGAAAATAATATTTATTTTTAAAAGGTTATTGCAAGGGTTGAAAAATAAATGTGATTTAGCTTCATGTACAGTACAGTAGTTCTAGCAGTAATATCTCTGGTTTGGAATTAGAGCTGAACTTTATCTATTCAAATGGATATAATGCAGCTTTTCCTCCTGCTTGGGTTTTTATTTATTTATTTACAGTAGAAACCTCAGGGCATGTCATCAGCCTTTGCTTGAAGGTTCTCTGCCTTTTTTCAAGATTCACTCCAGTAATGTCACCTTGCCCATTATTATTTGCATCATGGTAATACTGAGAGGCCTTAGTTAGTATCAAGAGCCCTTTGTGTTAGGTGCTATACAACAGACAGTCCCTGCCCTGAAAAGTTTACAATCCAACTTAAAGACAAGCCATGATAAAGTGTGTTTAACCAACAGTAGAGGGAAAATGGGGAGGAGGACAAGTGTAACAGTGATGAGAACACGTGCCCAGAACACAAGAGGAATGTAAAAGCTATGAGGAAAGGCGATCACTCTTGAATATACTGAATGACATATAAATGGATAGCACTTAGATACCATGGTGAACGTATCTTAGGAATACCTAAGCCAGAGCATGTGCACATTGAACAACTAAAAACGGTGCCATATATAAATAAAAAGACTCAACCAAATTAATATTCATTCCCAGACTGGAGTCTAATCACCCAGAGGGACAAATGTAAAGAGTCTGTAGAGATAAGAAAATTCTTTGCCACAGAGAATTCACAAGTAGCAGTTTTACACTCTGCAAAATGAAGAGCACTTCACTAGAAGTGAAAATACATCTTTTGAGAAGAAAGACCTCATAAAAAACTAATTGGAACAGAATGAAGTCAGAAAGATGTGGAGATAAATTGTATAGTAACACATTAAGGACTGCAGTTTGCATTGCTGGGACCTGATTCTATACTTCCTTTCAGCAATTCTATGGCAGTGTAACTACTGATTTCAGTTGAGCTGAGTTGAATTCAGTATAAAACCCCACTATGAAGGATTAGATAATCAACTGTGAATTAATCAAGGGAATGCAGCCTTTACAAAGTTGTGTAGAGTACTAGTATATTGAAATAATCCCTACTAAACTTATAGTAGAACTGCTAATCTCCTGCACTGAGAATTAAATTTTACATAAATCAGAAATTCTCATTCCTACTGCTTAGATCTTAAATGCTTAGATTCTTTACAGCTTATTGTTTGTATGTAAATATTTCTCCCATTTCTCTTTCTTCTCGGTATGTAATGTGTAATGAAGGATGGACAAGCATTAGACAGCCTGATTCTTATCTCATAACGTGTAAACTAGCTATAAACTCTACACTGGTGTAAAACTAGTGGAGGTGAAGGGAGAACCAGGACAACATTATTTATATTTGTTTGCAATCTCTACTCCCAAATGATATTACTAGGGATATGCTTCAGGAAGCAGTATAAAATATTGATTTCTGTTCACAGACTATACCCTTAAGGTATCAAATATTAAACTTTAGTTATAATTTGAGCAGATATGAGTCTTTTTATTATAACCTTAAGTGATGGGATATGGTTGTATTATATTTTTATTAAATGTAAAAAGACAATAAAGGTAATTAAAAAAACTAATGGAAGTACCAATTTACATCCTTTTAGAATTAGATCTTTTGGAGGTATTTATTTCTCTTTGGAGCAGTTGAATCTTTTGTTTTTAATCTCACAAATATTTAGAAAGCAATTACTTTCAAACTAATACTATGATGTAATTTTTAAACTTGCCTGTCACATCTGAGCAACCATTCTTATATTTGGGTTACGTTTTGACACCATTACTCACACTCATACGCCTTCCTGGTTTCAGTGGGACCACTGCAGGAGCAAGTTAGTGTTCTACATGAAGTCATGTGCGTTGTTTGTTACAGAGGGTCAAATCCTGCTCACTCCACTGATGCAAGGAGTCCCAGTTACTCAACTGACTGAGTAAGGCAAGCAGGATTTGGGCTTCCAATTGTATAAGTATAGCTTCTTAAAACTGAACAAAACAACTACTGACACTTTTAAAAAAAAGCTTTTGCTCCTCATTCTTACAAGTTCATGAAGGGGTCGTTTACCTCTCAATGTCCATAGGTAACTTTTTGTGATGGGGCATGTGACGCTGCTAAACCAAGTGCCAGCTCTGGCCAAGGCCGCAGGTGTTAGCTAAGAACTGACAAACTCATAGCTGTAAACCAAACCAACTCACCTGTATGTTAGTTTTGTTCAGAATAGGTATTAAACTTGTAAGAATGTATTTAGTGTTTAGACTCTATGAATTGCTTATAAGTTGCTGCATGCATTAATGTAATGTTTGTACTCCATGCTACAAGGTAAAATATAAGTTTGTTTATAACTGTAAAAATGCCTGCTCTGAACTTGTAAACTCAGAGTGGCTCCCCCCACCCATCCAGGAGGACTATCAAAAATTAAGTGGGCCATTGTAGGACAAAAGCTTTCTTGATTGCCCCATTCACTCATGGAGAAGTATGTGCAGAAATCCTGGTCCCATCCGTTTGAATGCTGAAAAGAGGAAATAAAAATAGCTAACATGAAGATTTTTCATCTCTCTGCTGTTTGCACTCTTACAAGAGCTGGAGCTAAGAAAAAAAAAAGCAGAGATCCCCAGGGTCGACCATCTCTGTCACCTTTTGAATCACAGACTGAAACTCATTTGTTATTATATGCTTGCTCGTTATAACCTGTAAATAACTCTCTGATTTCTTTTTCCTAGGTAATAAACTTTAGTTAGTTTGTTACAGGATTGGCTACAGGTGTTGTCTTTGGTGGTGAGATCTAAGGTACAAATTGATCTGGGGTAAGTGACTGGTCTCTTGGGACCGGAAGCAACCTGAATATTTCGTGACTTTTGGTGTAAATGACCATTTAGCACTAAGTCCAGCTTGCCTGGGTGGCAAGATACTCTGGAGAGTCTAAAGGGACTGTCTGTGACTCATGGTAAAATGGTTACAATAATCTAGGAGTTCACATTTGTTACTGGGTTGATTAAATCTAATTATATAATATACAATCAGTGTGGGGTCTCTGCCCTCCTTTCGACATTCTGCCCTGAGGTTGGCACTCTCAGTCATGAGCCACTCCGGACAGTATGACAGTGCATTCACCTCACACTAGCCCTGGAAGGGTTAATATAGACAAAAGAGGCCTATATGAGGCCAATGAGGCTTAATTGGGGATGAAGTTCACTAGGGCAGAAACAAGTGGGGCTTCTATAAAGCCAGGGAGCTGGCAACAGAGATGATGTGGGCCTGCAGTGAGGGCACCTACAGTCTACACACCCTGATATAAGTGGGAGGGAAAGTAGGAGTCTGTAGTAGGCAGTGTAGGAAGCAGTCGAGGGAAGAAGCAGTAAGGACTGGGAGAATAAAGACCTGAGCTGCTAGGTCAAGGGTCCCTAGATTGGAACCTGGTTTAGAAGGTGGGCCTGGGTTCCCCTACAAGACACTGTGGGAGTGGCACGCTAGGGGCAGCCTATTTGGGGACTGCTGGGGACAGTTTGGAAAGAGACTGTGATAATACACTGGAAGTGGGAAACTTCATTGTGACTTGGCTGGAGGGCAAAACCATGAAGAGGAAAGTGTTGCAGCTCCAGGAGCATGAGAGATGCCAAGGAGCGAGTGAATTGCATGAAGGGGCACCAGACCAAGTGGCATGCTAATCCTCAGATGGGCCATTAGGAGGCACCAGAGCAAAAAAAAAGTTCCTCCCTTTACAATCTTATTGACATTAAAGAGAGTTAAGGACATGAAATAAAAAGGGGGAAATAATTCTATCAGCTATATACAGACCTAGTGAAATAGCTGCAACTGCATTAACTTCAGTAGAGTTACACCTACTCATGTTAGGGCTTCAGAGTAACAGCCGTGTTAGTCTGTATCCGCAAAAAGAAGAACAGGAGTACTTGTGGCACCTTAGAGACTAACAAATTTATTAGAGCATAAGCTTTCGTGGACTACAGCCCATATATGCATCCGAAGAAGTGGGCTGTAGTCCACGAAAGCTTATGCTCTAATAAATTTGTTAGTCTCTAAGGTGCCACAAGTACTCCTGTTCTTCTTTTTTCATGTTAGGGCTGTATACAACTAGTTGAAAATGTCTTTTGGGGGAGGGGGGCGGGAAGTGGGAGAAGAGAGAACAGTGAATTTTGAAGTTTCCTGCAATTGTTTGTTTTTTCAAATCAAACACTGTAACTAGAAATAAAAATATATATGTTTCTGTAAACTATTTTCATTTTAAAAAATCACTTTTTGATAAACATTTTTCACTTTCAAAAACAAAGTTTTGTTGTTGTTTGTTTTTTACTGAAAACCAAAAATGTTTACAGAAAAATCATTTGGTTTCCAGTTTTTCAATGAAAAACCAGAAAATTTCACCCAAAAGGAACATTTTCCACACAAAAAATGTATTTTGGTGGAAAATCCATTTTTCATTAAAATAAAGTTTCACTGAAAAAATTTAACCAGCTGTAGGAATGAATTTGGTGCCTTGATCCCTATTCATCACTCATTACTCCAATTTAAAAATCCCATTAAAGTCAATGAGTCAAGAACGTAGGATAATGACTTTTATTTTCATTATTGGACTGACAGCTTATTCCCTGTCTGCTTTCTTGCTTGCTGAGGGAAACAAAGGACTAGACTGTGCTTTTACAATTGCCCTGTGTAATCCACTTTAGGAACAGCACAAGAAGATACAATTCTGCTCCCGTGGGCAGCCTCAAATGTGCTGGCCAGTGCATTCAGGGGTGGGAATGGAGCCTCCATTCCATCTACTCCAGACTCCCCTCCACCCACTTGCTTAGAGTGGAGCTGTCAGGGTTCCCTCCCCACTCTGAACTCTAGGGTACAGATGTGGGGACCTGCATGAAAGACCCCCTAAGCTTATCTCTAACAGCTTAGGTTAAAAACTTCCCCGAGGCACAAATTCTTCCTTGTCCTTGGAACGGTATCGCTGCCACCACCAAATGAGTTAGACAAAGATTCAAGGAAAAGAACCACTTGGAGTTCCTGTTCCTCCAAAATCCCCCCAAACCCCTTCACCCCTTCCAGGGGACGTTGAGAATAATATACCAACCAAATAGGTTAACAAAGTGGGCACAGACCAGCCCTTGGGTTTTTAGGACACTAAAAACCAATCAGGTTCTTAAAAGCAGAACTTTATTATAAAGAAAAAGTAAAAGAAGCACCTCTGTAAAATCAGGATGGAAGGTAATTTACAGGGCAATCAGATTCAAAACAGAGGATTCCCCTCTAGGCAAAACTTTAAAGTTACAAAAAAAAAAAAAAAAAAAAAAAAAACAGGAATAAATCTCCCTCTTAGCCTAGGGAAAATTCACAAGCTAAAACAAAAGATAATCTAACGCATTTCCTTCCTATTACTTACAATTACAAATCTTAGATGGTTAGTTCAGGTATGGCTTTAGGAGATGTATTTTCCCAGCCCTGGTTCCTTGCTGACCCAGAGAGAACACACAAAGAGAGACAAAACAAAAACCTTCCCCCACAGATTTGAAAGTATCTTCTCCCCAAATTGGTCCTTTTGGTCAGGTGCCAACCAGGTTATTTGAGCTTCTTAACCCTTAACAGCTAAAGGAGGGATTTTATGCTATCTTAGCTGTATGTTTATGACAGGAGCGCAGACTGGTCATGCAGCACCTCTTTAGCTCTCCACACCAAGACCACACAGGGAGGTGCTGAAGGATAATGTTTCTATGGAGGCCCCTGGGTGGGTGCACAAACCAGGCCATGATCTCACATGAACACACAGGCAAGGAGTGACTATAGCATGTGTCATCCAAAATGCTGTTCACCTGACAATGGGCCAACCAGTCTTTCACAGGGCAACTATACTGCCATTGACCATGCACTACCTATCCTATGGATAGAAAGGATTTCAATTTCCAAGATTGCCAGCTGAGACTGCCATTATCCTTACACCAGCATCCCTTACTCAACCCTTACCCTGGTTGTAAACTGACTTCAAATACTATAAAGGAAAAGCTAGCATAGGTTTAGTATAAGCGCTGTAGTTTATATAAACTTGGACTTAAACTAGTTTCTGCGGAAAACGGATCTGGTAAACATAGAGCAGAACAGAGTATTACCCTTCCATCAGATGGTGTCAGCAGCAATAAGGGCTGGGTTCAATATTTAGGGGTTCCTCTTAACGTTACAAAACAGAACCAGCTCAAGCCCCTACCCAGAAATCTGGTGAAATTGAACACCACTGGGTGCCTCTAAGAAGCAATACTTGCCCTTGTTGTTGCTCATATCACAACAGTTATGGCTTAATTATGCCCTTTAATAAGAGGAGCCACTTTGATCCCCTTCTTACAAAATTGTTACCGTTCCCTATGGGCCTCCTCCTACACCATCAAAGTTAATGGAAGTTTTGCCACTGACTTCACTGGGAGCAATCTGATACTTAGATTGTAAGCATCATGTGACAGGAACTGTCTCTGTTTTATGCTTCTTCGGTGTCTAACACAATGGAGCTCTGGCCTCTAGGAATTACTGCGATACACATAATAAATAATAATACATAATGCTTTAAATATATTTGGTTTCGGCAGGCAGGGTGTAAGTTCACAGATTAGAATTTGATCAGGACATTGTGATGAGAGGGAATTTTTTAGATCAAGTGTAGATTTACAGAATGGGACACTATCCATGTTAACTAAAATGTCAAATCACAGTTTCCACCATTATGATTATATATTTGTTACTCCGACACTGTGTTCTGTACACTACAAAACACAAAGACACGTACCCTGTCATCAATGAAAATCAATTGCACCAGACCAAAGCAACCAAGAGCCACATTCCTTTATTCAAATGATGGGTCTATTCAGTAGTATCAGAGGCATATGACTTCAATGGATTTCTTTAAATATGGAGAGGCAAGAACATTTGGTGCCACATCAGAGGTGTAGGATGCTATTCCCAGATAGAGAAGTCAGTATTTTCATCAAATATAGGCAGAGAGATTTGGTACCTCACATATGGAATGGGATTTTATGGATGGAGCACTGAGCCTGCAGCGAAGCCATTGTTATTAATCGGTATGTTGAGTTTCTGCAATGTGCATGATTAATGCATTATAGCGAATTATACTGCTCACCTCCAGTGGGAAGGCAAAGACTGTACTTTCTGCTTCCTTGAATTATTAGAATGCTGTTAATGGTACTGTTGGTTGCAGTGGTGCTTGGTAGGGTTGCCAACCATCCGGTTTTCAACCAGAACACTTGGTCAAAAAGGGATCCCGGTGGCTCCTAGGTGCAGGGACAGCCAGTGGGCTCCACATGCTGCCCCCGCCCCGAGCTGCAGGGGCGGCGCCTGTGGGCATTGGCAGCATGCAGAGCGCCTGGTCACACCTTCGCCTAGGAGCCGGACATGCCAACCACTTCCAGGAGCCGCCTGAAGTAAGCGCCACCTGGCCATACCCCACACCCTGAACCCCCTCCTGCACCCCACCCCCCTGCTCCAGGTCGGAATCCCCTCCCGCATCCTCACTCCCTCCTAGAGCCCGCACCCCTCACCCCAACCCCTATCCCAGCCCTGAGCCTCCTCCTGCACCCAAACTCCCTCCCAGAGCCTGCACCCCTCATTCCTGGCCCCACACCAGAACCTGCACTCCCAGTCAGAGCCCTCGCCCCCTGCCCCAGCCCCTTCCCACACTCTGAACCCCTCATTTCTGGCCCCACCCCAGAGCCAGCACCCCAGCTGGAACCCTCCCTCCCTCCCACACCGCAACCCCCTGCCCCAGCCTGGTGAAAGTAAGTGAGGGTGGGGGACAGTGAGTGATGAAGGTGCGGGCGGGGCCTCAGAGAAGGGGCTGGGTACGGTGGGGCCTCGTTGAAGGGGCGGGGCAAAGGTATTCGGTTTTGTGCAATTAGAGAGTTGGCAACCCTAGTGCTCAGAAGCAGGCAGTCCCTTGCTTTTTAACCCTTGGAGTAGGAAAGGGGAAGAATGTCTTTGAGAGGATATTGATGTGAAGATAAGGGGATATGGGCTTCAGCACTATTTCATGTTTCTTTTTTGTATGCTATCCTGTCTTCTAACTTACACATTCTGTAGTCATTTTACTAATGTTTTTATTTTGAAAACTTTAGAGACAGAGTGTGATACCTTTACTCTTGTTGAACAGTAGTTTGCAGCATGAGTAGTCCCACTGGAGTTAATGTGGAATAAGGTACTACTCAATGTGGCTCATAATAAATATCTATTGCTAAATATATAGGGACAGATTTTGTTACCTTTGCTCAGCTCCATAAGCAATTTCACTGAAATCAATGGGACACATAGAGTTAGGTACCGCTCAGCATGAACACGGATATCAAAATCTACTTTAGGCTTGATTCACCATTACATTACTCCAGTTTTACACCAACAGGGGTGTTGCCACAAAGCAGAACTGGAACAACACAATGCTGAATCAGGGCCATCGTTAATAATAAATGTGTATCTACCTCACACTTTATGGAGTTATTGTTTGAAATGCTTTTTGACTGACATTCCAAACTCACTAAACCTCCATATTTAATACAAAAAATCATCAAAAGAAAGCTTATCAGAATGGAAGTCAAACCCCTCAATGTTGTTAGTTTTGTATACAGAAAGCCTTATGGATAATATCTTGGCAAAAAGTATTTACTTGCTGAGATATTCCATAAACTAATAATGTAGATACTGTAGAATAACTATGACAATTATTCACCAGCAGCATGAAATTTTCCAATTCCTAGTTGGTGTATCCGGAGTCTCACTCATTTTTAATAAATTACTTAATATAAATCATTTTAATAACAAGCTTATGAAAAATGCCACTTTCAGTCTCCTGCTGCTTGCACCTACCTGGGCAAAGGATTTCCCAATGAATGCAAAACACCTTTGGATAAAGAATAGTAAAAGCAAAAACAACTCACATTTCTATAATGCTTTTCATATAACTGAATGTCTCAGGATGCTTCACAAAGCATATAATTACATATTAGCAGTGGAGAAAATGCTGCATGTTGCTATGTGCCAGCAACAACCCACATATAGCCATGAATGTTGAACTAGCATACCAAGTACAAGTATTGCATCTACAGAAGTATCAGTCACAGCTATTTTGCTCAGAAAACATTCAAATGTGTTTAGTCTCTCATTCTTGAGAATGAATTTGGGAATACCTGATGTTTTCTAGGCACCCAGCTCTAAAGGGAGACTATCACATACACATGCCACTTAACCAAAAAGAGTACATCAAGAACAAGACTATAGTTTATACCTTCAGACTTCTGAAGTGAGTCTTTGTGCTCAAACTATAAGAAACTGGAAGACAACAACAAGGGGGACAACAAGGTAAACTTACTGCACCTGGAACTGGAGGGGAACTGACAACATTTGAGAGCCCAGTATTTCAAGAGAACAGAGAGCTGCAATTTGAAATGAACAGACCAAATACAATCTGTAACCCTCAGTACTGCCAACCGTAAACATTCAAAAGTCATGATTTTGGATGGTATGTCTCAGAAGATCAATTTACATATCATAAGATTTTAAAACAATAAGTTTTGTGCTCTTTTTACTTGCCTTCTGCTTTTTGAGGAATTAGGGTTCATGTTTTAAACTTCACTCTGTAGCCATGAAGTGTATGTAGGAACTTCTTTCTGTCTTAAAATGAAACATGAGTCTCACATAATCACTTGACTCCAAGAGCTTTAGGAAAAACAACAAACATGGTGAGACTGAATCAAATCACAAGCATTGGTGATACTGAACCCTGGTTTTACAGTGTCTTTTTCCCCAACTTTCAAATATTTGTATTGTTGATGCACAAACAATACCAGACTAAAGGGATGAAGCACCCTTAATCAAGTTACAGACACAATTTCAAGTAATCTGATTTATCCCAGTGCGAGAGCAGGGTCAGGACTAGTTGCACAGTTATCACAGGAATTATTCTGACTGTAGATTTGTAATTGATTTGGTGCCTGATTCGGATCTCGCTTGCACCAGGGTAAGTCAGTGTCAATTCTAGCAGAGGCAAAGTAAAAGTGGTGGAAAAGAGGTATAATTGTGGCTCCATATGTTTGCCCTGAAAGTAGTATTTTACCTCCTCTGTGGCCGTTTAAACAAACATTAAGAAAAATCCCTTTAATGGGAAGTTAATGACATTGAAATGTGGGAAAGCATGTGTTACTTTGAGATAGCTTAGAGCAGGCCTCTGACGTGAATCTTATTTTGCAGTAGCAAATGCTATGATTTGTTGTACTTTATTAAGAAAGCCAAATTCAATTATAAACAACATTTATAAAATAAAAGTCCGTTAGTGAAGTGAGGCTTTGGCTGCAGTACAGTATTTCGAATTTAAGTAGTATCATACAATTCCCTTTATTAACTAACTTACTGAAGTTACTTCCTTTTCCAAGGACTAATATTTCATCCAACATTTTCCCCAAACTTAGAAATATGTTTAGAAGGAACACAATAGATTTGTTTATAGATCCTCATGGGTGAGTACAATATCTTAAGCACTGATATATTGTACAGCAGCTGTTTTTAAGGCCCTGACATAGCAAAGAACTTAAGTATGACTAGTCCCATTAAACACACACTTAAAAGATCTGATCCAGGGCTGACTGAAGCCAATGAGATGCTTTCCACTGACTTCAATGGGTGTTGGATCTAATCCCGAATGCTTTGCAAGGTCAAACCAAAAGTAGCTGCACTTCAAAATATGAGAATATAAATGAATTGAACTGAACCACTCCCTTTGGGTTTTTAGGGATGTTTTATGACGCTCCCAGAAAAACAACAAGAATTTAAATTTTGTACTATAAAGTAACTATCTCTTTCTGAACATCTTCAGATTTGGAAATTCAAGAACACACCTGTGGTTCATCGACTGGTTTCCCGAGAAACAACACACAGAGAAAATTGATTAATGAGACTTCACAGAGCCTCGCTTTCTCTGAGTGTTCAGAAAACTTACCAGACATATTTTGGTTTTCTGGAAATGAATTGCCAAAAAACAAGGTAAGAGGTTATACCTAAATCCTGCAAATAAAGGCCAAATCTTACCTTACTACTCAAAGTTCTGTTGACCCAATCAAAAAAGATTCCAGTTTCCTACTTTCTGTGCAGAAAGGCTGGGGAGGGTCTCAGACACCACCAAAGTACTGTTGCCCCCATTGGGTCCCCATTCCACACAGGAAAAGGAATGAGAGTGGAGGGAGATGTGAGGGACTGGATGCCCTGAAGTGCCAGGCTGTGACTTCAATGATATTATTCTAGGTTTACACTGGTATAAGTGATATCACAATCTAGCCCATTTACTGGAAGCCTCAGAGGTGAGGTAGTCTTCCTGTGAATACTTCTTCATCTTTGCAGACCAGAACTTCAGAAATCTATAGTAGTTTTGATCTAATAAATAAAAGCATTTGATTTTTTTAAAAAGTAACAGAGGGTCCTGTGGCACCTTTGAGACTAACAGAAGTATTGGGAGCATAAGCTTTCATGGGTAAGAACCTCACTTCTTCAGATGCAAGTAATGGAAATCTCTAGAGGCAGGTATATATCAGTGTGGAGATAACGAGGTTGAGATAACGAGGTCAACCTCGTTATCTCCACACTGATATATACCTGCCTCTAGAGATTTCCATTACTTGCATCTGAAGAAGTGAGGTTCTTACCCACGAAAGCTTATGCTCCCAATACTTCTGTTAGTCTCAAAGGTGCCACAGGACCCTCTGTTGCTTTTTACAGATTCAGACTAACACGGCTAACCCTCCGATACTTGATTTTTTTAAGACTCCATTTTTACTTTAAAATCAGAAATTTACATGTTGCCATTCACGGGCACACCAAACCAGACAGACAGTTGAGTTTCCCTACATTTTTCATTTTTATTAGATATTTGTGGCATTTTATGTCAACATTTTATTGATTTTTAATGGAAATGATTATTGAAAGTTATTGAATTTTTTTGAAATTTTCAATAAAAATGTATAAACATTATTTTTTTAAATAAAAAAGATTCTATTTTGAACCCTGTGAAATGAAAACAACTTAAAAAATCCAACTTTTTTTTTTTGTAATTTCCACCCTCTCCAGCCTGCCTGCATGCAGCAACCATAAAAACTAATTATCTCTAAATTCATTACAATCAAGTCTGTCTCTTCACTGCCACAAGGACAGAATAGTATCTAATGTAAATGATGCTGCCCCTCTAGTTAAATTTAATAAAACCTCATGGGATACAAAGCAACTGAATACCAGAATGTTTTTGTATGTATGTGTCGTTTTACAAAACAATTCCACTAAATTCTTGTATCCAGAAGTTGTAATCAATGATGTAAATACTATTATTTAAATCTTTCATTTTCATAATCAGTAGTTAATTATTATACAGTATGGGCCTGAGCTCACTCAGGTTGAGTTTGCATTGATGGAATGCCATTGATTTCTGCAGAGTTACTTCTAATTTAAACCACTGCAAGTAAAAGCAAAATCAGGCTGACTCTATCTAAACTAAGGACAGGTCTACACTACTGCTTCAGTCGATCTAACTTACATTGCTCAGGGGTGTGAAAGACATCCTCCCAAGTGACACAAGTTACAGCGCTCTAAGCGCTGTCCACACCGGCGCTATGTCAGTGGGAGACGCTCTCTCACTGACATAGCTTCCATCTCTCATAGAGGTGGAGTAATTATGCCAATGGGAGAGTGCGGCACTTCACCAGACATGCTACAGTGGCACAGCTGCATCAGTGCAGCTGTGCTGATGTCGTGCTTCTAATGTAGACTTGCCCTAAGATGCCATGTTAAAATATACTTGGACTGTGTTTGGAGGGAGATTTAAAGATGCATTGTTAGAAGGTGTTAGCTAACATGTTCTAATAGTTTAGTCTAGACTTTGACATGTGCTAAATTGATTGAGTTAAACACCAGAGATTTGGTTTAAGCCATAAATCACAATCTCCCTCCCACACAGACACACCTCTGCCATAGAAAACCCTGAAAAGGAGGAGAGAGTTAATTGGGCAAACTTCATGTGTTTCAAGTCACATAATTCCAATGTCATTATTCTCTCAGTGGGAAGGAGCTAGTGTCAGCCTGGAGAAGAACAAGGCCTCCTAACCACACACAAACTGAGGATGCCCAAGAAATCCTTGACCCAACACTTGGGATGGCATGTCATCCAATCAGCTGACTGCTCAGGCTCTGTCTTCCTCCCAAGCAGAATGGCAGGCTCACTGGCTGTGCTGCTATTGGCTAGCCAGCCAATGCTGGGCATTAACCCCCCTCTGAGGAGGGTATGAACCTGAGAATGGGACTTTCCCCTGGACAGACTGATGATTTTGGAGGAGAAAATGACTGCTAGAGCAACTGTACCCTACCACTAGTCTCTGTTAGGCAAAAACCTACATTGTGTGTGCAGAGGGATTTTAACCCTCTCAGGGAGATGGGCCATTTCACTACTTGCTGGACCGATTTGTCTGGTATTTCCACTAAGTGGATCCTTAAGCACTGCAGAGAGAAATGGATGGTATGACTCTATATAAAATAGGCTTTGTCTGTGGCTTCTTATTTCTCCAGGTACTTTATAAGTAGGGTGACCCTATATCCTGTTTTGGCTGGACAGTCCCTTTTTTAAGCCCTGTCCCACCTGTTCTGACTTTTTTGGCAAAACTGGGCATTTGTCCCATTTGCTCCTGCCAACTGATTATCAATTGGCAAGAGCAAATGGGGCAAATGCTCAGTTTTGTGAAAAAAGTGGGGTGCTACCCCTAGTAGAACGTGGAGGAATATACAGGAGGTAATGCCAGCCCTATGTAGGGGGAGGGGGAGCGGCTTGGGCCGGGGGGGAGGGAGGCTGTTGAGCAGCACAGGCTGGCCCCATGTGGGTGGGATGAGTGGATCAGGCCAGCTATGGGGCGGGGGGGGAGTGTGTGTGTGTGTGTGGTCAGGCTAGCCCCACACGGTATCCCATTTTCCCTTTTGGGAAATATGGTCACCCTATTTATAAGGAACCTTCACTGAACTCAATCTGGTAAAAACTCAATCTACAAATTGGCCAGGTGTTGAGACTAGAATTCAATCCACTAATTACAATTCTATGTTTTATTAATAAATCTTTTATGAAAAATCCAGCTGGAAACCTTTGATCGACTCACATATCCCAGATGAAAAGGATGTGTCATGCCCACATTTAATTCTTCCATAGGTATACTGGCCTGAACATTCATGACAGTGTCACATGAATAGATAATGTGCCAATTTCTGTGTTTTATTTAAAATCAATGCCTATTGCACATAGAAGTATCAATCAAGAAGCAATATTACTGTGATGAGGGCCCATATGGAGTCAGGAGAAATGGGTTCTACTTGTGGCTCTAAAACAGACTCCTTGCATGATCTTCAGCAAGTCACATAATCTCTTCATGACTTGGTTTCTCCATCTGTAAAATGGGGCTGAAAATACTTTCCTATCCAGTAGGGCTGTTGCATGGATTCATTTATTAATATCTGTGCAGTGTTCGGATGCTACAGTGAGAAGTGGCCTGGAAATACCTATTAACAAACTTCCATCACACTGTTTCATTAGAAAAATGTGGAATGTGCCAAGAACCAGTGAATTCTTCATGTGAAAATCCTAGACTATCACTATATAAACTGCAGTTCAAATTCGAGACATAAGCAAATAATGGAAAAAATCCACAGATTAATTTGAATTTGAAAGTGAACTGTGATTAAATTGTCTGTAAACCTTACATTCAGGCACTCTCTTTATTGGCATGTATGTGTGAAGAGTTAATGCTCAAATATTCAACAAGTAAATTTTCAAGTGTATATTTTTGTACACACATCAGACTCTGCTGATGAGTTGTCCAATCAGGAAACAGAAACAACACATCGTTACCTATGTAATTAACTTTAGATCATCTACTCCTTGGAGCAGGGAACCTTTTTCCTAAGTGTTTGGAAAGTTATCTGTCACAGTGAGCAGTACCACAGATATATAATAAATGGCAATAATCTACATAGCATGGATTGTGAATATCATATTTGATTGCAAGTCCTATGAATGTTCTCTAAACTAGCCTGCTGTGATGGGGTATTCACCCTACACTATCACTGAAAGGGTTAAAATGGCAAGAGACCCCAATTAGCGATAGGCTGCACCTGATGGGGAGCTAAGGGGCAATGATACTAATTGAGAATGAAGCTCACTTGGGCAGAAATAGGAGTAGAGGACAGAGGGCATGGGAGTGAGGTAAGCCTGCAGTCATGCACACTGATACAAGGGGGAGAATAGGAGCCTGAGAAAGGCAGCATAGGCAGACCAGGGAAGGAGCAGTAAAGTCAGAGTACAGACCTGATCTGCAGGTTCAAGGATTCCGGGACTCTGGAGCAGAGGGCGAGCCCAGATTCCCCTACCAGCCACTGTGGGTGTGGCACAGTCAGTGCAGTGAATATGGAGACTGCCTGAGTCTTTAGGGAAAGAGACTTTGATAGTATCCCAGAAGGGGAGGACAATTGTGACTTGGCCAGAGGACTAAGCTACAAAGGAGAATCGATGCAGCTCCCAACTAACGAGAGAGGGGCCACAAAGTGAATGACTGAGGCAACAAGCAGATGGAGCATGGACAGTGGAGAGCTAATTCCCTAGATGAGCCAGCAGGAGGCACTGCTGAGCAGTGAGTAGCTGACCACATTACACTTGCCTATTAGGAATGGATGTTGATGTCTTGGCTACCATATGCTATATCAATGTTTGACAGTCTTGGACATTTTATGCTATCCAGGGAACAGTAAGAAAGCAGACATTAAAGGTCAGTTCTAATATTACATCACAAGCTCTATATAATATGAATACCTACAGTACAGTGAGAAAGCATCTTTGGTCTCTCTCTGTCTAGATTTTTATATCTCACACATCACTGTGGTATCTGAGAGCCACTATCATATTTATTTTGAGTGTCAATGACTGAGGTCAA
The DNA here is from genome assembly GCF_027887155.1 of Malaclemys terrapin pileata. Classification (NCBI taxonomy): domain Eukaryota; kingdom Metazoa; phylum Chordata; order Testudines; family Emydidae; genus Malaclemys; species Malaclemys terrapin. Next base: position 90,125,982 of record NC_071512.1, read on the forward strand.
CATAACTTAAAATTAACTGTTTATGACAATAACTCATATTGTAAATTCTTCCTAGAATGAAAGGTCTTCTTCAGGTCAGAGACTGTGTGTGCACTTAGCACACTGTGTGCAATACTAGAATAAAACTAAACAGAAAATAATAATTAGCTGCTGATTCTGCTTTTAGGGGCCTAAGCTGATAACCAGTGTCTCAATCTAACCAATCATCAGTACTGGTGAGTTCTGTAAAGCTTTTATCACAGCAGGATGATTTTTTCTTGTCAAAATTGGCATCAATTATGCTAATTAAATTTGAAGAGTTCATTAGCTAAATGGTAATTGTGGTAACATGCATTAAAGAAATGATGATATACAAAACTTGCTTTCAAGAAAATCACTTTCCCCTTTTCAGATAACCTTCAAAAAAAAAAGCTTGCAAAGAGTAATAAGAGAAAGCAAGATTTCAGAAATTATTTTTTTATGAACTGTTAATTTATTCAATACCAGTTTCCCCCCGCCCCTCACTTGTATTTTTAATTTTACACTGTCCATGACTTCTAGGCTATGCTCTTTTTCCCAAAAATTGATTCATGTAATGCATTTGTCATACTCATCAATTTTTAGACAGACTGATTTGGATACATAGTGATCACTACTAAACTATCAGCATTTGCCAGTAGACACCACACAGTTACTATGGTTATTTCCTGTCTGTAGCATGGGAGACACACACTGTGTGATAACTGCCAGCAAGTGATGACTTTTTAAACGGTAACCACTGTACTGTGCTTTACAATGTAACTTTCCTCCAAGTAATGCTGCAACTGTATTAAATCTAGGTGCTCATTTCTCCTTTTGTTTAAATTAGTGCAGATCAGGAGTAATACCGCTGAAGTCACCGTGGTTATGGTGATGTAACAGTGATGAGAGAGGAGATCAGGCCCTAGATATTGTTATCGCAGGGTTCGTCAGTTAAGCTTTTACACACTCTCTTCCAAGTTCTTTTTCTTAGCACGCAAGACAATTGTTAGGTTTTGGAAGAAATGTTGTGTTGTTGTTATTTATTTGTTTCACAGTAGTGGCTAGGAACCTCAGTCACGGACCAGGATCCAATTGTGCTAGGCACTTGTTGATTTTCTGAATTTCTTCTGCTGTAAACTGTCTAACTAGATTAAACTCTGGGGCAAAATTGCTCCGGTGTTGGGCTGAAATTCCTGAAAGAAGGGATTGCACTGCTTTCTGTCTGTGACCACCTCTATTGCAGGACTGGCAAATATGTGTAAATAAAACAAGTTACACTAAGAATATCTCTAGACTCCATATCACATCACTACCATAACCCCCTTGACTTCAGTGTCATTACTCCTGATTTTGCCTCCCATGGGAAACTGAATTGCAAGGCATTAGACATCTGCTAATGCTCAGCAGAAACAATATATACCCAACAGCTTAAAAAAAATCCTGTTGCTTTCCTGGTTGCTCCGCAGTGAGGGTAGGCAATTGCTTCTATTGTGTATCTCTATACTGTCTGCACGAATCCAAAGAGTGGTACCTATTAGTCCGAAATGCCAAGAGAAGACAAATGACAATGGAAAAGCTCTATGATGTCATTTGACCATCATAAATTATGTCCTTTTTTGGGGGAGGGAGGTTGCTCATGAAAGGTGTTGGACTGACAACTCTGGAAAGTGGAGCCTGGGCAGATGATGTACCAATTTTATTTTTATTTTTTTGCAAACCTTTTTTTAAAGACTCTCACTCTTGTGGCCCTTGTGTGTGTTTTCGGTGAATATTCTGGCAAACAAGTTTACTGGCAGGAATATTAGCTTTCACAGTGTATGTTTCAGAATGTTAGCAGAGAGTGCTGAATATTAACACCGCGAAGCTGATTCTAAACAATTTGCTCATTCAATCAGGGAATAAAAACCTACCCCATTACACAGAACAGCTAATCAAAACATTTCAAACTGTTTATATCCTATTCCCAGACCCACCGTAGGGTGGATTGTGACTGCTGACTCATTTATGGGTGGATCAGATTAGAGGAGAGCAAAGACCCCTTTTCCCTACCCTTCTCTCCCTGCAACTTCCAGAGCCTGATTAAAGTCAGCTACTACTGCAGCTCCTACATCTTCTATCACTGGGCTGGATAGAAGTTATTTCTGGCTTCAGAGGCTGAATCCTTTGTTATTTGACATACCAACATCCTGCTGCTGATTCATATTTAGACAGGCAGCATCATGTGTGTGGTGCTGGAATAGAATTTTCTCTCTTCTGTCATCCCATATTGATGTTGTTGAATGCTTATGAGACCATATTTAATCAGCTCCAACTAGTCCTTTTAGGTAAGGAATTCTGGTCCCTCTGAGCAGATTTTTTTTAAATGTAATTTATAGTTCAGGTAGCCGGCCAGCAGTGACTAATTCTGTGGTGCTTTGAAACCCAAGAAGTCAGAAAGGAACAACAAATATTTCACTTCCTGTATGTTTCTAACATCAAGTTACAGCACCTGTACCAAGCCGGGCTTCTGTACTTCAATGAGCTTTTGCACTTCATTTTGGTTGACTTCACAATGACAAAAACACCCTTCTGTGAAATCTGCATCTGGAAGTTTTCAGTGCGTGGAAAGTTTTAGCATCACAAGTTGATGGTCCCAGGTTAAAGTAAATGTCACAAATCAGCAAACGAGAAGAGGATAAATGTGAGTGGATAGTGTGATAGAAAACTAGCTCCAGGGAAATGCTTGACCTGTAAAATGCTCCTGTGGCATCAGGCAAGTATTATCTTCTGTGACTAAATCAGAAGAAATTGTTAGAATATTTCTCCCTTTATCAGTCTCTCACATTCATAATTTACAGGTAACGGTGAATGAAAACATGCCCAGTGATATTTATAGATTGCAGTTCTGCAGAGTGATTGATTCATTTGCACATACCACTCTAGTTGTGTAACTACTAAATGGGCTAAATCCTGAAAACGAGCCCCTGCAAACCTCAATAAAGTTAATGGGAAATCCAGGCCCTCAGCATGACTCAGAATTTAATAATAATGAATACCAATAATGAATTAACCAATAATGAATACTTAGAGTTAGACGGTCACAGCCCGTACTTAGCTGCGTGTGGGAATAATGCCTCCCTCTTACTCTGCTCTACCTTACTGAGATTTTGACTCCAGCCATAGTGTAGGAGGCAGGACAGCAGGGGATAAACTGTGACTCTGAGTCAGTTCAGGAGGAATTGCGATTCTGAGTCACCATTAGTTTCCGGTTTGCTCCTGCGGCTTTTATACCTGGAAGCACTGCAATACCAGGTTGATGCATGGAGTGGATGAAGCAAGCTCCTATTCCAGCTCCTTGTTCCAAAAATCCATTTAATACAAAGTTCTCCAAAAGAGAACATATCAGGTATTACGCTAATAAGAACAGATACTGTGCTTGAGTGGCCCTTTATTCAGGACAGAATGTGAGGTACTGCCAACTCTCATTTGATATACTTGCCTACCTTTGCTTCTTAGCTCCAAACATTAGGGCATGTGTGTTATAAGGTCAGTGAACTAACCAGTACGCACAAATGAAATAGCTTATTTTACAAGATACCTGAGACAGCAAGGACGAAGGCCAAATTGTGCCCTTGGATGTTTGTGCCGAGTTCCATTATCGTTAATGGGAGTCAAGCACATCCAAGGGCAGGATTTATCCCTCAATCTGTCCTGACTTACACAAACTGTGTAACCCCACCAAAGGAAAAGTTTGCCATGGGGGCTCAATCCCAAAGATCTTATTCCCTATTAATTTCTGCTGATCAAGAAAGAGTTCTGTGAAATCTTAACCTGTCCAAGGAGGAGGACAGAGAATGAATGACAGGATTTGGGCCATGGGTAACTTACCTTGTTAAAAAAATTCTGCTATAACTTCTAGAGAGTTTGTGGACATATGACAGACATACAAAAGAGTCTGACGAGCATGGATATGTTTCCACTTTGTTACATCCGTTTTATGCTAAGGTAATGCCACTGAAATCAATTGAGTTCCACTGGAGTAAAATGAGATTCAAGGAGTGAGAATCAGGCCCTAAGGATATGTCTACACAGAGGTGGTAATGTGCACTATGGGCGTGATTTCTAAGGCGCACTAACATGTTGTGCATCAATTGGTCTGTGTACAACCTGCTGGTACACAAGCAAAGTTCCCTAGCGCCCTTTAACATGGTACTGTTTCAAACAGTGTGCTTGAGAAATCACACCCCCATAGCATGCATTGCCACACTGTATAGACAAGCCCTAGCCCTGTGTGTTTTTGGTTAAATATTGAGCTGGTGTGAGGGATAACTTTTCTTATAATACTCTCATCCAAAAGATGCAATATCCATAGGTGTCAATATTCTACAAAAAGTTAACATACTCCTTGGTGGTACCTCCATTAAGCATGGATTTAATTTTTATCTGACTAGAACTTTAAGAAAAACATTACACCAGTGTCAGCCATTAACATCACTATATTTTTATTGACATTTTTCATAGATCCTCTCCTGATTGTAGCCAGTAAATGTAACAAAGTGTCACTTTATCTTTAAAAAACCAGCACAATAGAATCCATAGGATGTGATAATTGCTCAGTGTACAAGCTGTGTAGGACACAAGGATGCAAGTGTTATGAGTACTGGCCTCCATAAGCAGAAGCAGAGGTAGAAAAATAGTCTTCAAAATGTAAAGAATTTCATGAAACAAGATCTAAGACAATAAGAAAAACATTGAGATCTAAAGATCATATGAAGAAAAATAAACTCAAGGGGAAGAGATGCCTGTGATTGGAACTTCTGGATACTAAGATCACTGAAAGCATTAAGTGTCTCTACCTAGCTTTCTGCATTATTTTATAAATTTGAAGGTTCCACACTGTGAACTCATCTACTCCTTCAGTGCTTAATGGGATAACTCTAAGCTCTGAAAGCTTGTGCATAATGTGTGTTAGCAGAACAGAAGTATTAATGGCATTCCTGCCCTTTGGTTCAATTCCCTAACACAAATACGAGTACCCACATAACGATAAAATTGATTTTATAGCTGCCACTTTATATAGTTTCCAATTACAAAGTGTCATGCACTCAAAGTTAATTAATTTATGAGTTTCAGCACGCAATAAATGGGTCTTTTCTTCTCATCAAGTACAGGTGTGGTCACAATTATAAAGCAGTTAATGGCCTACGCTTTGGCCCATAAAGATGACACCTTGATAAGCTTCATGGAAACAGAATTCTGGAGACAAGCCTCTTTTCAAAACTATTTTAGATTTACTGTGTATCAGGTGCATTTACAGTTGTTGAATTTAATCTAAATTAATCGATCAATAAGATAGGTGAATGTTTGTCAAATCTGAGCTGAATTTTATAGCATAAAAATAATAGATTTTTCCAACTTAGTTATTATTATTAATCATGTTTATTATGATAGTTAAAATCTTAGGATGAAATATGCATGTATGGGGTTATGTTCTAATGGTGCTGCAAAGGGAATTATGTGCCAGGGACCTGATCCTGCTCCCACTGAAGTCAAGGGCAAAACTCCCACTCTTTTCAGTGGGAGCCAGAGATGGCCAAAGGTGAGAATATACATGTACAAGACAAGGTATGTTGGATTAATTGTATTTTTTTCTGAGGCTTTTATGGTATCTGGATAGCTGAGTATGTTTAAGCAGTGTAACAAAGGGGTTAATTTTCTGGTGTATCCTGCAAGGTTAATCATTTTGACTGTGACACTAATAATGGTGTTATCTTGCTGATGTGGCTACAATTAATACAGCCTTTTCTTCTTATTCAAAAAGCAAATGTAGACATACTATATCCCGGGCGGATTGGCTGCGATCCACGCCCAGATGCCATGTTTCTAAAGCACAGGATACAGTAGACAAGACACTGCCTCCTTCCCCTCCTCCTCTTTCAGCTATGCAAATGAGTAGTGTTGGTTGGTAGTGCTGGTGGACTCCCAAAGAGCAGGCGTGAGGTTGTCTGGCTGTCTTAATGCTGGGTAAGTTTATGGTCCTCCAACACTGTCTCTTTGCTGTTTACCACCTCCTGATGCCCAATGTTATACTTTGCTATGGATTATGAAGCAACCCAGATCATATCCCATAACCTATTGTGCAGTACTCAAATACTGCACCAGATTCTTGCACAGCAAACAGGATGCAGCATGGAACCATCCTGGAGTAAAGGAAGGCTGCCTAGTAAATGGTTTGTATAAGTATTATTGTCTGGTTGGGGATAATTAAAGACTGAACGCAGCCAGTGAAAATATAGGCAATTTCACAGCAAAGCCAAGCATCCCAGACCAATGAGCCCCTGACTAACTTGCTCCGAAAATGCTACACTAAGGCTAGGTCTATACTACCCGCCTGAATCGGCGGGTAGAAATCGACCTCTCGGGGATCGATTTATCGCGTCCCGTTGGGACGCGACAATCAATCCCCGAATCGGCACTCTTACTCCACCAGCGGAGGTGGTAGTAAGCGCCGCCGACAGAAAGCCGCAGAAGTCGATTTTGCCGCCGTCCTCACAACGGGGTAAGTCGGCTGCAATACGTCGAATTCAGCTACGCTATTCATGTAGCTGAATTTGCGTATCTTAAATCGACTCCCCCCTGTAGTGTAGATGTACCCTAAGTGATTCATTTAATTCAGAACTCAAGTTGCACTGCTGCAGTTCCTTCTTAAAGGTCTGCAGCCATAACTCTTCAGGTACAGCTACACATATATGAATATATATAGTCTGAATATATTATACTAAATAAAGCTACTGTGTAGTATCAGATCTCAGATGCTAAGCAAGTCAGGTTTGGTCAGGACTTGTATGGGAGGCCTTCATGGAAAACGCATGTGTTGCTGCTACTCCTCCCTCTAGCATGTGCATGGTGACAGTGTATTGCTAGAGCCTTTGAATTTTGGATGGAAAACCAAGACCCTGACCAGAGCTGTGATGTTTTCCCCAGAGAAGCGGGTGGTGAATAGGTAGGGGAAAGGGGCATGAATACCTGAGTGTTGCTATTTTTTTCCCCTTCAGACATGAGATTTATTGTGAATCAATAGTTGCTGCTGTCACATAATATAATGTATCAACCAAAAATCTTTCCACCATTCAGAATATTCGGCAACAAAGAAAGACACTTAATGTATTAAAGATACTGACAGGCAAAGAGCGAAGCAAGATTTATTTAATAACCACCAGGGCTTGGGAAAATGGCACTTTTCAAGTCTCTTGGCTATCAAAGCACTGCAAAGAACATTTTTCAATATTGTCAAACACAACATAGTAAAAATTAATCTTAATACATTAAAAAGTAAGTTAGATCTTAGTGCAAGATAGCTTGATCTTCCTAGTTTGGAAAGGACTGCTCCAGGCCAACACCGAAACTGGCACTTGTCTCCCGAAGGAGGATGGGAAAAGAACAGACTGGACAAAGATCATACTCCCCTGTACTTCCAGAGGCACTATGCCTGGATAGGGTTAATGAGCCCAAGAGCTCCTTTTGGGGTGGTCTGACTCTGTACCGCCTCTACCTGGGTCTTAAAGTCTCTCTGTAGCCTTATTACACAATGATTATTACTAAATTTTAAAATAAATGCCTAATTAGAAACTTGTATTTAAAGACTTGATCCAAAGCTCCTGGACTCCAATGGGAGTCTTTCCACTGACTTCAAGGGGCTTTGGACCAGGCCCTAATTCATCACCTATGTCCACAGCGATTCTGTACTGTGGAAAGGTTCATATTGAAAAGGAAACAGTGATCACCATCTAAGTCCCCTCTAAGCAGGCTATCAAAGGATGTGCAGGCGCGCAGTGAGGAGAGGCGCCTTTCCCCTGGCCCCGGGCTTCTGCAGCAAGAAAGGGCTGGGGGGAGTCCTCTCTTCACACCACAGCCCGAGGGAAGCCTGCAGCCAAAACCCCTCATCCCCGGCCCCACCTCAGAGCCCATACCTCCAGCCAGAGCCTTCACCCACCCACACCTCAACCCTCTGCCCCAGCCCTGAGCCCCCTCCCACACTTCAAACCCCTCGGCCCACCTCGCCATACATCACCTCCATATTGGTGCACATAACAAAATTCATTCCGCATATGGATGTAAAAAATTAGAAGGAACATTGATCGCCATTAAGGATAATAGGAAATGATACTCTAGATCACAAGTTCCCAACCTGCTGTACCCATACCACTAGTTGTATGTGCGCTTGATGTTCCATCAATTCACTTCACAACTATTTTTGAAGATGTTTTTATGGGATCCAATAAAGTTTGGCATAAAACTTTAAAGACAGAAGATAAAGTGGTATTTTCATTCCTAAAACCTGAAGAATTGAGTCTCATTAAGATTCAAGGAACACATTTTTCAGTTTGTGCTCATGGGAGACTTTTGTCTATTCTTAGAGAAGCGGAAGGAACGTTACTGTCACAACAAGTAACGAAAATGCTAAAAAAAGGGCTGAGGATGACTTCATTTGGATTTTACTTACACATTGTGTTTATCTCATAAAAGCATTTGGTCTCCTCTGACAACCTGTAGGCGTGACTTTCAAAAGGTGCACATTATATGCAGGTTAAAAAAATCACTTAAATAATCAACTATTTGGAATTCAGAAAACTGGTATTTAATTAAAGACATTGGATAAAATCCCACATCACATATCACAGCAACAGAATTTACATTCTGCTGCAAATGGAATTTTAATTATTCTACAAAATTTGCACATTCAGAAAAGTTCTCTCATGTCCTTTTGTAACAGAAAAAGAACCCTGAATATAAACCAAGAATTCTAAAACCCAAAGCAGACATTCTTCATAATTTGAACCTTTGATTGACCTTTATCTGGAGGCATCCAGGGAAGAAAAGGAGGACTGGACTGGACAGCAATTTCAGCCAATGTTATATTCTCTCATCTCTCTCTGCAGCTGTACAGTCTAAATCTGCAAGTCAGGAATACTAACATTCCATATCTTTAAAAACTGGGCTTTGCACAAAATTAAAGCAAATATTATTAAAGTAGAACCTCAGTTACAAACACCTCGGGAATGGAGGTTATTCGTAACTCTGAACAGTTCATAACTCTGTACAAAACCTTATGGCTGTTATTTCAAAAGTTTACAACTAAACATTGACTTAATATAGCTTTGAAACTTTACTATGTAGGAAAAAATGCTGCTTTTCCTTTTTTTTTTTAGTAGTTATGTTGAACACAGTACTGTACTGTATTTGGTTTGGTTTTGTTGTCTCTGCTGCTGCCTGATTGCGTACTTCTGGTTCCAAATGACATGCAGGGTCAGTTTGTAACTCTGGTGTTTAACTTTGAGGTTCTACTGTACATGCATTGATTAGATGAATGCGGTACGGAAGCTGTACAAACACTACTGTTCCCACGGATGAAGACCAATTAATTATACTCAGCCTCTAATTCCTGAGTGCATTCAAATCTAAATGAGATGTACATCACCAGCACTGAGCTGTCTTTAAGGCATTTAACATGATGCAAGGATAAATACCATCAGCATTGTCTTCAGCAACCTATAAGAATTTGTAACAAGCTACAATTACTCACCTAATGCACTCTACAAGCAACTACTCTTTCAAATATCGTACCATAGGGTATATGAGCACTTCCCAGTGTCAAAGGAATATCTCAGGGCATTGGAAACTAATATCAGCATACAATTACATTACAAAGAGCAAAGCATACCCAAAACAGAGCATATCCAGAAGCGTCTTGGGGCTCTTGTTTGCACTTCTATTTATTTTGCAAAGTTCAAATTTAAATTAATCAAAATGTAACTCATCTTAATGTGTGCCTAGGAAATTCAACCTCACAGACCACAACAGCTATTTTATTCCCAACCTGAAGGACACATAATTTAGTCTGAGCAACAGATTTGTGACAAGCTCATATAATTCATTAAAGTAAGTAGGACAGAAATGAAACCTCATTTGGATTTGTAGGAAAGCATGAGAGGTGATGCCATTGCTTGTCTGTTTTTAAAAAATAATCTCATATACGCAACTCAAAAACTATGGACCACACAACAAGTCGATATAATTCACAAGACATTATTTTTTTGAGAGGAAGTCTCTATACACCATTTTGTCTTCTGCTACTGTACAGATATCTCTGATTACAATGGCAGTCCCATGTACAGAATGAAAGTAAGCTGTGACTGCAAATGCAACTCTGAGTGAAATTCTGGTCCCCATTGACAACAATGGCAAATCTTCCATTGACTTCGCCAGAGCCAGGATTAGACCCCCATAAAAGAGAATTCAGATATTTCAGCAATCTATTCACTAATGGACAAACAGCAAATACGTTTTGTTTCAGTGCCCTATATGACAGCCTGATATATTGATGTGATGTCACACAACCTTATATAGGCAACAACTTAAACGATGCATTGAGTTCCAGGTTTCAGTAGTTTATTACTGTTTTACAGATCATTCAATAGTAGCTATAATTTGAACCATCTTCAACAGCAGATCATTAAACATGTTTATCAATTTCCTAATGATTTTCAACAATATTTAAAGCTCACACTATAACTGGGAGATGAACATCTTTTTAGCATGTAAACCTCTGTCAACTGGATTTCAGATACTTAGTGCACTTTGCATGCTTATTGTTATACTTCATGGTATTATTATATCTTTAACCTAGGGGTGGAGATGAACATAAGCAGCACTACAGAAGTGGCCTGCGATTGTCTCCCTCAGAGCAACAGTGATTAGGATCTGACAGATTGGCTCTCACTATCAAAGCACGTTGTGATGATTTATATAAAGGAAACTGTATAAGACCATATCGCACTGCACAGTTTGCTATGAAATAGGCAATCCATGGGCAAATCTGACAGAAGCTGATGTTCCTAACAGCTGCTGATTGATCTCAGATATGAGAACTAACCATACAGACTTCACAGTGTCATGATCCACGTTAGCCCTAAAACAGAGGGGAAGATGATAAAAACTTCCTGATAATAGAGGTTCATTTAATCCCTTATACAAGAACAAGAGCATTTTACATTTTATAGCGTCTTTCAGATTCCAAAGCTGTTTACAAGCTACATACACACCCACACCCTGAAATGCCGCCACCACTAGAGTAAAGAGCAGACACTAAACTGCAACAGCACACTGCTCGACAGAGGATGGGAGGGACATTTTAGTCGAGGACACAATGGCAAATTCCTGCTCTCCTGAAAACAGCCAGGAGTTTTTTTAGGGTGGTTTGTGTGATGATTACTAGACTGTTACTCTGGCAGCATCTGAGTCCTCGGGTGTCACTGATCCGAGTACATTTGGTTTAGGCATGGGCATGTTAAAGAGACTACACTGGTTGTGGTGGGGTGATGACCTTCTGGTGACACATGTAGACACTGCTACCATAGTCCACACCTTTGTCACCCTGACTGGATTACTGAAATAGGTTACACTTGGGACTAAACCTGAAGACCTTATTGAAGCCTCAGGTAGCAGAGAATGCAGTAACTGAATGCTTGGTAGCGTACCTCGCAGTTCCATGATCTGCACTGGCTTCCAGTTCATTTCCACAGGCAATTTCAGGTGACAGTGCTTAACTATAAATCATTTGGTTCCTGGCTACATGGGAGACTACTCTTCTTGTGTCATTTCATGGCAGCTGAGCTATTCAAAATTATAGTCTTCTGGATTAAATGGAAGGGGTGATGCGGTAAAAATAATGGTTAGATTTTCAGTGAAGGGGCCATTGATTCTGGAACTTGTTTTCTCCCTTAGTAGATCAATATGAGACCTTCAGCTAAAGCTTCAGGGCCTGACTGGTCCATCAAGATTTTGAGGAAGGGTAAATTAATGAAAGGTTTAGTGATTGGGGGAGGGGAAGTTAAAAAAGTTCTGCTTGGTTGAATGGCTGTATACGATTTGTGAATGTTAATGTGCCTGTGCCTAGAGTAATGAACTGGACTATTTTAAACAACAGTATATAAATAACTAAATTTTTTTTGTGCGCCATGATTTAGCTATCAATACCACTCTTGGGTTTGTAGAGCGATGAAAATGGAACTCGAAGTGTTGTGATCAACATGTATTTGCCTTTAGAACTTCGGTAAAAATAAATAAAAGGTGTGCTCTACTGTTCTTCCTGTTATGGATAGGCCCTGAGTTGCTGTAGCAACTGTGAATCGTGTGCAATGGCAAATTCCTAACCAGTGGGAATGCAAGCAGTGTGCAGTGCAGACTCTGCTATATACTGTGCACACACCATATTTATATAACCAGCAAAAGGCAAGCAAATCTAGGAAGGCTCAAAAGCACCACCAGGCCCAAACTATAAAAGAAGTTTTTAAAGTTTTGGTACATCTAACACTTTCTTCTCATCTGGCTTGCAGGTCCCATTAGCTCCCTCTCCATGACATATGTGAAATGTTGCCAGCCTCACACTCAGAGTAGAGACAAGCTGCGATGACTGCTGGCAGCACAGTTCTTAGATGCCCAGAATAAACCAACCCAAGAGAGGCTGGAAAACAACTCCCAAAATAGCAGTATTGACAGAACACTCCATCTAGTCAATAACCCTGGCAGTCAGTGACGGTATGCTGAGCAAACAAGTACTCACATTGATTACCAGTGAGATAGATCCACCCTGCACACTCCCTGATGGATTCTCGCTGGCTCTGACTGACTCAGACCCTGCTGCTTGGAGCTGGAAGGAACATTCTTGATTAGCCAATTTTCACTGTTTTCATGGTGAACATGCCGCAGCTTAATTCAGTGTTACTCTCAGCCAGTACTACTGTCCCTAGGCCTGGCAACTCCAGCTATTAATTGCACAAGATCCTCGAATGAGCAGCTTCTGAAACAAGGACAAGCTTTGTTTCTAAGCTAAACATTTCTAGAACCACTACAGATGGGTAGTTTACCCCATCTATGAATGAAAGCCAGATGGTGTGTGTGGGCAGTAAAATAAATGCCATACCTGCTGATTGGTGCATATACTCTGTCTTTAATAAATATGTCATTCTGACTGGAATGGCCACACTACTGTATGTACACACTACTCCCAGCTGGGTGTATGTGCAGTTATGTGGACAAACTGGCAACAATAAGTACAGATAGATACAGAGCTGCAGGAAACATGGCTAAAATAAATATCTGCGGCCCTGCAAAATGTGGGCAATCTAGCATTAAGGTTGTACCATATGCAGAAGAATTCACAGAAGCTTAACTAAAGAGAATATTGTGCATGCAGATTTCTAATACGCCCACATTACAGAGATATGCCAGTAAGTTTAATCAAATACTTTTCTGATTGCCTGCACGACTGTGATACCTAAAACTGCTAGAATCATTTATAGACATATGTAGGAGGAATTCTTTTTTATAATGCTACATTTCTTATTCTCCCACCAGAAGTCTAGGTTTGCCGTGTAGAAGAGGCCACTGCCACCACCCATTCAGCACCAACATTCAACATTCAAGCATTCAGTGCCAACTGGCCATAAACAAGAACTCTCCTAGGTGTTATCCAAATTAATGTTTCAGTAATGACCATAGCACAGATGTACCAGAAAATAAATTAGCTGCCAATAACTTCAAGTTACAGAACAATATAATTTTGCCCTAGTTTCCTCTGAGCTCCACATGGTGGATCTCAGCTGTATATAGAACTCCCACTGAATTTTGTTGCTATAGGAATCACTTCATCCGCAAGTACAGCAGTTTAATGCCACACAGTAATAATACTCAACAGCTTAGGAAAAGAAATGAAGAACACCATATCCAATCATAACTACAATGTTTTCTGCATTTTCTTGAAGAGATTTCAGTAGCTCCTCATTTTTTTTATATTTCATGTCATTTAAACATTTCAGTCAAATTCAAGATATTCATGATAAACCAAAAAAATTGATTTAATCAGTGTTAAGAAATTCTCTCTCATGTCAACTATTATTATGCATTATTTGTATTGCAGTGATGCCTAGCGACTCCAGTCAAGGACCAGGACTGCATTGTGCTAGGCACTGTACAAACACCTAACAAAAAGATGGTGCCTGCTCCAAAAAACTAAAGAATATTCTGCTGAAAGCTTTATGTTTTGATTATCCTTTGCCTGCTTTTCACAACAGAAGTCAAAGGCAATCCCAAATATTACACCAGGGATAGACAACCTATGGCACGCATGCCAAAGGCGGCATGCAAGCTGATTTTCAGTGGCACTCACACTGCCCGGGTCCTGGCCACCGGTCCAGGGGGCTCTGCATTTTAATTTAATTTTAAATGAAACTTCTTAAACATTTTAAAACCCTTATTTACTTTACATACAACAATAGTTTAGTTATATATTATAGACTTATAGAAAGAGGCCTTCTAAAAACGTTAAAATGTATTACTGGCATGCAAAACCTTAAATTAGAGTGAATAAATGAAGACTCGGCACACCACTTCTGAAAGGTTGCCAACCCCTGTATTACACTCTTCCTCTCAGAACTGGAGTTATATAATTTCACTGTACTTTCTACAACACTGGTTTGCACTCTTGGGCTTCTTTCACTTTGTCATTTCCTTTATAGTTTTGTTAGTCCTGTAGGTCATTAAGTTTGCAGTACAGAAAAAGTTTTAAGTCTGAGAAATCCTAAAAGAAAGGCATTCTCCCTGTTTTGCTAATAATGTCTTTGGATTTCTAAAAGCATGACAAGAAACAGTGACTGATGTTTTATCTCTGACCAGGATTTTAACTGGCAAAAGCTGGCACAAACATAACAGTAAGTGAGACCCATCAAGATCGCCTTTCCAAATCTTTGACAAGACGATGTGTGAGAAAACACTGTAACAATCTCCCATTTGTCTTGCTAGCAAAGTCCAATATTCCTACTGATGAACAAAATATAAACTATGGATTAAACTATTCTTTCTGAGCACCAAGCAGACTGTTATGTATATATTTAATGCTAAACTGGCCAAAATGTTTATCTCAAGATTACTACTAACGTTTGAACACTAGTAGCATTTACAATACTAATCACTACTTATAAACTGAGTTTGAGAGCATACCAGAATCATTAGATACTTACAAAATGAAATCAGTTTTGAGAAAGTATTTAACTTCATGTAACACCTTTATAGTCCCCTCTAGGTTCTTTGCCTCTATCTTCCTCTTCCAGCAAGTAAAGGATGTTTTTGATCTACCACAGATGGCCAGTGTCCCAACTGGGGGAAATGGCCTACAGCTAAGGAACAAACTCAGTCATGACATACACAGGTGCAATGTCTAATGAAGTCAGTGTTTCAGCCTAAGATTCTCAAATTCTCCTCCTCACTAACTCTTTCTCTGACCTAGTCAGCGCCACATCGATTTGACTTTACTTTCATTAAACTGGGTTAGCACTGCCATGGCAACTATTTAAAAACCCATGAGTCAGACTGCAAAAAGTCACGAGACAGTCTTAAATCATAAGATTTTTAAACAGATTAAATTTTTTGTTCTTGTTATTTGTCTTCTGCTTTTTGGGCCTTTAGAGTCCACATTGTCAAGCTTTACTTTGCAGCCATAAGGGCTCAAAACTGACATTTTTTATAAAAGAAAGCCAAGATTTTCACTTAAGAACATGAGAATGGCCATACTGGGTTAAAACAATAATCCATCTAGCCCAGTATCCTCTCTTCCAACAGTGGCCAATGGCAGATGCTTCAAAAGGGAATGAACAGAACAGGACAGTCATCGAGTGACCCATCCCCTGTAGTCCAGTCCCAGCATCTGACAGTCAGAGCCTTAGGGATACCCAGAGCATGGGGTAGCATCCGTGACCATCTTGGCTAATAGCCTTTAATAGGTCTATCCTCCATGAAAATAATCTAATAATATGAACTTCGGGAGCTGGAGCTTTAAGAAAAACACCAAATATGAGACTTGTGATAAAATCTTATTGTTGGAACCATAGCTAGTCCAATGTCTTCTTCCTCGTTTTCTTTTAATTCTTCAAAACACTAAGATTCCTCAAATCCTCAGGCACAAATATACAGCGTGTCAACCCAACAACTTCCACAAAGCCTAACGAGTGTGCTGCTAATAAAACCATACTTAGTGCTTAAACAGAATTTTACAAACTAAAGGTAATTAATCTTCCCAAATCCCCTGTTAAGTAATTTCCATACCCATTTTATAGACAGGAAAACTGAGACAGCTCTTTAATGACTTAGCCCTGGTCAAAGTGCAGCAGCAGCAGAGGGATTAGAACTCCAAAGGGTTCTGGCTCTCTTCCTCATATTCAGTCCTCTAAATCATAAGGCCTCTCTGAATCTCTATTAATATTCATAATATAAGAACATAAGAACGGCCAAAGGTCCATCTAGACCAGTATCCTGTCGTCCCACAGAGGCCAATGCCAGATGCCCCAGAGGGAATGAACAGAACAGGTAATCATCAATTGATGCATTCCCAGTCGCTCATTCCCAGCTTCTGGCAAACAGAGGCTAGGGACATCATTTCTGCCCACCTTGACTAATATCCATTGATGGACCTATCCTCCATGAATTTATCTAGTTCTTTTTTGAACCCTGTTTAGTCTTCAGCTTAGCACATGCAACATTATAACCACAAAACCACTGGATGAATCAATGACAGCTTTATCCTTTTCATTTGGCAATTAGCTCAGTTTATTAGTGTAACTGAACAGTCTCTGAAGGATGCCATTCTCCATCCTTTGACAGCCATCTTATCCTCTAGCTACTGAGGAGGTCAAATTGAACTACTGAATTATTTTTTTGTCATTATAGCCCACTCTCTAAATCTTTACTCTTTAGTTTCTGTAACATAATTTAATCCCTGAACAGCTACTGAACACACCATCTATACTGAATGAAACATCAACAGTCCACCAGGTGCCATGGACTAACAGCGGAGAAAGAGCAACAGAGGGTCCTGTGGCACCTTTAAGACTAACAGAAGTATTGGGAGTATAAGCTTTCGTGGGTAAGAACCTCACTTCTTCAGATGCAAGTAATGAAAATCTCCAGAGGCAGGTATAAATCAGTATGGAGATAACGAGGTTAGTTCAATCAGGGAGGATGAGGTGTTGTGCTAGCAGTTGAGGTGTGAACACCAAGGGAGGAGAAACTGCTTCTGTAGTTGGAAAGCCATTCACAGTCTTTGTTTAATCCTGATCTGATGGTGTCAAATTTGCAAATGAACTGGAGCTCAGCAGTTTCTCTTTGGAGTCTGGTCCTGAAGTTTTTTTGCTGTAAGATGGCTACCTTAACATCAGCGGAGAAAGAGTTAATTTTTCTTGTTTTTGTCTATTCTATTTCCTGCAAGACATTTCTGTCGCTAATCAGTTATCAGTGAGGTTATTGCCCACTTTTTGCTTTATTTTTTTTTTGCTGCAGGAGATGACCTGCATGCACATGCGCACATGCAACCCAACCCTTTGTTGCTGGATCTTTAAGCCCATGATTTCTGACCCAGTAGACTCATATTCAAACTTGCATTTGTTCTATTTCTTTTAACAAGCTGTGGAGCAATCTGCTTTCAAGATTAATATCAATACAGTTTGCCAAATGCAACTTTTGTCCACACACAGATTTCATTTCCACTATCAACAAGGTGCCTCAAAATACTCATGAATAATCTCACAGAATAAAAACAATTTGGAAATTTGGTGAATAATTTTGAGTAATGAAACCAAGCAATAAAATCACAATCTTTTGTGGATAATTTGTGAATCAACACGAGGCAAAAATCACTGATTTAAAATGTTTGTTATAAATTATTCATCCACCTCATCTCCATTCACCTTTTTAATAGTCTTCAAGAAAAAAATAAATATGTAAAAGATAAAACTGGCAACTGCTTAAATGTTCAGATCTTTTCCCTATATTAAAAAAAAGATTAGGAATAAAAACACATTCCACGGTAGATCCTTTACTTATCGCTCTTTTTGGTCAATCAAATATTCTCCACACGCTAGCTTTTTCTGACTCCTCATAGATTATTCTTCAAGGGACTTCAGCCGTCACTTCAATCTTTTTTTAACTTTGCCTAATTTAAATATTTCTCCATATATAAAGATTTAATAATTACGAGCAGGGATTAAAAAAGATCTTTATTTGGAACTCAATTCTTCACTCAGAAAGCCATGATCATGCTCCCTTTGAAGTCAATGTGAGTTTTGCCCTTGATTTCCCTAGGAGCAGGATTGGGCCCCAAAACAGTACTTTTAAGTTTGCTTCTTTTATTCAACAGTGTCCCTCCGTTTGATCAGGGGAAGAGAAATGTAAATTGAATTCCAAAACAGCACTCTCTGCAAAGCCAATTTAAGAGGACAATGTAGCATATTAGGAATAAGCCTCCAAAAAGATCTTATATTCTTAATTAATACTCTGTTAGGTTAACAAGTGAAAGAATAGCCTATTACATGTTTATCATTATTAGACTTGTTACATGAATATTCCATTTACTGGGGGGCAGAAGCTTCCCTTGCTCTAATTACATGTTTTATAAAATCAAATCACCATTAAATGGATACTTGAAAAAGGAATAAACTTGCTAAAGAAATGAGTTTATTATACCCTAAACTATGCAAAAATCAGGTGCTTAGTTTTGTCCCCCTTTGTCAATCCTGACTACAGTAAAATTATCTTTTATAATAGTTTAGTTTAGTGTTCCTTTTGTGAGTCAACTGAGTCAGGCTCCTAAAAGCTCCCACTAACTTTGTCAATGCAGTCCAACAGAGAGCCACAACTGTAGTAGATCACCATCAACCTTTTACCCCCAATCGGGGATATTGCAGATTATGTATTCCTTATGCCAGCTGATCTTAAACCGAACTTTGCACCCTCGATAATCTGTATGTTATTCCCTGATAACCAGAAACTTTTATGCTTAAACTCTGTACCATTCACTTATTTTTTTAACATCTTAATAAAATTTTTAAATGTGTTATTACCTGTGAGACTGCTACTTTCTCTATTTATTGTCAACAAACAATTAGCTCTCAGTAACAACAACAAAAAGGCAGTTTCTCTTTCAATTACATTCATTCTGGGACTTTGGGATTCCATGTTTCCTCTTCTAGGAGATCTCCTTCGGGGGTAGTTAGCACTGGAGTGTTGCTATATTTTGATACATTTAGGATTTGTCTACAGATATTTGCTCCATTTTACATCGATTTAAATACACACCTTTTCTTAAAACGGTTCAACTCTGTGTTAGAAAAAGGCTTACTCATCTTGGCCATGTGTCAACTAACGTATGTTAAAATCCTAGTGTAGACATAGCAAGTTGTAGATTTACATTAGCTGTCAAGGTAAACCTTGGGGTACAATTTTAAAACATGTTAAAAACAACTTTTTTCCTACTGAAGATAAGGCTGTTGAGTAGTACCTTATGTGATGATCTGCAGGATCTATACAGGTATAATTTATAAATTCTGATTGAGGGTTGGAGTTATATATAATGGTTTATAAAATCAATGTGCAGTAAACCAGTCATGGGCTAACAAGGACCCTGTCACATATCTCACACTCTATCTGGGAGAAGCTATTGAACAAACAAAACTAGTCATTAATATTTTAATGACTGTGCTTTGGCAGGACAATGGATATGCTAAGGAGGGTACCAGAGCTAGAAGAATCCAGTTATTCCAGCTGGTCTGCAAGGGGAGGGGAGGGTTAGAGCAGTGGAATTTTCCCAGAAGGGGGAAAAAAGAAACTAGGTGTTAGTGCAGGCCTTTAAAAGCACAGAGGGACTCATAGTGACAGAGGAAGGGCCAAGAGAGAATCAGAGGGGAAGGTTAGAGGAGTGAAGAGGAACCTGTTTGACTGCTGGACCAGACAGGAGCTGGAGGACACTGACTGCAGAGATCAGGTAGACTCCATGTTCTGGAGAAGCCAAGTGCATGAGGGAGATCCCAGATTTTTTCAAAGATTCTGACCAAATCCCAAAGAACATTCAAGAGTGGTGAGGAAACCAAGACAAGAAATGGTATACACCTGTGTATTGGCCCTGGGTTTTGTATAAGCTGCCCTTGGATAATTGCTGCCATCACCAAGCTTCTCACTTGGAAATTTTACCTCAGGGTACCCTTCCCTCTCTGTTCCCTCCTCACAAGGAATGCACACACTTTTCAAGAAAGATCTAGGCTTAGAGTTCAAGGACTTTGTCTTCAGCCTGATTATCAAAGGATCTTAATGGGCTCTCTAATTTTTTACACTTATCACTATTACGAAATTCAGTTGTCTGCTTTTTATTACCAATGGTCAGTTGCATTGTTAGTATTGATGCACAGGTCAGCCTTTCAGCTGGGTCACAGTAACCATGATATAAATGGGTCTGGAAACTTTTGATACAGTGAATGATTTATGGAATAGTTTAGTTTTATTGTCCATAGAGCTCTGCAAGGCTACCACAGCCAGTCCAACAAGTCTGGAGCTCCCCGCAGTTGCAAAATCATTGAGTTGTCAATGTCCTAGAGTCAAAGTTCAATTTTCTCCCATCCACCTGCCCTTAACAGCTCTGCCGAGCTAGCTCAGAGCAGAGACGATATTTATATAGATGGGAAACGGGAGAGAACGGAGCTTCTTAGTAGAACGAAGAAGAAGTTCACTTTCAATATGAACCAGCTAGAGTTGAGATGAAGTTGGAGATAGGCTAACTGACCACAGACTGGGATCCTGGAGGCTGCAGGTTTGGCACTACTCTCTGAACTCTCTCTAATGATTATGCAGCTGCCATATGAATCTTATAGGGAATATTTCTCCTCACCTGGTGCAACTTCGCCTTTCACTAAAATACAGTAAAGATACGTAAATGCCAGCATCCATCCCTACGTGGATGTTCAGCAAAGGTTCATGCAAACTTCTTCACACCATCTCATTGGAAGGATGACAGCTTTAATATATCCCAACTACCCAACTCTCTTTCTAATTGAGCAGGAAAATGATAAAGACAAGGGCCAGTTGAAGCCTACAGCTGGGACAGCCTGGGGTGTAATCAGGGAAGCCCTGCCCCCATGCCCCAAGGCTGAGCTATATAAAACAGAAGAGGAAGCTGAGCAAAAGAGGCAAATAGAAGCCATGCAGGCTGCAGTGCATGGTGGTAGTTTTCTCTCTCGGGGTCTAGGCGAGCTCATGAGAGTACGGAGCCTAAAAGGTGCACTCTGGGGGTGGGGTATCACCAGAGAAACAAGCCTAGAAGGAGTTCCTAAAGAGAGGTGATTCCTAAGAGGGAGAGCTACAGTTGGCTGGCCACCAGGAGGGCCTGGTCCCAGTGAAGGGATTCCCCGAACAATGGCAGGAAGCCCAGGAACTACATGCTACCAGGAGAAGAGTTGCTGGTGACAGATCTCGGGAGCCCTCTGGGTTTGAGGAAAGAATTCTCTCCAGGTACTGGCAAGAGACCTGACTTCAGGAAAGGGACCCAAGTCGAAAGAGCCCTGCTGGTAAAGGGCCTGGATGCAGGTTGACTTCAGCCTTAGTTCATCCATTTCCACCTCTCTCCCAGCTAAGATGCTGGAGAAGGTCTGCTTGTAATTCCTGTTGAGCATTTGATTAATAAACTAGATGTCTCTGATGGGGTGCTGTTCCCTACATAAAGCATTGGTGCACTTCCTGATGGCACATTAGGGAAAACTGAGGCAGGCAGTGTTTACGGTGCCACACCTGGTCACAGGCAGCACTAGAGGGCAGACATGCCTTATTACTGCCTCTAGGAAAAGGGGGAAATGCAATTTTCAGGTGCCCCTGGCCATCTCCATTCTGCAGTTTTCTTTAGAGACATACTTTCATCAGGAATCCCACGTTTTTCAGCCTAATCACTACCCCTTTTCATTCTCTTTATGGGTGCACAAACTGCTTTGGATAAAATGCAAACTCATATGAACCCTCAGACAGGTCCTGCTTGAAAATATATTAGTTAACAGCATTTTAAACCTGACTTTGCTTCCAGCCCAGGCACAATACTTTAAAAAACATGTTACCTAACCATGATTAGCACTAGAGAAGAGCAACATATTTTCAAATGCAACCTATTTTTCTTGTCTAGACATGTCCAATGTGTCCTGTGTTTAATTATTTGTTGAATTATGTTTTATTACTCAGATAACATCATGATGTATTATACTGTCTGTGTCATGCTACAGTATGAGAATTAAATATTTTGGTAGTGATTCTTCACATTATTTATAGAAATTAATGATAAAAAGACCTATTAAGTAATGTAACCCAGTCTGCTTCTGCAAGATTGTTTTCAGTGGTGCCATATATTTTCTACTGCTTGTCCAGTCTTGTACTAAGTGTTCCAAAATTATGGGCCTTCCAAAACTTCCCATCATCTGAATCTAAAGAAACAACATATACATGGTATTCAACTGATGTTTAGATGGGCTGAAAAGTCAGGAGGCTGAAAAAAAAATACTTGTGTTTAACTACACACACTCAATTCATGTTCAATATCTGCATGACATGAGATAGATTGTTCAGCTCATTATTACTGAACTTTGTATAATGATTACGGCTAAGATTTAGTCAAGGGTATTTTTAGTAAAAGTCATGGACAGGACAGGCGCAGTAAACAAAAATTCATGGCCCGTGACTGTCCATGACTTGTACTATATACCCCTGACTAAGTCTTGGGTGCTCGGGGTGGGGGGCTCCAGGGGTGCTGTGGGTGCTCTGGGGTAGGGAATGGCCTGGGGGCACCACTGGTGGTCTGGGGAGGGGGTGGCCCAGGGGCGCCGCTGGTGCAGGGGGAAAGGGATGGCGCACAGCCCGGGACCACCACTGATGCTGGGGGGCGGGGGGAGTTGTGCGTGACCTGGGACCACTGCTAGGGGTGGGGGTGGCGCACAGCCCGAGACCACTGCTGCTGCTGTTGGGGAGGGGGCACAGTGGCCCGAGACTGCCCCACCAGTGGCCGGTGCTACTGGCCTAGTTGCCAGCCACACCGGCTGCTGCAGAAGTCACAGAGGTCCCAGGAAGTCATGGAATCCACCTCTGTGACAGACTCGCAGCTTTAATAATGATTGCACTCACAGACCCCAATTGGGATTGGGGCCCCATTGTGCTAGGAGCTGTACAAACACAGAAGAGACAATCTCTACATTAAGACAACATTCCTATAGAAGTAGGAACTTATTCCACCCCTCACAATCCATCTTGCGGGCTTTTTAAATGAGTGGCTCGTTATCTGCAGACTGTTTCACCATTCCCAAATTGCTCTCCTATGTGAACCTTAAAGCCTTCAGAAAAGCTCCCATAAGAGATCAGAGAAGTTTTAAATGTTTCACCTTTACTATGAATTCATTAGTGGCTGCATTTTAAAAATAAATGCCCCTCCTAAGCTCATTCTTATAACTTGGCAAACTTCCCTTCACCTCTCCTTTAATCTCTCTGACAGGCAGTTATTGACCAGGTTATGTGTATGAAAACATTTCATGGGTTTTTTTTTTCTTCCTATGTCTGGATGAAAGTTCAAAAAGCCTGTTCATGATACTGTCATCCTATCCCTTCCCTTAAGACAGGTTTTTAGGAAGCCATCTTTAAACATGTGCCTTGGGGAGGAATCAAAGAGACACATGTTTATTTTCCTCAATAAAATAAAAATAACTCATTCTGAATGCAAGACGTCCTTGAGCTGACATGTGACTGTTAGTTCTGACCTATGCTTCTTGCGCTTGTTGAAAGAGAGAAATTGAGATGGGGAAAGAAAGTGAAATGAATAAAACAGAAGCTTTGAGTATGGTTATCACAGTGCCTGTGTCTTTTATACTTCAAAAGTTTACTTTGGTGAACAGCCAAACACTAATCTACACCAATGCACATTATAAATGTTACCTCACGTTTACAAAAATATTTACAACATGAAGCTCCACCAACACTTGGATGGAACATCCCAGATACCATTTTGGGACCCATCAGATTGCCCTACTTAATTTATGGACTTTATTGTTAAATGGAGACAAAAACAAATGAGAGAGGCAAGATAAAAGAGGTAATATCCTTTATTGGGCCAACTTCTGTTGGTGGAAGGGACAAGATTTCAAGCTCTTCAGAGCTCTCTGAAGCTCAGAAGCTTGTTCCTTCCACCAACAGAAGTTGGCCCAGTAAAACATATAACCACACGTGCCAGCAAATAGCACTGAAGCTAGCAGTGTTGGAAATTTACTGAACGGGTGACCAGTGCAGA